>NC_090253.1:27252294-27339794 GCF_037325665.1 Littorina saxatilis
CTCTCTCTCTCTCTCTCTCTCTCTCCCTCTTTCTCTCCCCTCTCTCTCTCTCTATTTCTCCCTCTCTCTCTCCATCTCTCGCTCTCTCTCTCTCTCTCTCTCTCTCTCTCGTCCCCCTCTCTCTCTCGTCCCCCTCTCTCTCTCGTCCCCCTAACTCTTGTATGGCTGCATTTGTTTCTACCAGGAAGGATAGAAGGGATAGACGTGTAGCGAATAACTGATACGTGACCACAACAAAAGAGATTTCCAACGATCCTCAAATAACTAGCACCGACCCTGTTTATTTTATACGAGCTTTGAACCACGAATAGTTTTTCCTTTTTACATTTAGTCAAGTTTTGACTAAATGTTTTAACATAGAGGGGGAATCGAGACGAGGGTCGTGGTGTATGTGTGTGTGTGTGTATCTGTCTGTCTGTGCGTGTGTGTGTGTAGAGCGATTCAGACCAAACTACTGGACCGATCTTTATGAAATTTGACATGAGAGTTCCTGAGAATAATATCCCCGGACGTTTTTTTTCATTTTTTTGATAAATACTTTTGATGACGTCATATCGGGCTTTTTGTAAAAGTTGAGGCGGCACTGTCACACCCTCATTTTTCAATCAAATTGATTGAAAGTTTTGTAAAGCAATCTTCGACGAAGGCCGGACTTCGGTATTGCATTTCAGCTTGGTGGCTTAAAAATTAATTATTGACTTTGGTCATCAAAAATCTGAAAATTGTAATAATTTTTTTTCATAAAACGATCCAAATTTACGTTCATCTTATTCTACATCATTTCCTGATTTAAAAAACATATATGTTATATTTGGATTAAAAACAAGCTCTGAAAATTAAAAATATAAAAATTATGATCAAAATTAAATTTCCGAAATCGATTTAAAAACAATTTCATCTTATTCCTTGTCGGTTCCTGATTCGAAAAACATATAGATATGATATGTTTGGATTAAAAACACGCTCAGAAAGTTAAAACGAAGAGAGCTACAGAAAAGCGTGCTATGCAGCACAGCGAAACCACTACCGCGCTGAACAGGCTCGTCAGTTTCACTCCGTTTTGTACAAGCGGCGGACTACGGTAATTGTGAAAAAATGCAGTGCGTTCAGTTTCATTCTGTGAGTTCCACAGCTTGACTAAATGTAGTAATTTCGCCTTACGCGACTTGTTCTTTTTTAGCGGCGAGTTCTTTTACAGGGCCGGTTATTCATTCGAGTGTGTGCCTCACCCATGTCAGTGACCGTTGTATATTAATACGATGTTAAAAGGCACTTATGGTCATTTTCTAGTTACTTTGAGAAAAATGCTGATTTTCCTTGTCAGAAAGGACCTTGCTTGTGATTATTGATAATTGCTATTAAGGTTTTGTTGAGGGTGGAGGAAAGAGGGTGGTGGTAGGTCTGGCGAGGAAGGAGAGAGAATGAATGATTGTGTGTGTGTGTGTGTGTGTGTGTGTGTGTGTGTGTGTGTGTGTGTGTGTGTGTGTGTGAGTGTGTGTTGCGAGCGCTCATGTAGTGCGTGTTTGTCTGTGAGCTATTCCCTGACATGCATTTCTTGTGTTAGTGCATGTTTTAAGAATTTTTAGATTGAAGGCAAATGAGTGGTTTTTTTCTGTAAGTTATTTTAATGTCTCGTAATGAATGTTGTGTTGTATTAAGACTATTGCGAATGATTTTGTTCGTGAAACCAGTGTACCTTATCCCTACACGTTGTCATGCTTACCCTTCTGTAGTGCACGCATTCCTAACTCACCAATGTTCCACTCTAACCCCTAACAGGTTTGAACCATCTACCCTTGTGCACAAAACCCACCACCACCACTACTGACCAAACCTAACCCACCACCACCGCCTTCCTGCCCTTAACCATGGATCCTTTTGACCCGTTCTTCACTGTGGCCGACGATGGTACCACCAACATCAACAGCAGCAGCCACAGCATCATCAACACCACTACTACCACTGATGCCACGGCACAGCAAGACTTCTTGGATATTTTCGGTGGATCAGACGTGAGTTCAAGTTCTCCTCAGCAGTCGTCTGAGTTTGGGGTTAGCGGTGAAATTTCAGCCTCTGATATCTTTGACCAGGAGAAGCAGGACTTTTTGTGTGACTTCACCGACAACACGAACCAAGAGTCGGCAAAGGGTTTAACAGGCAGTGACTCAAAATCACCTTGTGATGTGCTCGGCTCATTTATTCAAAACAGAAGTGACACCTCTGACGCTGAATTTCGAGAATTTCGTGATATGACTGAAGTTGATCGAAACTCCACTGTGGATGTGACACAGGAATCTGCTGACTTGACTGACAAGTTGAGCCAAAAATCGACAGATTTGACGGCCAGGTTGGACCAAAATTCGGACATCTTAAATGATGAACTGAACATTGAGTCAATTCCCTTTGCTGACGAGGAAGACGAAGACTTGCTCCATACAGGATCGGAGAAGCTTTCGGAGGGGTCGGAAGACACGAAAGTGCCGCGAATTGTTGTAGAAGAAGACAGCGGTGGAGGGATTTCTTGTGGAGTGATCCATGACAGTGAGCCTTTCGATGCTGTCTCTCATGTTTCGTCACTGACCAGCACTAAACCTGCACAGGTAGGTGTATAATTATATTTGTTACTCATTTACCTTGTTTCCCCTTTGTTTTCTGCAAACTTGTTCTTTGCTAACGACCCTCTACACCCGTTGCATTTGTTCAGTTAGTGCATGTGTATTGTTTCCTAACTCTTGTGGTTGTATTCGTGGAAGAATTTACTTGCACAATGCAGATTCGTCTGTGGAGACTTGACTTCTGTCTAAGCTTTGTCGGGAAAGAATAGAAGTAGTTCATGCAATGAAATAAGATACGCTCATTAACATTTATGTGCTGTAGTTATGATTAGGTCTTTGACAAGAATGTGCTTAACTACATGTACTATTACTACTACTATTACCATTACTACTACTACCCCCCGCGGGTTAGGGGGAAGAATTTACCCGATGCTCCCCAGCATGTCGTAAGAGGCGACTAACGGATTCTGTTTCTCCTTTTACCCTTGTTAAGTGTTTCTTGTATAGAATATAGTCAATGTTTGTAAAGATTTTAGTCAAGCAGTATGTAAGAAATGGTAAGTCCTTTGTACTGGAAACTTGCATTCTCCCAGTAAGGTCATATATTGTACTACGTTGCAAGCCCCTGGAGCAATTTTTTGATTAGTGCTTTTGTGAACAAGAAACAATTAACAAGTGGCTCTATCACATCCCCCCCCCCCCCCTATCCCCGTCGCGATATAACCTTGAACGGTTGAAAACGACGTTAAACACCAAATAAAGAAAAGAATTACTACTACTCCATATATACCACTAACTGCGTTGTTCATGGCCCTCCTATCCACAGTGGATTACACAGTCGTTCTTTCCTTGTGAGAATGTTTGCGCTTTGTCTCCGCTATCTTATTCTTTATAAACACCTTGAAAACACTGGAGAAGATAAGGAAGAGTTACTGGGAATGGATCCAGAGAAAAACCAAAATCGGTTCAGCGCTGTGCGCTGAGAGCACGTGTTGAAATATCTCATCGAGCAGGTTGTGTCCGGGGTGTAGCTGAATATGCCCACCAAATTTGAAACAGATCCATCGAGAACCTTGGGCGTGCATCGCGGACACACACACACACACACACACACACACACACACACACACACGCACGCACGCACGCACGCACATATACACACACACACACATACACAGACACACACACACACACACACACACACACACACACACACACACACACACACAAGTCGTATATATATATATATAGATATATGACCTTATAAATATAATGTCCGAAAAGGATATTGCACATTATTGCACTTACCGCTTGATCTGACGGCGTCGAATGTCAATAACTTCATGAGACTAGGTTTATTGCATTAATACCTACCATTGTTCCTACATATATGACGTACACTGTGCGTTGTTTATCCCAGGCTGTACAGTAGGTTCGTTGCACAAGACGTCAGTACGTGGAATAGTTTTCGACCTGACGTAAAGGCTGGGTAGACGAACAGACTTACAACTTAATTATATGGCAGATGTAGGTTTATAAGAAAATAAACAGGTGTCTGGGTGAAATAATGCACACAAAAAACAAACAAAGAAAAACATGCGGGAATATCTTTCGTGTTCTCGTGTAGGTGCTCTCAGAGAGCGTTCAGGCTGTTGAGTTAAAATTGGTATGTGTCCGAATAGAAGGATGAAAAAAAAGTATTATTTGTTTTATCCTATGTAAAATCCTAACTGATTTGTGGTGATGAACTTGAAGATGGTTTGCACAATAAGGTAGGGTATGCACGCATGTACTTGCTCAGAAGATGAATTGTTTTGTACTGCGTAACCCCAACACACAAGCTGGTCTGACGCCCACACCTTTCCGCACTGTGCGCAGATTTTACCTCAGTTTGAGTTGCATTGCAATGCAAACATTGTTGGACAGTCGCACTCATCATTGGGGTGTGTCTGGTGGTGCATTGCATGAAATTAACCGGCAACATCAAGCCCGTTGAAACGTTATGAAATGTGGAATGTTTTGACAGAGCGAAGCCATCTCCCTGCTGCAGTTGTAGTGTTTTCGTCAAGCTGTTGTTCAAGCGCACTAAACTGTTGTGGGGAGCTGTTGTTAAAGATACCTTCCTTCGCATATAAATGATTAAATAATGGTGTACACCACTGCACATCTATCCAGTGTTTCTTGTAAAGAACAGTACTTCAGTGCACACTCCTTCTCGTGTGAACAGGTCGGCTCACCGTCTCAGCTCTGGCCTGGCTTTAACATGGGATAAGACCATCTCGCCAATGGGTCACATGCCAAAAATGAACAGTCTGGGTGCTGTTAGTTCACAGTAGGAAATTTTCGATGAATCGATTTCCTTGAAGCCACTAATGGCTAAATCTTATGTCTTATGTCTAATGGCTTTTTATGAAATTAATCCAACAACAAAAGTCCAACTCACCACTTCAAGCAGTCAGGACAGGATGTTGAAATTGTTATGCGACCAAGTTGATGGGTGCTCTTAGCGGTGACGTCCCCATTCGCCCCCGCCTAACTCGCCCCTTCCCATCTCGCCCCTTCCGAACTCGCTCCCTCCCATGTCGCCCCAAATTATTTTGAGTTTGGGAAGAGAGGCGATTCGTCCCCTCCCATCTCGCCCCCAATGATCTTGAGTTTTGCAATAGAGGCGATTCGTCTGTCTTAGGCACGAGAAACCTGTTTTTCACACACAAACACACACACACACACACACACACACACACACACGCACATGCACATGCACGCACACAGTTTTATGACGTTGCCACACACATATACACAGACATAATGATTGTGTACTTGCATAAAATACACGGGGTCGAGTTGGCACTGCTTGCGGGGGCGAGATGGTCGGGGTCGAGTCGGTACCTCGCCCTCGTAGCCCAGGAATAAATCTTGACAGGTCTATGTTGATGTACAAAACAGTTAAACACGGGAAATAATGTACCTTTAATGGAACAGAATAATGCAGCCTGCAGGGAACTTGAGTGGGCTAGCATGCAATGTTAAGTGCTGTTCTACACACTGCGACATGGTCTTGACTCGAAGTCTGCGCACTTAAAGCTTGTTTGTGGCATTTGACATAAGTATAGTTATATATGTACATAATGTGTGTATTTCGTGCTTGCTTTGCTGGTCGTGAAATTTAATGCGTGACTGTTTTGTCACTCTATGTTGTGCATATATATGATGTCGCACTGTTTGTGTGCAGTCTTGCGTGACCAGTTTCTCCACCTTCCATTTGTCTTCTTCTTGCTGCATGTATTGTGTCGTTTTGTGCAGTCTTCCATGACGAGTTCCCCAACATTTTGTGTCGTCTTTTTCTGTTTGTTTTTCTTCCTCGTCTTATTTTTCATCTTCTTTGTTTTTCTTCCTCGTCTTATTTTTCATCTTCTTCTGCGTGATGAGCAACCCTAAACTTGAAAACATACCAAGATCAACAGTCTTGACGCTTCCTGTGCAAAGTGAACATTGTGTTGTTGAACTAAGTTCGCACATTGACATGTGTGTCACTAAAAATGTTTGAATAATAATAATAATAATGGACATTTGATATAGCGCATAATCATATATGCTCAATGCGCTTTACATATTAATTTCTGCCGTGTGAGATGGAATCTTTTACACAATATATCACGCATTCACATCGGCCAGCAAACCTCAAGCCTATTAGGGCGAGCATTCACCTTTCACGGCCTTTATTCCAAGTCACACGGGTATTTGGTGGACATTTTTATCTATGCCCATACAATTTTGCCAGGAAAGACCCTTTTGTCAATCGTGGGATCTTTAACATGCACACCCCAATGTAGTGTACACGAAGGGACCTCGGTTTTTCGTCTCATCCGAAAGATTAGCACTTGAGCCCACCACCTAGGTTAGGAAAGGGGGAAGAAAATTGCTAACGCCCTGACCCAGGGTCGAACTCGCAACCTCTCGCTTCCGAGGCAAGTGCGTTTACCACTCGGCCACCCAGTGCGTTTACCACTCGGCCACCCAGACCACCAGAATAATATAAGCAAAGATTCCCACTCTGCACAGAAATCTGCCAGGCTGGTGATAGTTGGTATGTGTCCCAGTGGAAGGCTGCTCGTCTTCTTCTTCAGCGTTCCAGAATTGTCTGGTTACGTGTGAGCTCGTTTGCCCATTTGGGTTCCCCACACTGTACTCTGAGAGCATAGTCAGCTTCACTCCGCTTGCGTTGAGTTGGCATGCTGGATATTTTCGTGTTTCCATAACCCACCGAACTCCGACATGGATTACAGGATCTTTTCTGTGCGCACTTGGTCTTGTGCTTGCGTGTACACACGAAGGAGGTTAAGTCACTAAGCAGGTCTGCACATACGTTGACCTGGGAGATCGGAAAAATCTCCAATCTTAACCCACCAGGCGGCAGCGACCGGGATTCGAACTCACGACCTCCCGATTAGGAGGCCGACGTCTTACCACCACGCCACTGCGCCCGTCGCTGCTCATCACTTGTTAAAGGCGTAGACGGATTATCACTTTAAGACGCTCATATCGTGCATCCCTCGACAACGCTTCTGACTGCAATCAACGACTTAACAGAATGTCTGGACACAGCTGTCTGTCGTCTGGAGTTGGATTTGTCACTCTCGTGCTTTCTTTTTGCTTTTTTTTTTGGTAAGGAAAAAGTAGGTTCAAGACACTTATTTGTCGAGTCTTGCAGTATGATACGAATACGAATACGAATACTTTATTATCTCATACAGAGAAATTTCAGTATGAGATAATAAAGTATTCGTATTCGTATTCGTATATATACACTTATTGGAACTTAAACGTGAAATAAATAGAATTATATCATCATAAATAATTAATAATACACCCTTGTCAACATTTTTGAAGTAGTTTGTTTACAAAGCCTGAGCTTATTTTTTGGGTTGCGTTTGACATAGGACCTTTTTATCCCTCGCAAATGGAGCTCAACCAACTAGTCAGTCAGCCAGTCTGACATTCCTCCTCCTCCTCCTCTTGTTCACTTTTACTTGACTCTTCTCTTATGAAACACTGCGGATTTCGCAAACGTGCACAATGTTCTTTGTTCGCAAAAGCCGCAGGGGGGTGGGGGGGGTGTGGAGGGGGGGTGTGGAGGGAGGGGGGGCGGCGGTGGTGAGTGGGCAATTGTAGTTGGAAAAAAACTGACATTTGGTGACACACACACACAAAGACATTTGTGTGATTTTTGCCTTCGCGATAGTCATCGTTAATCGCCTAATTGATCACCGGTAGGTCCATGGAAATAGGGGAGATAATCTCTTTACCTGTGGAGTCGCCAACAATCTGACCTGTACCTGCGGAGACGCTTACAATTTTTCTTACATCTGCGGAGACAACGAACACTTATGCCAGAGGGGGGTGTTAGACATTTTGACCTTCCGGATGTAATGGCCGTAAACAGATGAAACTGAACTGGCCTGTTTTATTGTATGAGTTGGATGAAGATCAAGAACACGAAAAAGGAAACAGGCTGAAGGATTGCCGATGTCAGTTGTTTGTTCAGGTCTGCGGACAGTGGACTGAGAGAGTTGAACAGTAACAATAACCACACGTAAAGTTGATTGTGTTATCTGAGTACAATTTCATAAGCTCGACTTTAGTTTCCATCATAAGTGTACGGTGCCGGAAATTTCTAGATTGGAGACTCAATATTTCATTGTGATTGTTCACAAGGACAATTTGTTTGCAGCGTTAGAATTAAATGTAAACTATGTATAACAATTAACATCAGAGAAGAAAAGAGATTTGAGATAGTGAATTTTTAGTATTTTCTTCGATAAAATTATGTAACAAAGCAGCGAACTTCTTGCTGTCTTTGGTCGCAGAGCGCTTCGCAGTACAAATAACTTCTTTGAGCAGTGTAAAACACGAAATTATACAAAATGCAAAAAACGACTTCAGATTCAAGACATTTTCCACGATTCTAAGCATTGAAAACGTTAGGTATTTCCATAATTTTGGGCATGTTTAACGTTAGAAAATATACATAATTTGGGGCATTAAAATAACATAACATATTTCCATATTTTTGGACATTGCAATAGTCAGTCCTAGCGCCGAAATCACACGTAAAACCTGCTTTGAGACGCAACCGCTCGATCCTTCAATAGTAACTTGAAAACATATAGACAGTAGAGTCCAGTCTTTGGTGACCAGTTGACCGACAGGTGACAACCATGAAGATACCCGTGCTGCCCTTCCACCCTCCCACTGAACGTTACCTACTGCGCGCTCAGGTAATTGTCTGCTGCTGTTGGAATGTGTTCGTGGGTGCTCAGGTGTGTAAAATGCTGTTATAGTGTGTTTTGCTGTGTTTTTGAGAGCTATTTTGGGTGCAAGGTTGGTTTGGGGGATGACTTATGGTGGGGTCGAAATGTTGTATGATAAGAAAAAAACTAAACCAAGACAGGATAGCTTGGAATGTCACGATGTACGATTTGTTTTCTTCTCTGTCTCTGTCTCTCTGTCTCTCTGTCTCTGTCTGTCTGTCTGTCTGTCTGTCTATCTGTCTCTCTCTCTCTCTCTCTCTCTCTCTCTCTCTCTCTCTCTCTCTCTCTCTCTCTCTCTCTCTCTCTCTCTCTCTCTCTCTCTCTCTCTCTCTCACGTGTTTTATATGTATTCGTTATTTAAGCAGTCATTGTGTATGAGTAGTTATTTGTATCAGATAAGAAATGTTCACTTGAGGAGAATGTTAGCACGTTTGAGATTTGGTATGTCACCCTTAAATAACCACTATTTACAGTATAAACCCAATGTGAATAACGTAGACAGATGATACACTTGAGACTGAAGTTCATTTGTGACTTGTTTGTCCCGCATATAATGAGATCAGAGTTGAATTAATAGCCTCAAAGTATTATCGGAACCCATCCATGTTTGTGCCAATTACTATCCTCTACAAATGTCTAAGTGGTAAGACAATTAGCAACGTATATTTACAAAGCTCTACGATTTTGCACTGATTCTCTGGAAAATGCACAGTTGCAAACTGGCTTCAGAATGAGAGTAAAAACTAAAAAACAAGACAGCTACCACATTCAGAGATGCTTTTTCAAAAATTCCTGTACAGCGGATGAAAACAACAACATTCAAAAATGGGAAAACAACAGTATGGCTTCCAAAACAGGAATAGTTACACAGGGATAGCGTGATCCTGTAACCTCCGGTATTTTACCGGTCAAGAAATTCAAATACCGAAAAAGAAATTGGCTACAGGTAATACCTACTGGTTTGTAAAAACATAAAAGGTTATACAGGTATTGGTTTCGGATTTCGTTGGAATGGATGAAAACAACATGGTATTCGTAGACAGAAAAAGCGAGGTTCTCTTTCTTTTCCCGATGATATAAAGAGAGTAGCTTCTCCGAGAAAACTACAGCAGACAGGTTATTTTCAAACAGTAGCGAATAACAAGATGTCTTCTACAGATAAAACGGTTCAGTTGTAAACTAAAGATTCCGCTCGAATCTTTCTGCTTGAATCTCAATTTATTTATTTATTATTCTCTTTATTTATATAGCGCCTTATCCGAAGTTCAAAGCGCTTTGTGCCGTGTGAGATGGAATTTTTTTACACAATATATCACGCATTCACATCGACCAGCAAACCTCAAGCCTGTTAGGCGAATGTTCACCTTTCGCGGCCTTTATTCCAAGTCACACGGGTATTTGATGGACATTTTTATCTATGCCTATACAATTTTGCCAGGAAAGACCCTTTTGTCAATCGTGGGATCTTTAACGTGCACACCCCAATATAGTGTACACGAAGGGACCTCGGTTTTTCGTCTCATCCGAAAGACTAAGGGGGGAGAAAATAGCGGCCCGACCCAGGGTCGAACACGCAACCTCTCGATTCCGAGCGCAAGTGCGTTACCACTCGGCCACCCAGTCCTTTTCAATCAGTTTAATGATGCTGTCAGCCACAATTACTGTATAGTTACAGTAACACAACATCAGCCGATAAACAAGCAGACAAAGAGGAGGAAGAAGAAGAAGAAAACCGTCTTATTTGTGTAAACGTGTACGGAAGCGTGACTCTTGAAGAGTGAAAGGTTACGATAACACATTCCTCTTGAGTCTGAACAGTTTAGTGAACCGTGATGGCCGTAAGAGTACAGCAACACTATTGAGGGAGATAAAACTAGCAGACAAAAAGAAGTACGTCTTATTTTGTAGACATGGACGAGAGAAACTAACAGAATGAAGTTACAGGAGAGCCTATGCCACTTGAGTCTGAACGGTTAAGTCAACAGTAATAGCGGTCAAGAGTACCGCAACACTCCTGGAACAGATACAACTATCTGGCAAAACCATGTACAATGTACGTCTACTCTTTTTTATGTGTGGACAAGAGAAACTTACAGAACGAAGTTACAGGGAGAGTATGTGCCACTTAAGTCTGAACGGTTTAGTCAACCATGATGGTTGTCAGAGTACAAAAACATTTCTAGAGCAGATGCAACTAGCAGACAAAATAAAAGTCGTCTTATTTCGTTAGTTACAGAAACACAAAACTCAGCTAATGAAAAGTTACAGCGACAACAGATTCCCATTGAGCTTTAACGACTCTCATTCTTTCAACCGCGAAATCTATCAGAACACGCCTGGAGCTCATAAAACGATCAACGTCTATGTTTTGTAGGTGCGGGAAAGTAGCACTTGAAAAACAAAGTTACGGGAACGGGAAATTCCAGGGAAGCTGGCACCTGTAAAAGTGTGCATGTCAACAGTGTGGACCATTCCCACACCCTTGACT
Organism: Littorina saxatilis; assembly: GCF_037325665.1. Lineage (NCBI taxonomy): Eukaryota > Metazoa > Mollusca > Gastropoda > Littorinimorpha > Littorinidae > Littorina > Littorina saxatilis. Next base: position 27,263,649 of record NC_090253.1, read on the forward strand.
CGCTACGGCGGTTTGCGTACCCACAACAAGACTTTGTTTTCTGTGACCTGCAGTTTGCATGATTAGTATGGAGCAGGTTTGGAGATCCACAACCAGAATTTCTTGATTATTTCAGACTATTTCACATGTCCGAGATCTTACGCCGTATTTTGTATCCAGCAGCGAAATCCGGGAATTGCCTTTGTCGTGACAAGGAGCTGGGTATAAAATTGGCGTAACACGTCAACAATGTGAACTCGGTCGTTGTCTCGTGAAGGGCTATATATATCATACAAGTCGAGTGTGCTGCTTTGATTTTGGTCGGAGAATGACAGTTATGCGTTGCTTGTGTCAATGTGTTTGGGTGGGGAAAGGATGGGTTTGTAATAGCGTACGTCTAATTTTGTACGTGTGGAAGAATAGCCTTGAATGTAATAGGATCAGAATAAATCCTGAAGGAAAAAGAAACACGCACGCATGTACGCACAAACACACGCATGCACACACACCCACACACACCGTAATTCACGCAGGTTCGCACACACACACACGCACGCACGCACGCACGCACGCACGCACGCACACACACACACACACACACACACACACACACACACACACACACCGTATTTCACTGACTCTTGATATCGTCACACACACATTCGCCTTTTGTAATCTTTCTAGCAAAAGAGACAATGACATTCCTTTGCCGCAGTAGCTCGCTAAGCCACTTCACACCCTATTCTTATATGTCTTATGTGATCCTCTTACGGGTGTCGTGTCGTCGTACCCCTTTTTGTACATATACCTGGTAAATCCTATTACTGACAAACTTATGACCTTATCCACGCCTGGCGATCGCTTATCATCTGTGTGTGTGTGTGTGTGTGTGTGTGTGTGTGTGTGGGGGGGGGTTGTGTGTGTGGGTTTGTGTGTGTGTGTGTGTGTGTGTGTGTGTGTGTGTGTGTGTGGGTTTGTGTGCGTGCGCGGGGTGTAAAACAAAAATGTCGAGTTATTTTCAGAAACCGTCGAGATCCTTACGTTTCATTGGTCACTTTTTTTCGCTTAAAATATGGTATACACCAATGATATGCGGGAGAGGTCAACTTTTTTTCCACAAAGAAGCAAAACGATTGGATAATCTATCCCTGGAGGGGAAAGAAAACGACCAATGAAATGTACAGATCTGGACACATTTTCTCGGAACAACATGACATTTTTTACTCGAGGTGCCATCCCAAAATGGCATCCCATACCTTCCACAGTAAAGGCCACACGCTGATGCGGTTTCTTCTGAATGGGGAGACACAAGTAAGGGGAAAATCGGGTAATCTTGTCAATGGAAATGTTCCCCTTGACTGATCTCGCTGCATGCGACCTCATTTCGCCACGGATGGATGGATGGACGGAGAGAAGCTAATGAGTTCTGTTTTATAGGGGGTTTGTTGGAACTGAAGGTATGCCGGTTTGTGGTTCGTCTCTCAGAGGAATGTCTCCTTGTTGACTCGTCCCGATGCTCAGTTTGGTGTGAAAAGTTGGATAAGTTTCATTCATTGTGAAGCAATAAACAGCACCATAGTCGTGTGTGAACCATTGCTTGACGTCTGTTTATTCGAGAATAAGAAAAGCTATGCAAAGCTTGACTTTTTTTCTTCTCCAATTTTGAAACAAAGTCTTGTAATCCCGTTTTCCTCTTCTTGTTTTGTTGGTCAAGTTCAGGGTTTAACTTGGGATAATAGCATCCATTCAATGATTCATATATACACATATACTAGACAATAACATACTTGCTGCATTCTGTACAGAAGAGATACATTTTTTATGCAGAATGGTTAGTTTTGGTGTGTTTGGGTTTGTTTGATTTTGGTGTGTGTGTGTGTACGTACGAGGAGAGAGGTAGTGTGTGTGTTCAGTATCACTGCAGGACAGGCATTCTTTTTCTGGTATAATCTAATACGTACAATCTTCCCGCAATAAACGTGCCGCCAAAAAAAAGGGAAGACATCAACATAACTTACAGGGAGCGATGATGTGCAAATGTGTAGAGTTGGACTAGATGATTACTATTGCAACGGAGACTGAATGCTGAATGCCAGTCATTACGCGGATATGATATTCATAGCGACCGTTTTTCCTGGCAAAGTTACACGCACCATTTTCATGCTGACGTGCGCAATTGAGATTAATGCCGTTTGTCGGGCTCGTGCGTGTATCCGGGGTGAGGTGGGGGCAGAGGGGGGGGGGTGTAATTTCGCACTAATATCGTAAAGACCTCCCCATTCCCACCTCACCCAGCACTTTCACCTGCCGTGGTGTACCTTCACCACACACACAAAATAATAATACAAAATAATAATACAAAATAAAAGTCATCTTGTTCCACCTGGTACACGCTGAATTTTGTTTCAGCCACACATATAAAATTAAAAGAAGGAAAACAAACACAAAGGTAGTCCTTCAATCACGCAGCAATAATTATTCGTCTCCAACGAATGCATAAGCATATATACAACTTCGTTATGCATGTCAAAGGAAAGTGAGCGGTCCTCTTTGGTGCAATATGCCACACACTGAGGTAAAGAACACAGTTAGAATGCAATGCAAAACATCAGACTTAGACTTTATTACGACCATGTGCAAAACACTAGGAATGTTTCCTGGGCTGAGATACAATACATTCAAACACAAGAGAATACAATGAATGAACAGTACCATTTACGAGAATACAATACCGTACAATACATCTTTATGATCTCAATTGAGACATTCCATGTGTAGCTGATTACACACAAAAAAGCGAAAAAGAAATTGTTAAATAACTCAACACAATTAACATACAAGAAAAATGTTCATTCAAAATGAACAGCGTCGATGCAATGTCCACCAAAGATTTATTTTGGGAAGTGTTAAAGGTTAGGGTCAAAAGTTAATGAATTGCATGTTGTGCTGGATATATAAATTGTTTATTTCAGTCAATGCTTGATTCATAAGTACATTTTTCAGCATGGTGCATCTACAGGAGGGTGCTCCAACAATGATGCATAGTGCCAACATTTAGCGCAAACTTTTCACAACAGTGCATTATTACCACAAAGCGCATACAGCGATTATATAGTAGCAAGTTGCACTAAACATTTGAACAAAATGCATTTTGTTCAAATGTTAACAGCACAGCACCAAGTTTTGCATAAGTGCACAACAGCACTGACCATTTCACAAAAGTGCATTACAGCTGTGACAATTTTACAAAAGTGCATTGACCATTTCAGGCAGATGGCTAACATGCAGATTTCGCTTTTGTCTGTCTTTCTTTGAAAAGTAGGCATGTTCAAGATCGAGATTCAGTTAGATGACAGAAAAGATTCAAAAACGTCAGATTCAGTGTTTTGGGCACTGTTGAACAGGAACATTCTCTCCTGTTCAACAAATGTGGGTTCAATTCAAAAGCAACATTGTCACAGATAGGCTAGTGTTACATTTCTGTAAAGTTTCAAAAACATCTTCCATGTTTTGGTTACTGTTGAACAGAGGCATATTTTCCTGTTCAAAAAAGTCTGACACAAATTGTCGTAGTTGTGGGTTAAGGTTCGATCTATACTGTCCTTCAAACGAGTCGTAGAACCGTCATTGTCACAGATAGTGTTACATTTCTGTTTTACATTCAAACGAGTCGTAGAAGTAGTAGTACATTTGCGTTTGGTTGTTTTTTCTTTTAGATTCCTGTCACTCATACTAGCAGTATTGATTGAGGTACATAAATCTGTTGATGTACAGGGATGACTTGTTTGTAATGAATCCTTGTTTCCTCCACATTGAGTTTGCATTGCAGTTGGACAGAAATGAACAGGTGTTAATTGATAAACACATTGATAATGGCTTTTGAGAAAATCAATCAATTTTGCAAAGGAATTAACTTGATGACATCAAAACTGCAGCGCCATTTGAAGAATGGTTACCATTTCTGTTTCTTTGATGGGAATCAAACAAATAAAAACATTGACTATCCAAGTTACCATGAATGGCAATAGTTGACTCCTGAAAAGTAGCAAGGATATAATTTGAGACGATAAACGCCTGATGCAATCCCTCCTCAAGGTCAGTCAACTCAAAACCTTCATCATTCGCAACATCAGTAGGCAACACAGCGGGATTCGTATGTCCAGAAATCATGTCGAAAAAATATTACATTTCAAAAGCATGTCCAACCACAGTTGTTGGCAAGTGTTCGTGTCCGAAGTAGCCTTCAGTGTGTGTATATGTATTCATGTGACAGAGAACGTGACCTCATTGTTCAATCCTCTCTCTCTCTTCTTTCTCATTCGAACGCACACACGCAAGAACGTAGCCTACGCACGCATGCACGCGCACGCACACACACACACACACACACACACACACCCCGCTGACGCACACGGCAAACCACGCACACACACACTGACTGTCGGCAAGCATCTCTTTTTGTTTTCTTTACCTTTGTTTATTGTGTTTTCGATATTTGTGTTTATTTTTTGCTTGACTTATCTGTTTTATTTTAATGTTTGCTATCCACATCGTGTGATAAATGTTTCTTCTCAGTCTCCGAGTCAGTTTAGTTTCTGCACGCCGCTTTGGTACTCCTTGTTTTTCTTTCTGGTGTTTTGTGCGCGACTGATTTGCGGATTTATTTTTATTCCTTTCATATGCAGTTGAAGTGTTGTGGGTGTTATTGTCTGTATATGCTATGTTGCGTCTGTGTATGCCTACAAGAATTTTGGGTGTAATGTGCCTGTGGTCTGCTCGCAGTCGAGCACAGAAAACATGGCGGCGCCCTGCAGGCAAATTCGTGGAAAGTCTTCCCGACCGCAGATACCAGCGTCGTCCGCGACGCTGGAATAATTGCTCCAAAACGCGTACTTATACATGAATAATTCAACAGTATTTGCCCATGAGCTTCTGTGTGCATAATTATTTGGAAGGAAAGGGCGGAGGTGGTAGGGAAAAAAGACAAAAAAACAACGACGACTACGACACGCTTGACCGACAAGGGGGGAATGGGACGGTCACGGGTGATTAATCAACAGGTAATGGAGCGCGCCATGACAGGTACAGGGGGGTCAGGTAGGGGGATATAAGGGTGGGTGATCATTTGTTCACAGGCCCTCAGGGGGACACACGTACAGAAAGGAAACACCGTCAGGTATCGTCTGGTAGCTGGACACCTTGCTAGGAACACGGTGTTTATTGTCTCCTACCTGTAGGCACCGCTGTCATTACCTGCCTTTCGCCACCTTGGAGTACACAGAAAAGAAGGTGAAAAAGATTGACTTCATGTGACACTAGTCTTTTGATCACGCTTTGACCATCTGGGGATATAATATACCGTACTGGAAACAGGGAAGAGTAATTACCGGGTCCCTGTTGTGCAGAAGATACAGGCGAAACGATTGCTGACCTGTATGTGTACCTGTCACTGTATTGCTGGCCTGTGACCACTTTGACTACATGAATGTCGCGTCCAATGAAGATGAAGGATTAGCCTTCAATTCTCGTTTAGTGTCACATTCACTCGGAATACGGTGTATGTATAGTCTGCTAGCTATAGGTACCGCTGTCATACCTGTCTCTCGACACCTTGGGGTGCAAAAGGAAGTAGTTGAAAATTATTGGCGACCTTTAACACTATAAGTCTCTAGATTTGGATTTAACCACCTTGGACTATCTCTCGCCACCTTGGGGTACAACAAGAAGTAAGTGAAAAGGACTGACACTTTACCTGTATTGTTGGTCACGTTTTTACAACTGTGGTAATCTTATTCTGTTGGAGACAGGTAAGGGTTTAACCCGTTTACCTCCTGTAAGAAAGAAATAGGCGACAAGGACTGGTTATCTGTACTGCTAGCCGGTGTCCGCCTTTGAGAATGTAAATGCTCTTAGTAACACATGTACAGTGGTACCTGCGATGAAAGGACACCATTAAGACCAACTTAAAGTGTCCTTACACTAGAGGTGACCTGTGTCAGGTATACGTATTTCAGCAAATCTAGTAGACATAGGGACAACGGAAGGTTTCCTTTATTCAATCAATCAATCAATGACGCTTATCTGGAGGTGTCCTCACGTCGCAGGTACCACTGTACAAAGACAAAACCCACTTAAATATCAGGATGTTAAAGATTCTGTCTGAAGTGTTTTACATAATTGTATACACTGTTAATTGTGTGCACTGGGACCCCCCGCGGGTTAGGGGGAAGAATTTATCCGATGCTCCCCAGCATGTCGTAAGAGGCGACTAACGGGTTCTGTTTCTCCTTTTACCCTCGTTAAAGGCACAGTAAGCCTCCCGTAAACCATCACAGAGCTCCCCGAGCGTCTACATACAGTACAAGCATACTTCCATTTAAACGCTCACCGAACGGGAACATCGTGGCTGCTTTCTGTCGAGCGTGAGAAATTGTCAAAGAATTTATTTTCGTGGACTTGGCCCTTTACAACAATGGCGCCTCGTTTTGGTGCTGGACGGCTGTTATGAATATCCCGGAAATCACGCCCGGACAGTAAGCCTCCCGTAAACCATCACAGATACTGTCAGGCTTTTACACACAGTACAAACACCCTTCCATTTGAACGCTCACCAAACGGGAACATCCTAGGTGCCCTACGTAAAGAGCGAGCAATTTTTAAAGAATTAATTTTGCAGTTTGTCTCGGCGGACACTTTTTGGACCCATCCTGAACTCAGGTCAAAAATGAGTTACTTCCCTTAAACTGGCGATAGCCGTGGATCGATGATTATCAGAATGTTTTTGGACCGTGGTGCGTTTTTGCGCAAGACCTAACTTTTAAAATCTAAATAATAAATTGACAGCTTGTTACACAAACATTCTATAATCATAAAAGAATTCTTTTTTCATCAAGATCAGTGCAATTCGAAGTTGTGAAAGTTTGAAAAAAGAAAAGCCCGGAAGCAGGGTCACGCAAATGTCGTAGCAGACGACGGTTTATGCGGCATATCGCCGTTCCTCTCAACAGTCAAAAGCCATCGCTATAGAGTTCTTGTGAACCACAGCCGTTTGTTTCGTGCATAAAAACGTGCTAATGTAGATAAGCTCACATCGAGTCGCATTCAAATGACTAACTGACGACTACATTGTGAAAAAGGGAAACTGGATCACACGGGTTCACGATGGCTCAGGGGTAAGATAAACCACGCAAAAATAAATTCTTTGAAAATTGTTCGCTCTTTACGGAGGGCACCTAGGATGTTCTCAATCGGTGAGTGTTTAAATGAAAGGGTGTTTGTACTGTGTGTAAAAGCCTGACCGTATCTGTGATGGTTTACGGGAGGCTTACTGTGCCTTTAAGTGTTTCTTGTATAGAATATAGTCAATTTTTGTAAAGATTTTAGTCAAGCAGTATGTAAGAAATGTTAAGTCCTTTGTACTGGAAACTTGCATTCTCCCAGTAAGGTAATATAATTGTACTACGTTGCAAGCCCCTGGAGCCAATTTTTGATTATTGCTTTTGTGAACAAGAAACAATTGACAAGTGGCTCTATCCCCTCTCCCCCCTTTCCCCGTCGCCATATAACCTTCGTGGTTGAAAACGACGTTAAACACCAAATAAAGAAAGAAAGAAAGTGTACACTGGGAGAATGGTAGCTTTAAGTGTCGGCATTGTCCTTCGTTCCCATGATGAATGGATGACCTTGTCATGGTTGTAGACGGGTTGGATCAATTCGCTGACTTGCATCTTACGAACACGGATGGATAATTATTTTCTTCGTGGTGGATGTCACGTGTAAAAATAATTGAGTTTGTCCAAGTTCTTACGCTGTTGACATTGGGATTATAGAATGCGTATTTTCTACTGACAGAAATCAGGTACCGTGCAAGGTTCCAGGTACATGTGTTCACATTGAAGAGGTCTTCATGTAGTTGTGTTTTGAAGATATGGGGTGGGGAGGGGGGTAAAAGTTTGATCTCTGGGGGAGGGGAAGGTGAGTCGTGACTATCTGGCTATGACTTTGTCTGCCTGTAGGACTCTTTGCCTATTTGCAGTTAAATTTCTATGTCTCGTCTGTTTTTGTCAGTAGCATTTTGCGTTTGATGGAAACTGCATGATACGACTCGTCTGTTTTGTGAAAAGTTTCAGTTGTAGTGCTTCCCAACCGCTGAATGTCTTGGCGTGAGTCAGAGTGTCGCTATTGCAGAATGATACGCTGCACGTTTCTTTGCACCTTCCGCCGCCAGACTCCGGCTTCTCCTGTTACACTCACATCTGCACACCAACATTTTGTTCCCAACAGTCCTTCCAGCTGTGTTTTAGCTCTCTGTCTCCCTCTCTCTCTCGTACGGCAGTCTTATCGAGACACCTTTTTGGGTCTCCCCTGAATCGCAACTTGTGACTTTTAAGAACGGCTATCGTTCGACTTCATGGACTTGTTATTATGCTTAACAGACTGAAATCGTGAAGAGAAATCTGCGCTTGTACATTTTTTTGCTTCTCTATGTAATGAAGAGAGCAACTTTACATGACTTTGTATGGCTTAAAGTTTTGCAGCTGCCCAAGACCTGCCACTCGAAATCTCTCCATCATCAGTTTTATCTGTCGCTGCATTTGTGACTCTTTTTATTTCTTTGCGTTTTTCGCTCTCTTCTTTCCTTTTCTTGTCTTTTTTCCCTTGCGGTTCACACTTCTTGAAGTGCCTCAAGCGGCCTCGCCAACCAGACACGCTTCCTTCCTGTCTCATCAGATTCCTGTTTTTCTTTTTCTGATGTGCTGTAGCGTTTCCACTCTTTGAGTGCATACAGCTTTCCTCTACTGCTTCTGCAAGTTGACATGCACATGGCACCCCTCCCCCTCTCCCTACTCTATCCGTCGTATAGTTGTCGCAAAAAGCACTATTTCTTGACTGCTTCTTCAAGTCTTAGTTGACATGACATGCACATGGCACCCCTCCCCCTCTCCCTACTCTATCCGTCGTATAGTTGTCGCAAAAAGCACTATTTCTTGACTGCTTCTTCAAGTTGACATGCACATGGCATCCCTCTTCTCCCCCCTTCCCCCTATCTATGTGTCGTAAACTCGTCACAGAAGCAGGCTTGCTTTTTTTGACTGCTTATGCTAAAGGCATTATATCACATCATACATACACCTAAATTACAGTTGACATAGATTACACATCTACTCCCCCCACCCCTATCCCGCCACATAATTAGTCCTAACCTAGCCCCACCCACAGAGATATAGAATATTCTATATCTCTGTGGCCCCACCCCACCCATTCCCACCCCTCGCCCTAAATACCCCCACCCCACCCCACAACACCAACCGCTCCCACCCACCCCACCCCTCACTTTACGCCGTGCAAGGCCATTGGCTGTGCCGCCCTAATTCTCTGGCTGAGTGAAAAGCATTCACGTATTGCCAAGTTGGGAGTACGTCAGTATTAGCAGTGAAAGACTTTACTAGCTGGTGTGCTGTGTTTGTCAACTCTTCGTGTGCTTTCTCATTGGATATATATACGTGTGGAAGGTGTGTATATAATATATATCTGTATTGATATTTATACGTGTACGGTATATATCTGCATTGATATGTGCAGAAGGTACATAATGTAGGTATAGAATATTGCGAGGGAAGTTTTTTTTAATTTGCAATCGATAGAAAAGGAGTGTTCGTATACATTGGCGACAGAGCTGATTTAGACTGAAGTGCATGTAGGTCTGTACCACGCTTTGTAAAGTGAATGAGCGAGTGTGGTTTTCTTGTCATCTGAGAACAGATAGTACGAGTATTCGGTACAGCGGCATTTTAGCCCTTCTGGTGATTGAAAAACTTGCTGTTGGATTCTTCGTGATTTTAAAGCGGATGTGAAGTGTTCTACGCTCTTGTTACTGGATAAAAACTGACCTGTGAAGGTTTAAACTTTTGCTGATGTAAGTAAACTTTGATGACACACTCTCTACTTACTTACTTTCAAATTATTGTGTGTACATGTATCAGTTTTGCTATGATAAGTTAGCGTTCCAGAACAAAATTGTAGCCTCAGTACTGGTATCAGCTGAAGAAAAGTTATCACATGCAGATTTTGTGTGTACTTTCTTGTTTCGAGTAACTAATGTGTCCGCCTTGTACGCCAATCATTTACAGTTATTTGGGTGTGTGACCACACACGAAAAGCTTCAGACTTTTGACAAAAATCTTTTTTGTGTTTGAGCTCAGAGACACAATTTCAGAGCAATGTTTCTGACACCATTCTCTGAATTAATTTATTGTTTGTAACCATACCAGACTATTAAATGTATCCGTGTACCTATATCTGTATACACAAAAAATACGACAAATGTCAGTCTTCACATACAAAAGATACACAGATATTACCAGCATACATGCTTCTCGGCATTTTACTGTGGCTCTTGAGTACTTCAGACCATAGCATCAATTCCCCAACTCCAGCGATAAGTCGGTTCTTCAATGGCGTAGACGTTCTTCAAGCTTTCCTGCTTGACTGCACACACTCAACTGGGCTTACAGTTACAGGCAAGAGCGGAGTAGCGTTTCCTAATCTTATCTAACAATCGTTGTGCTGTTAATCTGAAAGGTACTACTCTTCTGGTGTTAGCGATAATCTTTGCAGCCACGTAACCAGTCTTGTCAGGACTTTTATGTGATAAGATGTTTCTTCATCTTAGATACACGCAAAGCTTTATCACGGGAAAGATAGTATTTTTGAGTGTCAACATTTACCTCGCTTTCGTCATGAGTATAAGACCTGCAAAGTGGGAATTCCAAGTGTTTTGATGAATTAATTTCCCTAAATGACACCCATGTCAGTTAGTTAGTTTAATTCAGCAAATAATCGTGTCCCACTTCGGCTGTACAGGAAGCAGCGAGGTTGTTGAGTTTTGGGTTTGTGTGAAACAATAATGAAGCTGTTATCCCGTGTAAAAGTCTGTCCCGATCTGTGTTGGTGAACATAGGTTACACCAGAAGGCATATATTTGTAATGCTACATGTGTATTTGTCTACAAAGAAGATTTTCCTGGAGTTGGTGAAAGAAAGAAGGCGAAGCTGAACTACGCGCACATGCGTGCAATCGTTTGTTGTTTGTGTACAGTCCTCGTTCGTCGACGTCGGTGTTGTATTTAGCTTTGCTTTTGTAGACGGTCATTATGGAATGTTCGTTTGTAATTTTTTTTTATTCTACTTAGTGTATACTTATATATATTTTTCTTTCCAGCCAACCTCAAATTATCGAGGACTCCCCTCTCGCCCGCTCCCTATGCCCCCCCCCCCCCCCTCTCTCTCTCTCTGTCCCCTCTCCCCACCCCCCTCCCCCCGACCAGCGACCCTTGCCCCGTTTTATTCTGAACAACAAGGCCAGAAAAGAAACTGAAAAAGCCTTCCTTTAATTTACTCCTTCCTTTATATACCGTACGTCCACCCAGGCTGTCTTTTAACGCGACAGTAAACTTGAGGTTTATTCCTCCACCACCCAGGAACCAAACACTCTAACGTACACTGCAGTGCTAACAAGACAGGCTGGTAAAAATGTGAAGATACGACCCTTGCAATGTAAGCTATCTTTCCAATCAACATGGATCTGTCCAGGCTCATACCTTGAATAAGAGCATCCTCCCACTTTACGACACATACCATGAATCTATACTGTTTGGGAAGAGTGGGATTTTTCGCTGAATAAATTTAGCAGATTGATATAATGTGTGTGTGTGTGTGTGTGTGTGTGTGTGTGTGTGTGTGTGTGTGTGTGTGTGTGTGTGTGTGTGTGTGTGTGTGTCATACCTTGAATGAGAGCATCCTACCACCTTAACACACATACCAAGAATGAAACGGCCTGGCTGCTTTCAGTGCAGAGTGAGATTTTTTTGCTGAATTAATTAAGGATGTTGTCATGGTGTGAAATGGTGTGTGTGCGTCTGTGTCTCTTTGGTACCAAATTAACTACGTACACACAAAAACACACCTTCACACACACACACACACACACACACACACACACACACACACACACACACACACACACAGACACACACACACACACACACACACACACACACACACACACACACACACACAAAGCACGGTGCATAGAAAGCAGGCAGGCTGTTGATCTTTAGCATATATGCCTAAGTTGAAGAAACCCCCCGCGGGTTAGGGGGAAGAATTTACCCGATGCTCCCCAGCATGTCGTAAGAGGCGACTAACGGATTCTGTTTCTCCTTTTACCCTTGTTAAGTGTTTCTTGTATAGAATATAGTCAATTTTTGTAAAGGTTTTAGTCAAACAGTATGTAAGAAATGTTAAGTCCTTTGTACTGGAAACTTGCATTCTCCCAGTAAGGTAATATATTGTACTACGTTTCAAGCCCCTGGAGCAATTTTTGATTAGTGCTTTTGTGAACAAGAAACAATTGACAAGTGGCTCTATCCGCTCTCCCCCCTTTCCCCGTCGCGATATAACCTTCGTGGTTGAAAACGACGTTAAACACCAAATAAAGAAAGAAAGAAGAAGTTGAAGAATGCTCTTATCACATGTAAAGGCCTAGACAGATCTTTAATTATTTACATGATCGGTTACACGGGTAGGACGGTATCTTTACACGTCGAGGAGGACATGTACGTATATCTCACAGACACACACGCCAGTTGCTGGCTTGTTGGTAAAGCAGAAGGCAAGAAGGTAAACAAGGCCAGGGTCGTCTGGGGCTTGGAACGATAAATCGGAGATTACGTTTATCTGGCATTGGCTTTGATTGCTATCCGGGTCTGCCAGGTCCGATTTTATCGCTTGTGCAGGATGAATGGGTGGTTTGTGTCTTAAGTTGTGGGTAACTTTTTTTTTTTTTTTTTTGGGGGGGGGGGGGGGATGTCATGAGATAGACCTTGGTCGCATTATAATTTTTTTTTAAAGTGTTTGTGTAAGTTTAAATGATTTGTTGTTTGATATTGAGGAGTGCTTTAGAAGCTGCAGAAAAGTGCGTTTATAGAGAGGCACAACAAGACAAAACGACTAGCACATAATATACACACACACACACACACACACACACACACACACACACACACACACACACACACACACACACACACACACACACACACACACACACACACACACACAAGGAGGGGGGGCTGCAACTTAACATAAACACATGGCATACAGAAGCCTTCATTGATTCCTAGATGTATGCAACTTTGATAAACGAATCGTCTGTTCGGCTCAACCGAGAAATGATTAGCGCGTAAACGTCATCAACGCACGCGAAGCCATCATCGCATATTAACACATACTCTCAGTTCTCGCGTGATAACCACCCATATTACCTGAATAAAGCATATAGTGTGTTTGACCAGCCGCCGTAAACACTGCTGCTTTTTCCCGAACACACCTAACATCCCTTTGAACTAGGCCCTGAGAGCTCCTCTTTATGGTGCTTGAATAGACCCAGTGTTATCACACCATGTAGACTTCTCAGTAAGTATACCCGGGGTTAATGGAAAGTCTGGGTACCCGGGGTGGGGTTGTACTGCTTTACTTGTTTCTGTATGTTCACGTCCTTGGTTGTGTGTGTGTTTGCTCTGATATCGGGACAGTTTGCACCGTTCGTTTGGAAGCGTTGGTTTTGTTAGAGATTGATTTTTCTTGCCATCTTCACTGTGAAGGTTTGTGAGTCTGTTATTGCCGATAGAGTCTTATTATTGTATGTTTATTCTGACGCTATGTAGACTTCTTAGTAAGTGTATCCGGGTTACAAGCAAAGTCTGGGTACTGTGGGTGGGTTATGGAGTAGGCGCGGTGTTGTGCTTTACTTATTTCAAACGTCCTTGACTATGTAAGTATGTTTGTGTTTACTCTGTTATCGGGGTGGTTCACGAGTTTAGTATTGATCGTATATATTGTCGCTATTCGCGTGGTAGTGCTGCCTTGTTAGGGTTTGATTTCTTGCCGTGAAAGGTTAGTGACTTTTTTTTGCAAGACGTGCTGCTTTGCTTGGTCGAAGTCTTAGACGTTCGCATTGTGTCAGTGTTTGTATAGAATCATGTCTCTTTGACAGTCTGAGTGTGAGCCCATTTCTAAGCAATAGTTCGAAGTGCAAAGATACACGAGCCAAAAGAAAAATGTCTGTTTGTTACACTCAGACAATAAAGTTGTATTGAATTGAATTGAGTTGAATTGAAGTGCTGACGTGATCAATTTCGATTACTTTAGATCTTTGTGAAGGTATGTAGAACCTAGTTGGTTAAAACCGGCCTTTCATTAATTCAGTGCTGTTTATGATTTCTTAATGAGGGACCCTGGGCGTTTGAGGACGAGTGAATAGTGCAATTATGGCGATAAATCTTTACACTGGTTCAAAGAGCGTTCTTGTTCGATTATCATATCTTTAGGCTTGTGAAGGCTCGTGAATTTTGGTCAATCATATCTTTTAACGCCAGGTCGAAGTGCTAACTTCTTTGATTTTGATTTTTTTTAAAGGGGGGCAACTGGTTTGTGGATCTAGCTGGATCTGGAGTCGACGCGCGTGCGAGGATATGTATGTGTGGGAGGGGGGGGGGGGGGGGCGCGGGAGATGGAAGCTTGCTGTATGTTATGTAATGTATATATTGTGTGTGATACGTGGAAATGTGATACTATTTATTTGCATGTATGATACAGGTACAAATGTGATAATTGTAGGCTTATACTAGTGATTACTGTGTGTGATACATGAAATGTGATATGAATGCTGTTTTTATATGTTATACTCTTACTTTCTCCCAAGCGCAAGACAAATTCTTCTATGAAAATTGAAGCCAATAAAATTTGAGTTGAGTTGAGTTGAGTTGGGGGGGAAATGCTGGCATGCTCGATTTTGATGTCTTTGCTCCCCTTTGGCTTTGAGGTTTTCCACTTTGTGAGTCTCAGCTGATCGTTATTGTTACTTTCTTTTTTCTCTCGCTCTATTTCCTAAAAGACATCCTATTTCAGTAAATAGGAAATGATATATCTGAACCTTGGACCATACATCCGGTTAGTCAAACAGTATTATGTCCCGTACAGAGCTTAATTACACAGCAGTGAAGCAAGCGGCAAGTGTCATTTATCCTTCAGCTAGACCCTTTGTAAGTTTTACAGCGTGGGAAAGTGTCTTCTTTCTTTCTTGGAGCTTTTCCAGCTGAAATGTAATACTGAAAGTGTGTACTCCTCAACCCCCTGCCTCTTTTTTTGCCCTGCCTTTCTCTGTCTTGTCTGTCTGTCCCCTCTCTCTCTCTCTCTCTCTCTCTCTCTCTCTCTCTCT
This sequence comes from Littorina saxatilis, assembly GCF_037325665.1. Classification (NCBI taxonomy): domain Eukaryota; kingdom Metazoa; phylum Mollusca; class Gastropoda; order Littorinimorpha; family Littorinidae; genus Littorina; species Littorina saxatilis. The sequence goes on from NC_090253.1 coordinate 27,278,907, forward strand.
CTTCCTCTCTCTCTCTGCTTATCTCCCTCTCTCTGTTTGTCTCTCTCTTTCTGTCTCTGTCTCTCTCTCTTTCTTTCTTTCCCTCCCTCTCTCTCTCTCTCTGTTTCTCTCTCTATCTCTATCTCTCTCTCTCTCTCTCTCTCTCTCTCTCTCTCTCTCTCTCTCTCTCTCTCCTCTCTCTCTCTCTCTCTGGGGCTGGGTGGCCGAGTGGTAACGCACTTGCGCTCGGAAGCGAGAGGTTGCGAGTTCGACCCTGGGTCAGGGCGTTAGCAATTTTCTCCCCTCTTTCCTAACCTAGGTGGTGGGTTCTTCTTCTTCTTCTGCGTTCGTGGGCTGAAACTCCCACGTACACTCATGTTTTTTGAACGAGTGGAATTTTACGTGTATGACCGTTTTTTTACCCCGCCATTTAGGCAGCCATACGCCGTTTTCGGAGGAAGCATGCTGGGTATTTTCGTGTTTCTATAACCCACCGAACTCTGACATGGATTACAGGATCTTTTTCGTGCGCACGTGGTCTTGTGCTTGCGTGTACACACGGGGGTGTTCGGACACCGAGGAGAGTCTGCACACAAAGTTGACTCTGAGAAATAAATCTCTCGCCGAACGTGGGGACGAACTCACGCTGACAGCGGCCAACTGGATACAAATCCAGCGCGCTACCGACTGAGCTACATCCCGCGGTGGTGGGTTCAAGTGCTAGTCTTTCGGATGAGACGAAAAACCGAGGTCCCTTCGTGTACACTACATTGGGGTGTGCACGTTAAAGATCCCACGATTGACAAAAGGGTCTTTCCTGGCAAAATTGTATAGGCATAGATAAAAAAAATGTCCACCAAAATACCCGTGTGACTTGGAATAATAGGCCGTGAAAAGTAGGATATGCGCCGAAATGGCTGCGATCTGCTGGTCGATGTGAATGCGTGATGTATTGTGTAAAATAATTCCATCTCACACGGCATAAATAGATCCCTGCGCCTTGAGTCCGAGTCTGGAGATACGTGCGCGATATAAGATTTTATAAATCAAATCTCTCTCTCTCTCTCTCTCTCTCTCTCTCTCTCTCTCTCTCTCTCTCTCTCTCTCTCTCTCTCTCTCTCTCTCTCTCTCTCTCTCTCTCTCTCTCTCTCTCTCTCTCTCTCTCTCTCTCTCTCTGCCATCACCCAGCCCTTCCGTCAACACCCTTAACCACCGACACCACCAATACAACCACCGACACCACCAATACAACCACCGACACCACCAATACAACCACCAATACAACCACCGACACCACCAATACAACCACCGACACCACCAATACAACCACCGACACCACCACCCCAACCACCGACACCACCAATCAGTACAACCACCAACACCACCAATACACACCCCACACACCAACTGCGACCTAATTCCCGTTTCTTTGTCTTTTTTTCTTCTTTTTTCCTTTTTTTACAACTCAGCAGAACTTTTGTTCTCAGTCCCTCTTTTGCGTGTAGGGTACATCTTCGTCGGCATTTTGTTACACCTTTTCAAGGTCAGTGAAGCATGTTGTTCTGAGGTATTGCACCCCTTTGATACACGGTTCCTCTAATAACACTGGAGTGTCTACGTGGAAATTAGTTGTTCGTACCTTTCAGCTGCCCCGACACTGAGTAAGCCCATAGTTCTTCCCACAATGTATATGTACGAGCTACTTTTTTGAATTTGTCAATTTCCTGGTTTCGTGAATGCACTTTTACATGTATAATTATTCGCCCTCGGTAACAGACAAAGTGTGTGGTGTCTGCGGTTTAATTTCAAATCGATTTCATGGTGCTCTTGTGTGGTGTGTGGTGTGTGTGTGTGTGTGTATGTGGGTGGGGAGGGGAGGGGTCCTATGTTCCTGTGAAAGAGAGAGACCAGAATGTATGTGGGGACTCGGGGTTGGGGGTGGAGTAAGTGTGTGAAATAGTAAGCTACACAGTTTGTTTTTCACATGTGTGTGTACGTAAAATATCGACAACCTTTCAGCCCATGTAAACCATAAACACTAAACTCAGGTCGCATGAGTTTGCACAAGATTGTTATATATCGCTTCGTGTTCCCTTCGCAAACATCGTGACAAAATCAGTTACCCTGTACTGACACTGAGACAAGACGAACAAATCAGTCTCAAAATAGCAGAAACAGATGTAAGATTCACCCCTGCCTAACCCTACCCCCCTACCCCTCAACGCCACCTCCCGCACTCATACCCTTTCTCACCCCTTCGTTTCGAGTCATCATTAATTTAGCCACGCCCACTCTTGCATCGCCGTGCAGTTGGCGCATCGTTCAACATCGCTGAGGAGGAGGTACAGCTGGTGAAATATTATCGAGCGAAACACCGCATGAGGACGTGACGTGCTTTTTCGAATAGTTCTGACAAGTACGAAATATTCCCGATACAGCCCCGTGGAAATGACGTCACATACTGAAGGTAGAGGGACAATTCTGACGGATTCATTCCGTGTGACGACGAAGCACACACGGGGCTAAGTCTGAATATTGCCACAATACAGTGCCCAAATCAGTTGCAGCCATTCATATTTCCGCTGTCTGGATTGTGTGGTTGTGATTGTGCATGATGTTTTGTGTGTGATTAATTTGAGTATGCGGTGCTTATTAGTTCGATGACGTGGTATGACGTGTACGTGGAAGCTTAATTGTTGTGGTAGTAGGTATGGTGGATTTATGATCCTTTTCAAGGCATGTCTTGTACAGTTGTGACGCTGGGTACATCTTACGGTGGGTATATTTAGTTACATGTGTTGCATAATTTTGTACGTTACCCCCTCTCTCTCTCTCTCTCTCTCTCTCTCTCTCTCTCTCTCTCTCTCTCTCTCTCTCTCTCTCTCTCTCACTTTTCTCTCTCTCATTCTCCCTCTCACTGGTTTCTTTTCTCTCTCTCTCTCTCTCTCTCTCTCTCTCTCTCTCTCTCCCTCTCCCTCCCTCCCTCTCCCTCCCTCTCTCTCTCTCTCCCTTCCTCCCTCTCTCTCTCTCCCTCCCTCCCTCTGGAAACATACAATCGTGGACTTGCCAGATATGGGTGGTTTTGGATACTGTAAAGTTCAAGAAACCTGTTCATTTGAAGCGTAAAGAAAGTACGCATTGTCGGCTATGCAGTACCCGTAGCTAGCTATTTATGCAGTAACTCCTATTTACTCGCTTTACTTTTGTCAACGTTTGAAAGACAAGAAAAGCGAAAGGCGTGGGGTCAAGACGATTGCCGATAATTCACAAGTTGTGCCGAATGGAACTGGGGGTGAATAACCCCTGCCAGTTCACAGGCCTAGTCCAACTGTCACAACACTGCCCCCCCCCCCCCTCCCCTCCTCCCTTTTGCCCTAAATCCCAGGGTATTGGCTTTCCGGTACCGGGAACGCAAAAACAGTCATTTTATCACGGTATGCAAAAGTGAGCTCCAAAGCGGGGGTTCAAAAGTTTGCGAACGAATACAAGGGAGAGAGGTGAATCGCAGTCCCAACATTTTCGTTATGAAAGATAATCGAACTTGGTCCACTATTAGGACAGCTAGTCTGTTTTGACAACTCACACATACAAGTCAGAATTAGGCCTACATGTAAACAACCCAAAAAACAAAAGCACATGGCTGGTTCAAAACACGCGCGAGAGAGAGAGAGACAGACAGATAGAGAGAGAGGGGCGGGGACTAGGACAGAAAGCGTTTGTGTTCAGTCGTGCGCGCTTGACTCTGTGTGTGTGTCTGTGTGCCCCCCCCCTCTCTCTCTCTCTTTCCCCTCTCTCCTCTCCCCCCCACGCCCAACCATTAATACCGGCCACCACCAATATATTTATACAGCTTACAAGTCTTATCCCGGAAGATCTGAATACTTGTTGTAGTACACTCTCACCCACTTCTTTCAAGTGTCATGACTGTGCTTTAAGTTTTAATCCCCTGTGAAAGCAAACAACATAAGCCCATCATCTGTTTCGCATGACCCCTGCCCACCCTGTAGGCATGGACTCGTAAAGTAGAGTGTTTTGTACTCACAGGGTAGTAAGTAACATAGTGTTTTGTACTCACAGGGTAGTAAGTAACATAGTGTATTGTACTCACAGGGTAGTAAGTAACATAGTGTATTGTACTCACAGGGTAGTAAGTAACATAGTGTATTGTACTCACAGGAACATTGTGTATTGTACTCACAGGGTAGTAAGTAACATAGTGTTTTGTACTCACAGGGTAGTAAGTAACATTGTGTTTTGTACTCACAGGGTAGTAAGTAACATAGTGTATTGTACTCACGGGGTAGTAAGTAACATAGTGTATTGTACTCACAGGGTAGTAAGTAACATAGTGTATTGTACTCACAGGAACATTGTGTATTGTACTCACAGGGTAGTAAGTAACATAGTGTTTTGTACTCACAGGGTAGTAAGTAACATAGTGTATTGTACTCACAGGGTAGTAAGTAACATAGTGTATTGTACTCACAGGGTAGTAAGTAACATAGTGTATTGTACTCACAGGAACATTGTGTATTGTACTCACAGGAACATTGTGTATTGTACTCACAGGAACATTGTGTATTGTACTCACAGGAACATTGTGTATTGTACTCACAGGGTAGTGAGTAACATAGTGTATTGTACTCACAGGAACATTGTGTATTGTACTCACAGGGTAGTAAGTAACATAGTGTATTGTACTCACAGGGTAGTAAGTAACATAGTGTTTTGTACTTACGTGGTAAGCCCCTATTCCATGAGTGGGTGTGTGTGTGTTTGTGTGTGTGTGTATGTGTGTGTGGGTGGTGTCGTCTCTCTCTCTCTCTCTCTCTCTCTCTCTCTCTCTCTCTCTCTCTCTCTCTCTGTCTGTCTGTCTGTCTGTCTGTCTTTGTGTATGTGTGTGTGTGTGTGTGTGTGTGTGTGTGTGTGTGTAGGTGAGTGTGTTTTTGCATACAGTGGCAACATTTAGTGACACTAACGCTTACAAGTACAGTGTGACCATTTCGTGTCGATTATAGCATAACAAAAGTTATCAAACCAAACAATGAAAATTACATGTCAACGGAAACACGAACCGGTAGCTTTGTCCGATTTCGTGTCCGTTACATTATAAGATACCAATTGGTAGAATACTGGAATTTATAATTTGATGGAAAATAACGGTGTCTATGTAAAGTAGTTGTAGTCAGTGTTTCTCGTATTGGTGCTGGTGTTGTTGTTGCTATTTTTATTGATCGTTTCTGTGTTAAAGAACGTTGTGTTCCTGCAGCAAATAAAGTATTGGTGAGCTTCTTCTATTCCTACCAGAACGGCCTGTGAACGTTAAGTTATTGAAGCGCGATAGACCGTTCTGGTAGACGCTCGATCGTTGTGGGCATTTTACTCACAAACATCGTTCTCCAGGGAATCATTTGAAAGGTTGCAAACGAAGCAATCAGCAGAGAATACTGAGATTACTTTCACTTGACGTGAAACCTCTGAGAACGCAACAAATGAAATGCAATTGATTCTGAGTTTATTTTTATTTGACAACTGCTGGGAGTTTAAATCTTTCGGAATATGTCACTTGCAAAATCACCTGGGGTTGGAAAGCCGGTGGTAACTACCAACATTACACAGACATTCTGGGCTGTCATAATCATGAGGACAAACTAATCTTGGACTGCACATTTACTGTGTGACTGTGATTCTGTGACGAAGCGGAATGCAATAGACCTACTGTTAACAGACCACGGCACTACCAAATCCAAGCCGTTGGTATACAACTTTTCGGTCTGATTATAGTCGGTAGCGGTTGATAAATGGGGATTTCAGTTTGCAAGGGTGATAAACTGGTTTAGCGCTGAGAAATTGGTGTTATCTATCACTGCCTTCGGTTACCGTCGTGTATCTCTCATCATTACTTGTGTCCAGATGTTACTACGGAACCCTCTTATAAAACCCCTAAATTAGCCATCCCCCACACCCTCCCTTTTAAAACCTTGCATTATCAAATATTCAGTTCGTATCCTCTGTAGACTTGCCTGTATTTAACTTCGTCCAATTTAAGACTCCCCCCCCCCCCCCCCCCCCCCGCCCCCTTTTTTTAAGATCTTGATTTTTCGGAATTTCTGTACCATACCTCCGTAAATTTACTTTAAAAACTTTTTCCCTTTTTAAGACCTGATTTTCACAGATGTTTGAAGGTCGAGCTGAACCTCCTTTGAAGACCCCGTTTCCCACAGATTTTTGGTAGGTGGGGTTTTACTGTGGTAGTAGATAAAATTGCCCGCGCGTGCTAAGGATGTGACCGTGGGCTGATGTGTTGTGCCGGTCTGTCGGCGCTTCTGATTACTGGCTTAATTAGTTATCTGTCTGTTTAGGTCGTTATCTCGTGGTGATTACGGTGCGGTTATCTGTCCGACAGTGCTTATCTGTCCAACAGCTTTGATATTTGGAGGCTGACGCGAGGGGTAAGGACAGTGTGTCACGTCATGGTCATACTGCTGAGTCTGTGTGTGAGTGTGTTGATGCATTCGAGGGATTTTGTTTTCAATAGTGATTATGTTAATGACAAAGTAGGTATGCTTGTTTTTGTTCGTTTGTTTTGTTGTTGTTGTTGTTGTTGTTGTTGTTGCTTCATTTAAGTGTCTGTTTGTTTGTTTCTTTCTTTCTTTGTTCAGTCTTCCGTTGGTTTGTTAGCAAGCGAGTAAGTAGTTAGCCAGTTGGCTACTGTTACATGGTTAAACATTTGTTTTTAATTTCAGGACGGCTATTGTTGTTCTTTGATGGTAAACTGTGATTTACATGCACTAGCTGGGCTTTTTTTAAATTTTTTATCTTCTCCCCTTCCGCTGCCTCTTGATTGCGTGCTAACTTAGCCATGTTGTTGCTACCTGGGTCGGTATGGGAATTTTAATCAGCGCAGTTCATTCAGCTTTCCTGCGATTTGTGGTCAGTTCGGCGTTCCTATTGCCAGCGTTCTTTATGATGCTGCTTGCTCTGCCGGGTCGGAATTTGCATGATTATTTGGCTCCCTTGATATTCATTGGCACGTTTGGAACAAAGAATTAAGGCTCTGTGTGTAGATTTCTTTATTTGTTTGTTGGCATTTTTTTTGGTGGAGGTGGTGTCGTTCTCCTCCGTGTGTGTGTGTGTGTCTCTCTCTCTCTCTCTCACACACACACACACTCACACACACACACAATACCTCTCTCTCTCTCTCTCTCTCTCTCTCTCTCTCTCTCTCTCTCTCACACACACTCACACACACACACACGCACGCACGCACGCAAAAGGGTCTTTCCTGGCAAAATTGTATAGGCATAGATAAACAATGTCCACCAAAATACCCGTGTGACTTGGAATAATAGGCCGTGAAAAGTAGGATATGCGCCGAAATGGCTGCGATCTGCTGGTCGATGTGAATGCGTGATGTATTGTGTAAAAAGAAGAAAAAATCCATCTCACACGGCATAAATAGATCCCTGCGCCTTGAGTCCGAATCTGGAGATACGCGCGCGATATAAGACTTCATATAACGCACGCACGCATGTAGCCTACACCCACTCGCTCGCCCACACTCACTCACTCACTCACTGTCTGTATGTCTACATGTGCGTTTCAACCAATCTTGTACGACAAACAAACAACAATAACAAAAACTCCGGAACTGTTCGCTGTAATGCGACACTTCACTCAGCTAATCCCACAGGGGGATCAAATCCAGCAGCCTAATCGATATTGGGCGACGAGGAAGCGGATCGATCGGAGAAGGTCCATTGACTGGGTTTTAGTTTCCTCTGGACTGGTGTGAAGTGTCCGTCAAATTGATGAAGAGTGAAACCCCCGTGTTAAGATCTCTCCGAATCTGAGAAAACCAGGTCTTAGAAAGTCATACATGTGAAGTGCATTTACAGAATTTATGAAAATTTGGAGAGGAAAACACGGAGAAGGAAAAGTCTTAAAAGGGGTGGGGGGGGGGGGGGGGTTGGAAGAGGGGTTCCACTGTACTCACTCGTTTCCAACATGTGAGATTTCGGTCGGCTTATCAACCGTATGCACGTGAGTGATTGTACATGCACTTCATTGCCAAGATCGATAGGGGAGAGAGAGAGAGAGTGGGGGGGGGGGGGGGGGGGGGGGGGGGGGGGGGGGGGAGGGGTTAAGGGACGGATGGATGCATGCATGGGCAAGTGAGGGAGGAAATTGTGACAACACGAGATTCATTTATCTGTGGTTCGTTGAGCTTTCATTGTCCGGGATTTTGGCCGGCCTATTAACAGTTTTCACGTGAGTGATGATATAGTTATGATATGTGCATTTTCTTGCCTTGATTGAGAGGTAAGGCGGGATAGTGTCACGTGTTGGGGGGAGGAGGGGGGGGGGGGGCATGATGTGTAAAAGGGGAAATTCCAGCAGTGCTGAAAACTTGGGATTTATTTCTGAGCTGACACGTCTGTGGAAACCCAAAACAGATCGGGCACGTTCATTTATTTTATTTGTTATCTTCGTCGATGTTTCAAATAGTGAATGTGGTTTCCAGAAGAGCTGGAAAGTTTTGTTCGTTGCACATGCATTCTTTTCTTGTGTCTTGGAGAGGGGACAAGATGATAGATGGTTGAAAGGGGTTCGAGTGATGAAATTTTGACCTCACATGAATCATGTCTCTGGTTTGATGCGCTGGCATTTGGGTGGATGAGTGTCACGTGCTAACTCTGATGAAGGCACAGTCCTTCCAGTCTAAAAAAGTTCGGCTGACCATCTCAGAGCTGGTCAGGATTTTACATGAGCTACGGCAATCCCTCCAACACCTACCAAAAGTCAAACCGGCACGGTTGGCCTAGTGGTAAGGCGTCCGCCCCGTGATCGGGAGGTCGTGGGTTTGAACCCCGGCCGGGTCATACCTAAGACTTTAAAATTGGCAATCTAGTGGCTGCTCCGCCTGGCGTCTGGCATTATGGGGTTAGTGCTAGGACTGGTTGGTCCGGTGTCAGAATAATGTGACTGGGTGAGACATGAAGCCTGTGCTGCGACTTCTGTCTTGTGTGTGGCGCACGTTATATGTCAAAGCAGCACCGCCCTGATATGGCCCTTCATGGTCGGCTGGGCGTTAAGCAAACAAACAAACAAACAAACAAACAAACAAACTAAAAGTCAACAGCCTGGCTACTTTCTGTGCAGAAGGTAATATTTAATCAATTACTGCTAATGTCAATATCCGAAATGAATGCATCCAAAAAAATGTATCACTCTTCAGGCAAGCAACTTTAGGGGGTTTTGGTTGTGGGCTAGTAGGGTGTAACCACATTTCAATTTGTGTGATTCAAGCCCAGACACTCTATTTCTTTCAAATGATAGATAGATAGAGCAAATATTGTACGGTCAGTTTGGGGCTTCTTGGATCTTGTTTCATTGCCCATATCCCCATGCCACCTCCTCTTTAGAGGGTATTCTTTATTGCGTTGACTGATGGATAAATGAACGGTTGTGTTTTGTGTGTGTTTCAGCCTCTCTCAATCCACCCATCACCCCCTCACAATGAGCCGCTCCTAGGCCAAGGGGACACAACTGCTGTGCAAGGGGAGATAACCCATACTGGATCAGGGGAGGTTATCGACGAGTTACAAGCAATTATGGATGCACAGGTACATTCAGTAATGACCACGTAGACAAAAATTGTTGGCTTCATTAATAGTTAGAAAAATTTTACAGCTTCAAACAAAACCTGACGGGGAAAGTTCAAGTGTGGCCTGAAACATTGTTATAGGGGTTACATTTGTTTAACGAAAGTGTCTTGTTGGACAGAAACATATTTTAAGATAAAAACGTTGATTAAATTACATATTCTTACTCCAATTAACATATATAGCATTAACTTCAGTTTAGAGGCTTATTATATGTCTAGATAAGGGCTTTATTCCTCAGAAAGCAGACGCTTGAGATAAAAGTTATCTGTGTAGGTGCTGTTGTGCGTTTGTTTGCTAGTGTGTGTGGTGTTTTCAAACTTATCTCATCTTGTCTGATCTATTCTGATCTTATCCTATCCTATCCCATCCCATCCCATCCCATCCCATCCCATCCCATCCCATCTCATCTCATCTCATCTCATTTCATCTCATCTCACCTTATCTCATCTCAACAGGGAGAAACGCACGGAGGCATGGACAGCTCCAGCCTGGACGACTTTTTCAGCTCACCCTCTTCTGCACCAGTGACCAATGGAATAGCAGATGTCTCCACAGACTCCAGCCTCAGACTCGACGATTTCGTCGGCGTTGGTGACCTGTCGGACAACCTTGATGATTCAAGGTCACGGTTTCTGAAGGAATGCTCGCCGGATATTGTGGTGGACTGTGCGGATGGTGTGGAGAATGTGACCTTGAAGGACGCGACCAGTGAAAAGGCGTTGCTCGGTAGCGCGGGAGAGGATAATGGGACGTCGCTTCGAACGGATAGCTTGGGTTCCAGAACGGATGAAGTAAGTTTTGTTAATGTTCGAAGTTGTTAATGTGTGTGTATGTGTGTGAGTGTGTGTGTGTGTGTGTGTGTGTGTGTGTGTGTGTGTGTGTGTTTTGAAATGCAAACTTCATAAACAGAAAGATGTGGGAAAGCAGGGTCTGAAACTGAGGCAAAACTAAGGGGGATTGGGGAGTGGTCAATCTTAATGGCATCCTACTGCATTTGACTTGCTTTTACGTTATTCATTTCAACATACTGTTTGCTGCTGACTTAGGTGCTAAGTCAATTGAATTGAAATGCAGACTTTATAAACAGATAGGTGCTAAGCCAATTGAATAGAAATGCAGACTTTATAAACAGATAGGTGCTAAGTCAATTGAATTGAAATGCAGACTTCATAAACAGATACTCTTAGAAAGAGGAGGGGGGGTTAGTGAATCACCACCATAATGACTCTTAAATCAGAAGTTCTCACTGCATTTGCTTTGCATTCATGTTTAACATTTCAACATTTATTTTTTTGTGCTGACTTTGACGCCAACACAGTTGAACTGAAATGCAATCTACTTCCTCCTTCATCTTTCCTCTATGAATTATAGCACCAGTATCAGTAATGACAGTGTTTGGCAGCAAGTACTCCTAACAGAGAGGGGATAATTACCGGTAGTAGCACTCTTTTCCTGAAATTACGGTGCACAGACAAGGGAGACAAGCTTCCTCGCACACAGTTGTAGTCCTGTTGGTGTTTCTCTATTTGTCGTCAAATATCGTCAGTGTGTATAGTGGGGTTTAGTTTTGTGGCTGAGATGCAGAGCAGTCTGCACTGAGCCCTAGATCTGTTGATTGTTCTACAGATTGTTCGCACCTTCATCTGGAATAGGGAACTTTGGGCAAGAGTTTCTTTTGGTTTGGGCCGAGAAAGGGACTGGTGTGATTTTTAGTGCTGGAAAGTGGTGTGTGTGGTGGTTTTTTTCTCTCCCCACAACGGCTGGTGAAGAGTATTATGGTTAGCTGCATGAATTTTCTATAATAATAAAAGTATTTTCTCCCATGAATTGATTTCGAATGTTTCCAACTCCCTGTTTTAAGTCTAACCCCATTTTAAGCCTTCTCCACCCACCCCTTCCCCACTCGCATTTTCTGTTCAAAACCTCTAAAAAGTTAACTCCATTTTGCTCCCTCTAAGGCCTAAATTTTCTCAGATTCGTGCCGAACGTATAAGATAAATTCCACTGTGCTTGTTAGGTTTAACTGTCAGGAAGGTTAGATGTCCTTTTTGCTTTCTTTGGGATTTTTGTCCTCCAGATTTTCCAGATAGAATGTTCTACTTGTCTGTATTAATCTTAAACATGAACCACTGTCCACATGATGGTAAGGCAAAAAAAAAAAATAGGTCTGTTTACGGTAACCCGACCGACCCTAGTTTTTAGGCCCGACCCTAATCTTTTTTTTGGATCGTCTGTAAAAAACCAAAAAACCGCATCCAAAATAACAATAACAATAACAATAACAGCACTTTATTGTCCATTAAAGTATTACATAAAACTGGAAATTTTTCTTCGGCACACCCTGTCTGCCTGTAAACGATTATAACAACAATTGTATAGGACGACACACGTAAAACATAAAAGGGATACAATCAAATATGATATTGCACTATAGAGCTGTTTGCGCTCAAACAGCAGACGACAGAAGGGAGGTAAGCTCAAAGTACTGTTTATAGTTATGTTGTGCAAAAACAGGGATTGATGAGAAGAAATGAACTGTGAAACATAGAGAGGGGAGAGAAAAAAAAAAATGGAGAAAAAAAAAGCCGACCTACCAACCCTATTTTTTCACCCTATGTTACCGTAAACAGACCTATTTTTTTTGTTGGCCTAATTGATGTACTCAAATGTACTTTCTTTTTCTTTTGCATAGGATAAGAGAAAGAGCAGCAGTGACATAGATATGGATTTCGCAGTGCTTGAGGTATGTGGATTGTGTGAAAATAATTGGATAGGCTAAAAAATCTAAGGCTAATCACTCTATTTTATACTTAAAAGCTTACAGATCAAGGTATTTTGTGCATGTGATTCTTTCTTTGTTTAGTTCTTTCATGGTTTTCTTTCTTTCTTTAAACGGGTCTTTCTGCCTGTCTTTCGTTCTTTGTATCTTTTGTTCTGATTTCTTTCTTGCTTTCTTTTTCATTTTTTCTTTCTTGCTTTCACTTTCTTTCTTTCTTTTTTTATGGGTGTCTTTCTTGTTTTTTTCTCGATTGTTTGTTCTTTTCTGTCTTCCTTCCTAGATCCTGCCTTCCTGTTGATTTCATTTCTTTCTTTCTGTAGTTCATTCTTTCTTCCTTCCTTTACAGGCAATCCAAATCCCTGCGATTTCGCCAAAAAGCTTCAGCTTGAGGGGGCGTTGCCCTTAGACCCCCACCAGGGGACCTATGTGGGCCCCCTGGACCCCGCGCACCATTTTTTTCCTTGAAACTCATTCTTCCTTGAATGGATTGCCTTCTTTAGATATTCAGCACACACATCCACAGTACATGTAAATGATGTGCAGCTGGACTCCTCTCACCTGAACCTGGACATGAACAAGCAGAAGACGTCGCTACGCAAGAGGGGGTCCTTGGCGCGCAGGAAGAAGCCGACGAGAAACAGCATCGTCAACATCGTACCTGGGACAGAGAACGGCATCTTCCAGGACAGCACAGGTAATATGCTAATAATATCAGCTAGTCTCATGTGCCAATCGGTCAAACCAGGGCTGAACACGACGCTTACATTATATATATTTGTTGGGGAGAAAAAAGGTGAAAACAAAATATCAGCTGGTATGAATGACCGGTTGCCAGTTTCATTTCAGGTGTTTTGAGATTTTTACCATTTCGCTTGCATTCGCTGTATAGTCATGTTCAACAACTCTTCCCTGTCCTTCCAGACTCCAAGCCGGTGACCTCCCCTACTTCAGACACAGCAGAAGATGATGTGTTTGACAGACAGCGGGTTGCCTCAGAACCACAACCGGAACCGGAACCGGCAAGTGACGGCACGGCTGTACGCAAATCTGCCTTGCCCTTCAAACCTCCCATGATCATGCCTGGACTGCAAGATCTCAGCAAGTCTAAGGTAGCTTTCGCCTGAAGACTTCTATAGATCTATGGGTTTGCAGACCTGGGAACCCATACGATTTTGCCTTATTTTGTACTCATGATTGTCTAGAATACGATCAGTAGGTTCAGTGGAGAAAAAAATACGACAAGAAAAATTCAAAGAATACTTTTCTTCGCAAGCGCATCCCGAAGCCGATCCAGTATTTTGACACATGATAACAGTTTTTGTCAGAAAACATTGAAAGAAGCATATATGTTTTAAATGTATTTGTAAACTTAATTAATGTTTCGACAGACACGGGTAAAGCATGTTTGAATCATGAATGTTCAAATGCGATGTGGAGTACACTCACTTTTCTGGAAATACACCAAGTTTGTTTGAGAATACTCCAAGTGCAAAGTAAGGATTCCCAGGTCTGGGTTTGAGTGGAGCGAGTCCATGAGTCCCATTTTCTTGTTTGAAAAAATGAATACCTGTGTTTTGGATCAACAAATGACAGAGCCTCAAAGCTCTGTGAACTACTTGGCTGTATTCACAATACAGTTCTCTGTTTATCGTAGCATATAACATGTTTATGATGAGCGATAATGCACCAAGCTACTTGGGTACTGATAATTGTATTTTTACCTGCAGATATTGACCCAATGTTACCTGATCTTTTTTTTTTTTTACTTGGTTTTAGTCCTTTAATATATATGTATATCAATGTAAAAAGGTAAACATAGTGTGAACAAACAAAGAAGATAGAACAAACATGTTAGCAGAATTCAGATAAGAAGCAGAAAAGGAGGGCCACAACAAAACAGACCAAAAATAATTACAGCAGAACAAAACATGATGTGTACTTGTTGCAGCTGTTCAACCAAGAGAGGCACAAGTCCGACGACAGCCCAACTTCACCGATCAGGTCACCGCTTCAGGCCACGTCACCGCTGTCGCCGACCAAGGGCAGCGCTCCTCCCCTTGTTCTGCCCAAACCCACCACCAAAGGGCAGAAAGACACGCAGAACAAAACCATCGCTGCTGAAAACTTTTTCCAGGATTTCGCTTTCAAACCAAGTACTACTACTTCCAGTGGAGATATCGTTTCAGCCAGTGTGACTGAGGCGGTGGTCATTCCGGGATTGGACCTTACTGACAGTGGTAGCTTTGCCGACGGACCCAAACCCGCACGGACAGATTCCGGTTCAGGGTCGCTGTCGGGTCTGGGGCCGAAGCTGGGCCGCACGGACAGCTGGAGTTCAGTGAGCGGCCCTCGCAAGCTGAGTCGCGGGGAGAGCGTCAGCTCAGTGGAAGGAGGGGAAGGGGGGTCGCGCAGATCCAGCATCCAAGGCAGCGCGTATGCTCCCATCGGGTTCAAACCCCGCAGGAGTTCCAGCATCGTCATGGACACCAGCATCAAGTTGGTGGAGAGCCCCGCCCCTCCCAGCCCCTCCCCTTCCCCAGCCACGCCCAGTGTGGAAGAGGAGGGGGCACAATCCACGCCGTCCTCAGGGGTAAGGTCCCCTCTGTACAAAGCACCTGTGTGGCTGTCGGAGATGAAAGCCAAAACGGGAAACGCTCCAGGGGAGTCTAGCGTGCGTCTCCGTACCGCCAGCAGCGGAAGTACTGAAGGGAGTGCTGCTTCGTTTTCTTCTTCCCGGTCAAGGAACGGGTCGGAGAGTGCTGGGAGTGTGGATGGGAGTGCTGCGGAGGGAGCACGGGGGAGGAGTATTTCTGACGACCTGAACCAGAAGAGGAGAGAGGAGCAGGAGCCGGAGAAGCCCAGTTGGATGAAAGCGGCTGCGGAGAAAACGTCACGCACCGCCGACAAACTGCAGACCAGCAAAGGTGGGTCTATGATCTGTTTTGTCAAGGGTATTCCTCCGAAAGCGGCGTATGGCTGCCTTAATGGCGGGGTAAAAACGGTCATACACGTAAAATTCCACTCGTGCAAAAAACACGAGTGTACGTGGGAGTTTCAGCCCACGAACGCAGAAGAAGAAGAAGAAGTCAAAGGTATAACTTTCTGGCCATTCATTGAAATGAATGTCTACTTTCTGTCTTTTTCTTTTTTTCTCTTTTTTTTTTTTTTTTTTTTTGGGGGGGGGGGGGGGTTCTACATCTCTCTCCTTTTTTACCCTCCCAATATAAAATTAAAAATCATATTTCCCCAAAAATGTGTAAATGCTTGTGCACAGTTTAGAAGAAAACGATTTTTGCTCTGAGGCTGAATTTTATGAAAGGATCGCATTCATTGTGTATACAGTACTTGCATTTTTTACCTCTGCTTTTCCATTTTTCTTTTTTCAAACCAATCCACCAACCCTAACTTTTTGGGCCATTCTGAACAAACCATTTTTCTTTCCTGATGCAAAGAAGCTCTCAATAAAGCAGAAACTCTTGAGCACCAGTGGAATCACAGTAACATAGGTTTAAACAGTGTATTATTATTTCTACTTATTCAGGAAACTGACTTTTATAATGATGATAACAACAACACTCTTACCACTTACAGTGGCATCTTCAAAGCATAATGATGATTAGGGATAACAGAAACATTGACATTGTTTTATTTCCATGCTGCAGGGGACCAAGAGAATGGAGAGGAGGATGACGACAAGAATCCCACACCACCCTGGGCCGGGGAGCTGAAGAAGATGAAACGTCCAGTGGTGGGAGGGGAAAGTAACAACAAAGTGTCCGTCACGCCCTTCAAGAACGGCAGCGCCAATGATAAGGAGAACACGCCTGTCGCCAATGCTGGTCAGTCTTTGAGCTTTTTTTTTTTCTTCTGCGTTCGTGGGCTGAAACTCCCACGTACACTCGTGTTTTTTGCACGAGTGGAATTTTACATGTATGACCGTTTTTTACCCTGCCATTTAGGCAGCCATACGCCGCTTTCAGAGGAAGCATGCTGGGTATTTTCGTGTTTCTATAACCCACCGAACTCTGACATGGATTACAGGATCTTTTTCGTGCGCACTTGGTCTTGTGCTTGCGTGTACAGTACACACGGGGGGTGTTCGGACACCGAGGAGAGTCTGCACACAAAGTTGACTCTGAGAAATAAATCTCTCGCCGAACGTGGGGACGAACTCACGCTGACAGCGGCCAACTGGATACAAATCCAGCGCGCTACCGACTGAGCTACATCCCCGCCCGTCTTTGAGCTTGGGAGCTTGTCTAAAGGGGGGTCCTTAATTGAGCCCGAAGTCGACTTCACGAAGTCTTTTTACTGAAACTTAGTGCTAAAGCTTCTTGCGGCCAGCTTCGCGAAGTCGACTTTGCCCAGTTATGGACAGGCTTAACCCATTTATCCAGATGGCAGGGAAAGTAACTCCGTCAATTTCAAACTTGAAAAAATCGTAACTACTGCAACTTTTCTCAAATCAATTAATGCTC
This sequence comes from Littorina saxatilis, assembly GCF_037325665.1. Lineage (NCBI taxonomy): Eukaryota > Metazoa > Mollusca > Gastropoda > Littorinimorpha > Littorinidae > Littorina > Littorina saxatilis. The sequence continues at coordinate 27,295,811 of NC_090253.1, forward strand.
AAACATTGCAGGAAGCCAGTAGAAATGGAAACAGATATGTGTCATACGTATCGTTGCATATAGCGGCTGTTTCGGGGATGTACATTTCGGAGCTCGAGCGGGCGCTTTTGGGCGCTCTGGGGGATAAAGGGCTAAAGCCTAATGTCTTGCCTTGTCTTGTCTTGTTTTGAATTGCCTGTTCTTGTCTTGCCTTGCCTTGCCTAAGCAGTCATGTTTTCTTGATTTATCTTGTCTGTATTTGTCTGATTTGGTCTTACTTTGCCTGAAGTTGGCATGTGTTGTCTTCATTTGTTTTGTCTTGTATTTTCTTATCATAATGAAGTTAAAGACACTGGTAATGATATTCTGTTGACCTCTTTGCTTATCCATCCATCTTTTTCATGAGTGTGCGTATTTTGTAGATCGCCATGAGATCATTTTTACATTTAGTCAAGTTTTGACTAAATGTTTTAACATAGAGGGGGAATCGAGACGAGGGTCGTGATGTATGTGTGTGTGTGTCTGTGTCTGTGTCTGTGTCTGTGTGTAGAGCGATTCAGACTAAACTACTGGACCGATCTTTATAAATTTTACATGAGAGTTCCTGGGTATGATATCCCCGGACGTTTTTTTCATTTTTTCGATAAATGTCTTTGATGACGTCATATCCGGCTTGTTGTAAAAGTTGAAGCGGCACTGTCACACCCTCATTTTTCAATTAAATTGATTGAAATTTTTGTAAAGCAATCTTTGACGAAGGCCGGACTTTGGTATTGCATTTCAGCTTGGTGGCTTAAAAATTAATTAATGGCTTTGGTCATTAAAAATCTGAAAATTGTAATTAATTTTTTTTATATAAAACGATCCAAATTTGCGTTCATCGTATTCTTCATAATTTCCTGATTCCAAAAACATATAAATATGTTATATTCGGATTAAAAACAATCTCTGAAAATTAAAAATATAAAAATTATGATCAAAATTAAATTTCCGAAATCGATTTAAAACAATTTCATCTTATTCCTTGTCGGTTCCTGATTCCAAAAACATATAGATATGATATGTTTGGATTAAAAACACGCTCAGAAAGTTAAAACGAAGAGAGGTACAGAAAAGCGTGCTATGCAGCACAGCGAAACCACTACCGCGTTAAACAGGCCCGTCAGTTTCACTGCGTTTTGCACGAGCGGCGGACTACGGTCATTGTGAAAAAATGCAGTGCGTTCAGTTTCATTTTGTGAGTTCCACAGCTTGACTAAATGTAGTAATTTCGCCTTACGCGACTTGTTATTTTTATTATTGTGAAACCACCCTTTTAAGACCTTTCTTTTTCAGACTTTCTGTTCACAACCTCTGTCAATTTACCCCCATTTTAAGACTCCCCTCTTATTAAGGCCTGATTTTTTTTCTCAGATTGTTGCAAGTCTCTAACTCATTGTCTCCCAGGTACGGATATATCCGTACCCACTCATATGGCTCTATCTGACCTGGTACGGATATATATCCGTACACACAGTCACTTCAGTCGCTTCCTGTAATGTTGATCTAACGCCTGCATTCCATCGTGTTGACACACAGTATACACACAGTTACTACAATTCTGAGTGACCTGCTGCAGCACATCTGGTCTCGGCTAAAAAAAAACCTTGGTCAACATAGGTGGGGTAGACAGTGTTAAAAGGGGGTTCCGCTGTATTATTCTTATTATTATGATATCTGTTTGTTCCACTGCAGTTCAAGACCAGTACATGCCCAGCTGGGCAAAGAGCGGCCGGCAGCTGAAGAAGACGCCCCTCCCACCGCCCGGTGCTCCAGCCAGAGCCGCAGCCACCAACGGCAAGGAAGCCAACCCCATGAAAGCGTATGAGACGCCCAAATGGAAACTGGACCTGGCGGAGAAAAAGAAACGACGTGAAGCAGAAGTAAGCATGAAGAAAATGACTGCGAGTGCACAGAACATTTAAACATGTACAGCTTAGGTCTAGTGGCTTTGTAAACAGAAACATTTTTGGGGGAAAAGAAGTGGTGGTACTGCCCTGTTGCTGCACAAATGGGTTGAACCTGTCAAGTGTAACGGCCACCCAAGGAAGCCACTAATATTGATGATGATAGACAGGTGGTCGCCATGGAAAGGTACATTTTAAAGAACAAAAATCTAGTCGGGGATCCTTTGGGGTGGTCGTTGTGGACAGGTGGTCACTGTCAAGAGGTGGTTGCCAGGGTAGGTTTGACTGTACCAGACTGTTAGTACCCAATGAATTTAAACTTGATTTCTGGTGGTCATTTTATAAGCAATTACACTCAGTACAAGTATCATAGGTGAGAATTATTTATTTGAAGTTTGTGCCTCAATCAGACGAAAATGGCATTTTTCTGTACCCACCATACTGAGAAAAAAATATTGATGGCAACTGAACCAGGCGTAAGTCAGTCTAAAAAGATGGAATATGCTCTGTGAACATGCTCATCACTTGTTAACATAACACACGTATTGTGCAGATGCTGTCAGCAGCAGAGGGCAGCACTGGTGTCAGCACATCCTCGTCAGTCACCAGCGGTGATGGGTCTGCGTCTGGCTCGGCTTCCAGTGACGTGCCTCAGTGGAGACAGCAGCTCAGCCAGCGCAAGAAACGACCCACCTCTGGTGTGGGCAAAGGTGAGACTGTAGTGTTGGATCTGATTTTTACTACAGTGGTACCCCTCTTTTGAGACACCGGACACCCTCTTTTTAATGATAATAAGAATATTTATAAAGTTCTGCTTACCTAACAAAGAGGAGTGTCCTTTTACAGTGGAACCCTGGTTTTAAGACCTACAAATAAAAAGTGTATTTTTGGAGGTCTTCTTCTTCTTCTTCTTCTTCTGCGTTCGTGGGCTGAAACTCCCACGTACACTCGTGTTTTTTGCACGAGTGGAATTTTACATGTATGACTGTTTTTTTACCCCGCCATTTAGGCAGCCATACGCCGTTTTCGGAGGAAGCATGCTGGGTATTTTCGTGTTTCTATAACCCACCGAACTCTGACATGGATTACAGGATCTTTTTCCTGCGCACTTGGTCTTGTGCTTGCGTGTACACACGGGGGTGTTCGGACACCGAGGAGAGTCTGCACACAAAGTTGACTCTGAGAAATAAATCTCTCGCCGAACGTGGGGACGAACTCGCGCCGACAGCGGCCAACTGGATACAAATCCAGCGCGCTACCGACTGAGCTACATCCCCGCCCTGACTGAGCTACATCCCCGCCCTGACTGAGCTACATCCCCGCCCTGACTGAGCTACATCCCCGCCCTGACTGAGCTACATCCCCGCCCTGAAATTGGGTGTCTTTAAATGAGGGTTCCACTGTAAAGGGATTCTTCTCTTTGTTAGGTTAGCAGCACTTTTCGAGGGGGTGTGGGGGTGGAGTATTGGGGGTAAAGAAGACCAACAGCATGTTTACGAAGTTCAAATATCAGTGACATGACTGACACAAGCTGAGACTTCCAGATCCGTTGAAGATTATTCTAAATTTGTTTTCCTTTTTCTCTCCCTGATCTAAGAATCTCTTGTTGTAAACGGGTTTTGTGCAAAAATAATACAAAGATTTTGTTTGCATGTCTCTCTATCTGTGCAGGTGGCAGTTGAAATAGACGATTTTCGGAAATAACTCTGTCGGGTTTGTATGGGTTGTGAACCTCGTACAAACATTGGAGGGGCCAATCACTAGCAAGGGGTATGTCAGAAACATGTGCGTGTTTCCATGTGTTTACGACACACCCATCGCTAGTGATTGGCCCCTCCAATGTTTGTATGAGGTTTTGCAAAAAAAGTCACTCTCTCACAACCCATATAAACCTGACGAAATTTGTCTGTTAGACAGAGGCTTTGTTACGGTGGCAGAGGTGTTCAGAAGAATGTGAAGGTATCTGGTAAAAGGTGGTCCATTATTTTAATTGTTCAATCTTTTTTTCTCCCACAAGATGGAGAGTCAGAGACGGGAAGCAACGGAGGAGGCGCTGGTCCGGATTGGGCGAGACAGGCAGAGGAGAGACGGAAACGAATCATCAGTAAGGATAATGATAAAATTCATGTAGCTCTGTGAGGTTACCCTCATGGTAATTGGGGCTGCTTTCTCCCTGGGGAAAGCGAGCTGCCATACAGTATACGGCGCTACCCATTTTTTTTTTCCTGCATGTTTGTATTCATGTTTCCAAGCCCTGAGACTTTTGCTGTGAACTTGGGTTCTTTATCGTGCGGATGCGTGCATACGGGAGTGTTCGGACACCGAGTAGAGTCTGCACAAAGTTGACTCTGGGAAATAAATCCCACGCCGATAGCGACAACTGGTTTTGAAGCCAGCGCCGCTACCGACTGAGCTATTTCCCCGCCTGTCATTTGAACACATCACTTATTCACTGTCTGGGGAAGAGAGTTGAAGGTTAATCCCACCACAGTTCAGTGCAACCGTCCTTTTACCACCTAATCAAATCTGATAAAATGAGGTTTTAACCTTCATAGGATTATGCGTTGGAATGCACAGTCCGGATGACTTTGGCTCTTTAAAGAAGAATTCAAAATGTAACAAGAACAAGAGGCGAAGCCTTCAAGGCTCACGTAAGAAATCGACAAACAGTAACACAAATTCAATCACTCCGTCACACATACACACACACACACACACACACTGTAAGCATAGGTGAAACTGCAAGAAAGCCAGACCCTGGATCTGCCAACTAGTCTCGGCCCGCTCACAATAAGAATGACCGAGACTTTCAGTAATTCCTTTGCGTGACGTCTAACCCTCTTACGTCATAATGTGACGTCTTCAAATAGTTTCTATCACACACGTCAAACACTTTTGACCGAGACGTAATCTTCTTATGCGAGCTTTATCCATAGACTCGGAAATGTTAAAGTTTCTATCACACACACACGCACGCACGCACGCACGCACGCACGCACGCACGCACAGACAGACAAAGTTTATCATCGCATAGGCTACACTTACGTGAGCCAAAAAAAGGGTGGGTCATTCACAACCCACGCCATCCAAATAGGGATAAGCTTTTTACTGCCTCTTAGCTGAGTATGGGTTGTGTACGACCTATGCTATCCAAATAAAGATACATAATAAAATGAAGTCACAAATTTCATATGGGTCTTACACAACCCGCACCATTCAGACTGTGTAGTTCAAATGACATCATGGTTTATATGCTTGGTTACAATTGTAGTGTTGGTGTATGCAGGGCCGGACCAAATGAGTTGTAAGGGGGGGGTTCCTCCTTTTTTGGGGGGGCAAATCAGCGAAGTGGCGAAGCCACAAGCGCGCGCCTGCAAAGCAGGCGCGCGAACTAGGGGGGTCCGGGGGCATGCTCCCCCGGAAAATGTTTGAAAAACGGTTAAAATCTGTGCAATCTGGTGCATTCTGGGCCTTGTTTTGAGGGTTAAGAGCAGCATTGTTTTGGTGCTAAAACTAGTAAAAAAAAACAACACTCAAAGCAAGGTACATGCTTTTTTCCAGGGGTGGGAACCCCTGGAACCCCCCCCCTGGGTCCGGCCCTGGTATGTGACTTGGTCCATGCTTGCACACACTCAAACACCATACGTTCTCTAAGAACAGAGGTAATGGACAACCGAACTCTGAGTTCCAATCATGTATTCAGATGTATGCTTCCATGATGTGTCCCGGCTTACAACCAGCATGCAATAGTCAAACAAGGGAGATAATTCCCAACATGTTAGATGCATCGTCTGCATACAGGACACTACAACAAACTTAATCATTTCAGATCTAGTTAGTAGGAAGGTCCTAGTGTGTTCGACGATGACATGAAGTCTTAAGCAAAAACTCCTCATAGTTTCAGAAATACAGAGACTTATGTGTGTGTTTCTTGGTTGTCCACTACCCAGGAAGCACGTTGAAGATTGAAAGGGAGAGACATTTTGAGGTTAGGGACAAAAATTACAAATAAACAAAATCTTGGATTTTAAAGGGGGTTCCATTGAAGGGTGCTAAAAACAGGAGATTTTTCAGGAATATCTCTTCTGTTTATAAGCCACTGGATTTCAGATTAACTTTTGTAACTGCTACTGTACCAATGCAGTTGTGTCCCTTGCCTCAGTGGACCCCTCCTTTTTGTGTGGAGTAGGGTTTATTTCCCTTGCATTACTGTTGAGAGAGAGTGTGTGTGTGTGATCAAGGTCTTTGATGAGTTAGCAATAAGTAGGAGCGAACGAGAAGAAGTTAGCAATAAGTTATTTGACACAACGAATTAAACATAAAAACATGTTAGTACTTATATTAACATACATATACATGCATACTGCCGCGAAAATCAATGAACAAGACCTCTAATAATTATTAACATAATATCATAGCATGAATGACACATCCTCTTATGTTTGTTTCAGAATCAGGACTAGTTAAAAGAGATCCGACAGCAGAAGCCAGTACCAACTCATGAGGGAACAAAGACAGTGATACATCTCCACAATGGGACCACTATTTCTCACTGCATAAATTCCTTGGTTTTATTGCTTGTATATATTTTAACATTTGCAAGCTTGTGCCACTTCAACAATGTGTGGAAAAAGTGCTTGTGAGCAATACTGGGATATGAAATTACAACGCTTTTGGAAACTAAACACGAATAGAATGGGGATGTTTATGAGTTGAGAGGGGGAAAAATATTCCCACTGAAGGTATTTTGTGAGATTTAAGCCAAGAATGTGGACGTTTGTGAGGTGAGGGAAAAGCAAATTCCTCCTAAAGATATTCCCAAGAGTTATGCGGGCTGTTTGTGAGAAATGTGCTAGAAGTTTTGATGAGACTTTAAATCATGATCCAATATAATTTGTGAAAGGAACTTACAATCGATCATGAAAGCTGTACCAACATTCTCAGACTGATGTGTAACAATAGTATTGTTTTCTGAAATGTGAAGACAGGTTGTATCGATTACAGAACTGTATAGTTGGTTGTAAACAGAACATAAACACAGTTCTGTCAGCATACATGTGTAATGTACTGTACTTCCAGTTTTTTACAGTGTGTATTCCAAGCAGACGCTGAATGTTCGACTTGGTCCTTTTATCATATCTGTGCAAATATCTTTTCTGTTCAATTTTTTTTTTAATTTTAAATTGTTTTTAATTCAGTTGCTCTTGTCTAGACGAGGTGCCTTTATGTTTTGAACTCACCACAAGAGAGTCAGAGACTTTCAGTTGTTTATTTTTTGTTTTTTGCTTTTGTGTGTGCATTGTTTTTAACACAAGGTACCCGGGCACCGGGTCTGCTTTTGATTTGAGTAGTGTTATGTGTGTACAACTAGTAGTTTTACAACATTGTGAGGTCCATGCCTCACACAATGCATGTAAAATGCAATGTTTTATTCCAGGTTGCTTTATTGCCATGGTTTTGTGTCAAGCTGAAAAGATGATGCAGGATTTGTAACATTTAAGCAGGGTACATGAATTTTCATTGAAGGTTTTGCCAAAGTGACGACAAAACTACGCCAAACGACTAACCACAAGAAACTGACTCTATTTCAGGAGGTACTGTAGTGCTAAAGGGCTTTGTACATAACTTTGGGTGTAAACTTTGATTTTCTGCAACCTTGCACAAGTTTTCATGGTTTGTTTGTTGTTACGTTCACTTGGTGTATTTCAGTACTGCTGATATTCTTTCATTGAAAACAAAACTGGTGAGAAATATAAACGAAGAATGACGGAATAATGTTGATGATATGATGTTTGCACTTTTGTCTTGTTCTTTGTTCTCTGAGCATTGAAATATGGATTGAATAATTAACTACGCATATCAATTAAAAACGCAGTGACGCACAATAAGACTGAAATGGAGAATAGAAATGGTGGGTTTTTTTTAGGTCTTTTCTGTATAAAAAAATAGTTAAAGCCTGTTTTTTTCACATAACTTACACTGATATTTTTTTTAAGGTTTTGTAATAACATGTATGGACTAAGTGAACTGCAAGCATGCTTTTGTTTGTCAGAAGTGAAGACTGATGAAATCCAGTTTTTGCTGTTATCCCTGTGCAATAACATGTTTTGTACATATACATTTTAACAATGAAGATTCAACGATTGGCAAAGAAAGACAGAGAGAGAGAAAGAGAAAGTGTTGTGCATGTGTGTGTGAACACGCATGCGCTGGACCATATGTGTGTATGTAAGAAATGTTAAGTCCTTTGTGCTGGAAACTTGCATTCTCCCAGTAAGGTCATATATTGTACTACGTTGCAAGCCCCTGGAGCAATTTTTTGATTAGTGCTTTTGTGAACAAGAAACAAGTGGCTCTATCCCATCTCCCCCCTTTCCCCGTCGCGATATAACCTTGAACGGTTGAAAATCCCCCCGCGGGTTAGGGGGAAGAATTTACCCGATGCTCCCCAGCATGTCGTAAGAGGCGACTAACGGATTCTGTTTCTCCTTTTACCCTTGTTAAGTGTTTCTTGGAGCAATTTTTTTATTAGTACTTTTGTGAACAAGAAACAATTAACAAGTGGCTCTATCCCATCTCCCCCCTTTCCCCGTCGCGATATAACCTTGAACGGTTGAAAACGACGTTAAACACCAAATAAAGAAATAAAGAAAGAACGGTTGAAAACGACGTTAAACACCAAATAAAGAAAGATGGACCATATGTGTGTGCGCGCGCACTTTATCTCAAAGGGAGTTAACCTGTGTGAGGTCTGTTAATACATTGTACTGTTGTTAACAATTCTGATCTATTCTGATGTAACTAGTGATCATGGGTGTAGAATTAGACAACTAGTAACCAGTTTTTGAAACTTTGTGTGTGATTTTATTTGCATATTAGTGCAGTATTATTTTTTATGCACTCGCAGAGGGTATTTGAAATTCACTGTTTGTAGAATGATTTTTTTTTTATGCAACCGTAGTACAGATTGAGCACAGATTCTTTTAATTTGTTTAACTGCCAGTGTGTGCCACATATTTTTTCTGATCCACACTATTTTTCCCCTATTTTTCCCACTGTAGAAAATGACCTGATAAAAAACTCAGGCCTAGCCAGTCCACAGAAAGAGAGAAAGGGGAAATGTGTGTGTGTGTGTGTGTGTGTGTGAAATATACATTATAAACCACATTTTAAACATAATCAGTTTTGTATTAGCTGTACCTTTTTGACTTACTGTGTGTGTGTCAGTATATATTTTCATACCTTTCCAATTCAAAAGCAACAGAAAAGTATGTAAGCAGCTCCACAGAACATCTTTATCAAGAGAATCTGTAATTTTGCACAAGTGCCTAAACCTTTACTTTGTGAATGATATTTCAAGATATTACAGATAACCACCTACCCCCACAAGAAACAATTAACAAGTGGCTCTATCCCATCTCCCCCCTTTCCCCGTCGCGATATAACCTTCGTGGTTGAAAACGACGTTAAACACCAAATAAAGAAAGAAAGTAAGACCCCCATCCCCATCATGATCTTACGAAGTTAAAACGGGCAAATAAATACCTCCCCCCCCCCCCCCCCTCCCTCCCCAACACACACATTACCCGTAAACAGGATGATTAATTGTCCCCCTTTATGTCTACACTCTTCTTTAATTTAAGACCTTGCACTCTTCCAGAGCCATTCTCACTTTAGCCATTTGTGTTTGTATAAGTCTTTCTTTCTTTTCATGAGCCATTTGTATCTTTCTTTCTTTGCATGAAGTTTGATGTTTTCTCTTCATTACAGTTACACAAGATTTTTTTAGTTGCTTTTACTTGCATAGAAAAGAGTCGGGATGCAGTAAAAAAAAAGATATTACCGTAAATGTTCATGTTAGTACATGTATCTAGTTTTGTTGCAGTATTAAGATTTTAGAAAAAAATTTCCATTTGTACAGAAGTCTTTGAAATGAAGGCCAAACTAATGAACAAAGGTAAAACTTTTTGTAGCAATTTCATGTGCTGTTTGTTTGTATTCAATCATGCTTTGATTTATATTGATCATCATGAACCAGTTGGGTAAGGTCTCCATTTTTAAGATCAAATAACAAATGGGCGTAATTAATATTAATTACATTATATCATGTGTGTTAATACTAGTAAAAAATAGACTTGAGGTTTTTTTTTTAAGGACAGGCGAGCAAATGATGCAATTAATGTTAGTTATTTTTTTAATGTGCACCTAGGGGTATTTTTGACACACAGTGAAAACAAAAGTACTAGACGGTTGCTTGAGAGCATGTAATCGTAATTCAAAAAGGTTTACCAAAAGTGTATAATTCAGATTTACAGGGCTTAGGGCTGATTTCAATGTTACAAATTAACAACAGGCTCAATTTAATGCAAAATATTTGGTGAACAGTGGATGTTTATGTGTTACCATTTCTTTTATATTCCGCAGGTGGGTCGGTTTTCAGCTTTTTTACAAAAAAGGTATTGCATGGGCAAAATATAGACACTAAAAAAGCAATAAGAGGATATGTATGTAAGATGAAATGTACAACAAACATGATGTAGCATCAAGTAGCTTGGTGGAATTTGGTCTAATTTCTTGTTGTTTAGGTTATGCTTTTATGCGCGTTCTAGCTCATCTTCGTGCACATTGTGAACTTTTGCAGTGGAAGAATGGGAATGCTTTATTCCAGTGTTATCCACTTTTATTCCAAACGAAATATATCAGCTGGCTTAAGTCTGACACTGCTGCTCAATGTACAGCAAAATAAAAAGTTTGAACAGCCACAAGTGTGTCCCTCTTCTTGTCTGTTGGTGGGTGCTTTTCTGTTTCTGTCTGTCTGACTCTCTCTCTCTCTCTCTCTCTCTCTTTGTGGGGTGTAAGTAGCTTGCCTTGAAATCGAAACAACAGATGGTGGGGTTCAAGTGATGAAGCAGGGCTTTTTGTTTTGGGAAAAAGTATAAGATCCTCTCTCTAATTGTCTCTGTCTATGTGTCTGTGTCCCTCTCACTCTCCTCTTGTCCCTCTCTCCCTCTCTCTCTCTCTCTCTCTCTCTCCCTCTCTCTCTCTCTCTCTCTATCCCTCTCTCTCTCTCTCTCTCTCTCTCTCTCTCTCCCTCTCTCTCTATCCCTCTCTCTTTCTCTCTCCCTCTCTCTCTCTCTATCCCTCCAGCCCTCTCTTTCTCTCTCTATCCCTCTCTCTCTCTCTCTCTCTATCCCTCTCTCTTGTTCTCTCTCTCTCTCTCTATCCCTCTCTCTTGTTCTCTTTCTCTCTCTCTCTCTCTCTCTCTCTCTCTCCGCTCCCCTTGTCTGATGGTGGGTGCTTTTCTGTTTGTTAGTTTTTCTCTCTCTCTCTTCTTGTCTGATGGTGGGTGCTTTTCTGTCTCTGTTAGTTTCTCTCTCTCTCTCTCTCTCTCTCTCTCTCTCTCTCTCTCTCTCTCTCTCTCTCTCTCTCTCTCTCTCTCTCTCTCTCTCTCTTCTTGTCTGTTGGTGGGTGCTTTTCTGTTTGTTAGTTTTTCTCTCTCTCTCTTCTTGTCTGATGGTGGGTGCTTTTCTGTCTCTGTTAGTTTCTCTCTCTCTCTCTCTCTCTCTCTCTCTCTCTCTCTCTCTCTCTCTCTCTCTCTCTCTCTCTCTCTCTCTCTCTCTCTCTCCCCCCTTGTCTGTTGGTGGGTGCTTTTCTGTTTGTTAGTTTTTCTCTCTCTTCTTGTCTGATGGTGGATGCTTTTCTGTCTCTGTTAGTTTCTCTCTCTCTCTCTCTCTCTCTCTCTCTCTCTCTCTCTCTCTCTCTCTCTCTCTCTCTCTCTCTCTCTCTCCCCCCTTGTCTGTTGGTGGGTGCTTTTCTGTTAGTTTTTCTCTCTCTCTCTTCTTGTCTGATGGTGGGTGCTTTTCTGTTTGTTAGTTTTTCTCTCTCTCTTCTTGTCTGATATGGTGGGTGCTTTTCTGTTTGTTAGTTTTTCTCTCTCTCTTCTTGTCTGATATGGTGGGTGCTTTTCTGTTTGTTAGTTTCTCTCTCTCTCTCTTCTTGTCTGATGGTGGGTGCTTTTCTGTTTGTTAGTTTTTCTCTCTCTCTCTCTTCTTGTCTGATGGTGGGTGCTTTTCTGTCTCTGTTAGTTTCTCTCTCTCTCTCTTCTTGTCTGATGGTGGATGCTTTTCTGTTTGTTAGTTTTTCTCTCTCTCTCTTCTTGTCTGATATGGTGGGTGCTTTTCTGTCTCTGTTAGTTTCTCTCTCTCTCTCTCTCTCTCTCTCTCTCTCTCTCTCTCTCTCTCTCTCTCTCTCTCTCTCTCTCTTTGTCCCTCTTCTTGTCTGTTGGTGGGTGCTCTCCCGTCTCTGGTATGTCTCTATCTGTTTGGTCATTTTGAGAGAGTGCCTGTGTATGAGTGATTGTTACACACGCGGCTCGCACAAGTCTTATACGTATCTCACTACTAAGCTGAAGATCTACGTACTACATGTATCATATAAGCTGCTCGAATGAGTATGCTGTTTGCAGGACATTCCTCAGTGCAGTACAAACACACACGCATAAACAACACACACACACACACACACCAGGGCCGGACTACCGGGGGGGTTATGGGGGTTGCGCAACCCCCCCCCCTAGCCTAAACATGTACCTTACTTATCTAATTTTTTTTTTATTATTGCTTATTTTATGCCGTTTCATGCAAGGAGCGACCATTTTCCTATCTCAGAATATGACCTACCCATCAGCTTCAGGGGGCTTCGCCCCCTGACCCCCACAACGAGGGGGGGGGGGGTTCTAGGGTTTCCGGACCCCCCCCCCAGCCAAAAAATAAAAATATTGAATGAGGCATGCATTTCTTTATTTTACATTGAGTTTCAATTTTTGGGGTATTAATCAGTGACAAAATCTGCTGCCTGAAACTGGTAATGATCATCCTCAGAATGCACCAGATTGCACCATTTTGCATCCTTTTTTTCAAAATTTTCCGGGGGCATGCGCCCCCGGACCCCCCTAGCAAGCTAGGCGCTTTGCGCCGTCGGCTCGGCGCTTTGCGCCTTCACACCCATATCTTCACAAAATACTTTTGAAAAAAAACACCCATAAAATGAACTGATCCGCCCCTGCCGCCAGGGGGGACATCCCCCTGGGCCGCCACTGGCAACCCCCCCCCCTCCTCTTCGCCTAGTCCGGCCCTGCACACACACACATATATATATATAAGCAGCACACACACATAAACAACACACACACACACACATCTGGTTTTTTTCAGATGTCATGTTCTTAACGAATGTTTTAAGTTTTAGTTTCAAGCTTCCCTCTCTTTCAAGACTTGATTTTCTTAGACTTTTTTTTATAAGGGTGAATTCACTCTTTCACCAGCACAAAACTGGTTTTAACAGGGCTCAACAATTTCATGAACTGCATACGACGTGAGGATTTCTCTTCTTGTTGACTCTCTGTCCTCTCCATTCAGTACAATCTCTAAATGAACAGCATTCGAGAAAAACATCGGCCTTGTTTTAGATCGTCACCTCTTGGCCCCGAGCGAGAAAGGAAGATAGAAAGAGAAAAGGGAGGTTGGTCGGGGAGGGGAAAGAAACGGGGAGGGGAAAGAAAGGCCGAAAAAGAAGACGGACTGGAGAACTGAGGAAGGGGTGTCTGGTGTGTGTGTGTGTGTGTGGGGGGGGGGGGTGTATGTCGTCAATCGTCTCCATTCTCTGTGTGACCCATGGATGTCAGGTAGCATTGTTGTTTGTCCAGGTCAGGTCACGCAGCTAGCGTCCATCTCAGCTGTCGAGCTGTCAACTTTCTACGGGCTCTTCTTCTTTGCTCAAGTTTCCAATGGCGCTTTTCTTTGGAGTCGGTCAAATCCACCGGCACTTGTGTCAGTTGCTGTGCTTTTAAGAATTTGAAATCAGGAAAGGACACTTTGTGGAACGTACGTTCAGAATACAACACAACTGTATTGTCTAATATTGTCTAATTATGGTCTGATAAAACGGATTGTGTGTGTCAGTTTTTTGTTTTGGTTTTTTTGCTCTCCGCACACAATAGATAAACACAGTAAAGATCAGATCACACCACAAAATAAAATCACAGCTTATATATCAAACTCAGTTATAAAAGAAGAAAATTGGCATCACTCCACACATCTTATCACCCACTGACTTACCTGCACTCAGTACAAACTACAATGGATTAACATCATACTCCCCCCACTCCTCCACACACACGCACGCACCCCCCGCACACACACACACACAAGTTCCATTTTTTTGCTTTGTTAAATTAAGAAAAGGTACATGTATATTGTTTGTTTGTTTTTAAAGTTTCGAGTCAGTTTTTCTTATATCAACGTTTCAAAAATGATCGTCCTTGTTTTCCGATTTTTGAACGTTCTCGATGAGCCTGTTTTAGATTTCTTCATGATTATTTCAGGGGGATTTTTTTCTGCATTAACTGTGAAATCCATGTCACCTTGAGTATATATATAATATCACACAGAATGCAGTCATCGTGCGTACCGTACCACCAATCTTTGTTACCAACAGGCACGGACTTTGTGATTATTTATCAAATATTATACTTGATTACGTTTTCAAGAAGCTACGGTTTGCTTTGCCATTATTTTACCTCCTAAATTGTTTGAACATTACCTGTCCACGCACAATATTCACTAGACGACTCGGACGACACACACCAAAATTAAAGGCACAGTAAGCCTCCCGTAAACCATCACAGATACTGTCAGGCTTTTACACACAGTACAAACACCCTTTCATTTAAACGCTCACCGCTTGAGAACATCCTAGGTGCCCTCCGTAAAGAGCGAGCAATTTTCAAAGAATTTATTTTTGCGTGGTTTATCTTACCCCTGAGCCATCGTGAACCCCTGTGATCCAGTTTCCCTTTTTCACAATGTAGTCGTCAGTTTGTAATTCGCTGTGAGCTTATCTGCAATAGCACGTTATTATGTACCTCTGACTATGCACAAAACAAACGGCTGTGGTTCACAAGAACTCTAGCGATGGCTTTTGACTGTTCAGAGGAACTGGCGATAGACATAAACCGTCGTCTGCTACGAGAACCACGACCTTGCGTGACCCTGCTTCCGGGCTTTTCTTTTTTCAAACTTTCAAAACTTCGAATTGCACAGGCTGATCTTGTCTTGATGAAAAAAGAATTCTTTTATGATTTAAGAATGTTTGTGTAACAAGCTGTCAATTTATTATTTAGATTTTAAAAGTTAGGTCCGATTGTGTGAGGAGACAATCCGCAAAATTAATTCTTTGAAAATTGCTCGCTCTTTATGTAGGGCACCTAGGATGTTCCCGTTCGGTGAGCGTTCAAATGGAAGGGTGTTTGTACTGTGTGTAAAAGCCTGTGATGGTTTACGGGAGGCTTACTGTGCCTTTAACACAGCCTGGCTGCTCCATATGTGCTGAGTGTTTTTTCGTGTTTTTTTGTGTTTTTTTATGAATGAATTTTGCACTTGATACTTGTTTTGTAATTCACAAAAATTGAATACTAAAAATAAATAAGTAATGAAGAATATCAAAGCGAAAACATCTCATTGTTGTCGCTCCAAAAAAATCACAGAAGCGTTTCTAGGCTAATTCTATTTTTACACCTGATATCAAGCAAGAAGCTGAATATAACAAGAACCCGACCGACTTGAGATAATCAGTTGTAACAGAAAAAGAAAATGTTATCAAACCGATAACCATGAGTGCTTTTTTTTTATCATTGTTGCACTACCAATGAACTACCGAAAATGTCAGCCGTGAATGTGTGTGTGGTGTGTGTGTGTGTATGTGTGTGTGTGTGTGTGTGTGGGGGGGGAGAGAGGAGGAGGAGAGCTGTTTTAACGTTGTTTCAAGGCCGGACAATGACCCTCTCTGGTCAGCTTTAGTTTTTTTTCTCACAGGCTAAATGTTCTTGTTTAATTGTTGTTAACGCGGCTGGTTTGTCTTCAGTCTCCTTTTCTTTTCTCTGTTTCCTAGACTAGTGTGTTTGTTCTTTTTCTTTGTTTCAGATCAGAACATACGTTGACGAGAGTGAGGTTATGGAATTCAAGGACACGTTTTCTATAGATAATCAGATATTTCATAATGAAGAACGTCTGTAGTTCCTGGAATCTCAAAAACACCATGTGTTAGTAGGTTTTGTTGTTGTTGCTTTTAGTCTGTTGCTTCAGTGACCGTTTGATTGTTGGTTATCTTCTTTTCCCCATATTTAACCTAATCCTCACCCCCTTCCTTTATTGTGACATGGAACTTGATGTACAATCACCACTGAAGTTAGGTGTTTTTTCCCCTCTTTTTTTATATTTAGTCAAGTTTTGACTAAATATTTTAACATCGAGGGGGAATCGAAACGAGGGTCGTGGTGTATGTGCGTGTGTGTGTCTGTGTGTCTGTGTGTCTGTGTGTGTGTGTGTGTGTGTGTGTAGAGCGATTCAGACTAAACTACTGGACCGATCTTTATGAAATTTGACATGAGAGTTCCTGGGTATGAAATCCCCGAACGTTTTTTTCATTTTTTTGATAAATGTCTTTGATGACGTCATATCCGGCTTTTCGTGAAAGTTGAGGCGGCACTGTCACGCCCTCATTTTTCAACCAAATTGGTTGAAATTTTGGTCAAGTAATCTTCGACGACGCCCGGGGTTCGGTATTGCATTTCAGCTTGGTGGCTTAAAAATTAATTAATGACTTTGGTCATTAAAAATCGGAAAATTGTAAAAAAAAAATAAAAATTTATAAAACGATCCAAATTTACGTTTATCTTATTCTCCATCATTTGCTGATTCCAAAAACATATAAATATGTTTTATTCGGATTAAAAACAAGCTCTGAAAATTAAATATATAAACATTATTATCAAAATTAAATTGTCCAAATCAATTTAAAAACACTTTCATCTTATTCCTTGTCGGTTCCTGATTCCAAAAACATATAGATATGATATGTTTGGATTAAAAACACGCTCAGAAAGTTAAAACAAAGAGAGGTACAGAATAGCGTGCTATCCTTCTTAGCGCAACTACTACCCCGCTCTTCTTGTCAATTTCACTGCCTTTGCCGTGAGCGGTGGACTGACGATGCTACGAGTATACGGTCTTGCTGAAAAATGGCAGCTACTTGACTAAATATTGTATTTTCGCCTTACGCGACTTGTTTTAAATTTTTGTTTAGTTGTCCAGTGCGTTAGTTCAGTTTTTGTTAATTTTTTTAAATCGGAAAAGACAACGCTGACACGAAAACACTCAAGATGATTCGTTTAGTGGGTTTGAACGCTGGGAGAAATAACAGTAGTGACTATTATAAAAGGAACAAGCCAGAATGCTTTTGAATTCAGTTGGACCTTGAACTTTCTCGTTTGAAGCCAGTGTCCATTTACATTCGGTGTGACCTTTGACCATCGTTCAATGGTAGCTTCCCTTTGCTTGCACAAGTCGGTCGCGGTCAATCTCCTTTTGATGATCCCGTTTTGGGTCAACTCCTTACCAGTATCATTACAACGACAGGAAGTGGCTGCTAAATGGAGTCCCGCGAGAGGTTGCCTCCCCCACTCGTGAACAGCAGATGACTTTTATTTGTGAGCTTTTGCCCAGCCAGTTGTTCGGTTTGAATAAGTGTTCCCTGCCACTAAGTATTTTGTGTGAATCGGTACAGCATGTCACTATAAAAAAAAAAATTGTTTAGAGTTGCCGGATGCCGCTTTTGACTACACACTCCCGACGATGCGGGTTTGTCTGAACCCATACATTTGAAAGAGGGTTTTTACCGTTTATTCCTCTAACGACGATGCGGGTTTGTCTGAACCCATACATTTGAAAGAGGGTTTTTACCGTTTATTTCTCTAACGACGGGGTGGGTTCAGGGAAACCCACAGCGCTACTTCAGTGGTTGCATCGAGTTTCTCCCTTCACCGACCTCTTGCAGGGGAGGGAGAGGGGGAGGGAGAGGGGGAGGGAGAGACTGAGAGAGACTGGGAGACTAAGAAAGAGAGAGAGAGAGAGAGAGAGAGACTAAGAAAGAGAGAGAGAGAGACTAAGAAAGAGAGAGAGAGAGACTAAGAAAGAGAGAGAGAGACTAAGAAAGAGAGAGAGAGAGACTAAGAAAGAGAGAGAGAGTCTAAAAAAGAGAGTGAGAGACTAAGAAAGAGAGAGAGAGAGACTAAGAAAGAGAGAGAGAGGAAGACTAAGAAAGAGAGAGAGAGA
The DNA here is from genome assembly GCF_037325665.1 of Littorina saxatilis. Classification (NCBI taxonomy): domain Eukaryota; kingdom Metazoa; phylum Mollusca; class Gastropoda; order Littorinimorpha; family Littorinidae; genus Littorina; species Littorina saxatilis. The sequence continues at coordinate 27,313,905 of NC_090253.1, forward strand.
GAGAGACTAAGAAAGAGAGAGAGAGACTAAGAAAGAGAGAGACTAAGAAAGAGAGAGAGACTAAGAAAGAGAGAGAGAGACTAATAAAGAGAGAGAGACTAAGAAAGAGAGAGAGACTAAGAAAGAGAGAGAGAGATACTAAGAAAGAGAGAGAGACTAAGAAAGATAGAGAGAGAGAGACAAATAAAGAGAGAGAGACAAATAAAGAGAGAGAGAGAGACTAAGAAAGAGAGAGAGAGAGAGACTAAGAAAGAGAGAGAGAGACTAAGAAAGAGACAGAGAGAGACTAAGAAAGAGACAGAGAGAGACTAAGAAAGAGAGAGAGAGAGACTAAGAAAGAGAGAGAGGGAGACTAAGAAAGAGAGAGACTAAGAAAGAGAGAGAGAGAGACAAAGAAAGAGAGAGAGAGACTAAGAAAGAGAGAGAGAGACTAAGAAAGAGAGAGAGAGAGACTAAGAAAGAGAGAGAGAGAGACTAAGAAAGAGAGAGAGAGAGAGAGAGAGACTAAGAAAGAGAGAGAGACTAAGAAAGAGAGAGAGACTAAAAAAGAGAGAGAGACTAAGAGAGAGACTAAGAGAGAGAAAGAGAGACTAAGAAAGAGAGAGAGACTAAGAGAGAGAGAGAGAGAGACTAAGAAAGAGAGAGAGAGACTAAGAGAGAGAGACTAAGAAAGAGAGAGAGAGACTAAGAAAGAGAGAGAGAGAGAGACTAAGAAAGAGAGAGAGAGAGAGACTAAGAAAGAGAGACTGAGAGAGACTAAGAAAGAGAGAGAGACTAAGAAAGAGAGAGAGAGAGACTAAGAAAGAGAGAGAGAGAGACTAAGAAAGAGAGAGAGGGAGACTAAGAAAGAGAGAGAGAGAGACTAAGAGAGAGAGACTAAGAAAGAGAAAGAGAGAGAGAGACTAAGAAAGAGCTAGAGAGAGAGAGAGAGAGAGACTAAGAAAGAGAGAGAGAGACTAAGAAAGAGAGAGAGACTAAGAAAGAGAGAGAGAGACTAAAAAAGAGAGAGAGAGAGAGACTAAGAAAGAGAGAGAGAGAGACTAAGAAAGAGAGAGAGAGAAAGAGAGACTAAGAAAGAGAGAGAAACTAAGAGAGAGACTAAGAAAGAGAGAGAGAGAGACTAAGAGAGAGAGAGAGAGAGAGAGACTAAGAAAGAGAGAGAGAGAGACTAAGAAAAAGAGAGAGAGAGAGACTAAGAAAGAGAGAGAGAGACTGGCTAAGAAAGAGAGAGAGAGAGAGATACTAAGAAAGAGAGAGAGAGACTAAGAGAGAGAGAGACTAAGAAAGAGAGAGAGAGAGAGACTAAGAAAGAGAGAGAGAGAGAGACTAAGAAAGAGAGACAGAGAGAGAGACTAAGAGAGAGAGACAGAGAGAGAGACTAAGAGAGAGAGACAGAGAGAGAGAGACAGAGAGAGAGACAGACAGAGAGAGAGACAGACAGAGAGAGACAGAGACAGAGACAGACAGTCAGATAGACGGATAGACAGACAGACAGACAGAGCAACTGACAACAGACATACAGACAGAGAGATACGGACAGACAAACAGAGAGACAGACAGTCTCTTGGAGACAAACAGGCAGACAGACACTGTTCCGCCGCTTTGGTAATTATGGGTGTAGCAGAACCCGCGCCGTCGGCAGAGGGATAGTTACAATCACTACTACTCTTTAAAAGTATGGGTATGTGTGAACCCGCGCCATCGGTAGTGTTTATGTAAATTATCATAATCAATTAATTCTGATGTTTTGTCATGTACACACTAAAAATTTGCAGACAGAGAGCAAATTAGGTGTGTGAGAGATACTTAAAATTTCAAAACGATACCTTTAATGGTTCCAGAGTTACAATGATTTTAGTGTGTCTCTGGGTACAGGTGAACCCAGGAAGCACGGCAAAGGTTAACACATTAATCCATTAATTTGTAAGCTTTCAAACAGAAGTGAATTATCCAATAGTCTGGACCGGGTAAAAGAATTGAGTGTTTGACCAAAACAAAATTCCAGCAATTTGCTTGAAAAATGCACCACAGTGTGGCCTCAATTTTGTCACAGTTGTAAATTTAGTGCGGCGAGTATGACGTCATCAAAGAATTGAACAAGAAGGGCAAAGCCCATACGACTCACATGCTTGACCTTGACCTTTACATGAATAACTAAACCTAGCAATGACATACACTAAGAACTGCTTTACACATTTTTCCTACCAAAATACATGTGACCTTGACCCAAGGTCAAGGTCATCCAAGGTCATGCAACACAAAGCTGTTAATTCAAGACATAGGAAGTACAATGGTGCTTATTGGCTCTTTCTACCATGAGATATGGTCACTTTTAGTGGTTCACTACCTTATTTTGGTCACATTTCATAAGGGTCAAAGCGACCTTGACCTTGATCATATGTGACCAAATGTGTCTCATGATGAAAGCATAACATGTGCCCCACATAATTTTTAAGTTTGAAACAGTTATCTTCCATAGTTCAGGGTCAAGGTCACTTCAAAATATGTATACAATCCAACTTTGAAGAGCTCCTGTGACCTTGACCTTGAAGCAAGGTAAACCAAACTGGTATCAAAAGATGGGGCTTACTTTGCCCTATATATCATATATAGGTGAGGTATTCAATCTCAAAAACTTCAGAGAAAATGGGAAAAATAGCTGTTTTTAGACAACATTTATGGCCCCTGCGACCTTGACCTTGAAGCAAGGTCAAGATGCTATGTATGTTTTTTGGGGCCTTGTCATCATACACCATCTTGCCAAATTTGGTACTGATAGACTGAATAGTGTCCAAGAAATATTCAACGTTAAAGTTTTCCGGACACCCGGACGGACGTCCGGACGGACGGGGGGGACGGACGGACGGACGACTCGGGTGAGTACATAGACTCACTTTTGCTTCGCATGTGAGTCAAAAAAACGTGCTGAGAATACTGTCTGGAAGAATTCATGTTATGTATAGTTTTATAAGCATCTCTTCGGTAGTTTACCGAGAATTTCTCCACACACACGGCCCGCACCGGCAGACACTGACACCGCACACACCGGCAAACACACACGACCGCGCACACACTGACTGACACACAGTACACACACACACACACACGACTGACACTGACACACACACGTCACATATTGACTCAGTAAATGTAAACACTTGATACGGAAGGCAAAGACTGAACCAGTCAGTCGAGCCACTGAGTGAAGGCCCGGGACTGACTATATGCATAGATCTATATCTATGCTATATGTCAGAAAGTACAAGAAATCATAGATCAAGAAAAACTCTGTGAAGAAATCGACAAAAACGACCTCACAAGAGAAAATCAGTACGTACTAACAATGACAAAAAAGGTTAATTAGTTCCGTGCCGCAGTAGTCACGGCACCGATATGATTTGGTTCTTTATTGTATTTTAAGTGCTTTCGAGCATTTTGTTTCGAGCATTTTCTGTGATATTCGTCGATAATGTTTTCAGTTTCTTCTTCACATCGTGGAAGAAACTGATATTGTGCCCAGTTAGTGCTTGTTCGCTTTCAGTTGTGCAGGTAAATCATGCTGTCACTTGAAGTACGATGACCCCAAATGAAACGGTAATGCATGTTCAAAACACCGTCCTTGTTTCTTACCCTGTTCGCCATCAAAAGCATCTGAAAAACGTTTGCGAATGCCCCCATCATCACAACCACCCCCTCAGTCAAAAGAGCAGACGACACATTCAGCTGAACGCGCATGCCCAGTCGAGTCTATTCGGTGATAGGGGGGTCAGGTTGGCAGTGGCCATGTGATTACTTGTCATTCAAAACTTGCATCACGAGGCGCGGGTAGTCTGTCTGGAACCGCAAGTTATTCATGATGGCTGCCTTCGCTTCTGGCACATGGAATCTCGTCCACACAGACAACTTTGACGAGTACATGAAAGCTGTGGGTAAGTGATCGCTTTTTCGTTGGTAAATCTTACTTTCTCTTGCTGTCTTTGATTCTCATTCACCCTTCAGGCCATGATTTTCTTGAGCGTGAAGGAGTTCCCATTGTGTGTAGCGATGAGATCAGTCGCCTGACCGGCTGACGAGGTGCCCACTGTGTTTAACTTACAAGCCTACTAATGTGCACGTGAGTCTCTTCCACTTCCACTTACAATTAATACTATGGAGAAAGCTCAGCAGTGAGGTATTTGCAGGGTTTAATGTAAGCGAGGATGATGATGGAAACTGGGGCATCGCCAACTAGTAGTACTTGCATGAATCCTACAGTTGGCAGTCAGCTAATGAGACTGAGTAATTTGATCGATCCGTACCAGGCAACTTGGCAGGACATTCACAATGACTTGAAATGGTATTCTGTTCACGGTCGATCGTGATTAGAGATAGGTAGAGGTTCCGTGTTTGCTATAAATGCGGTCGAAATCATTACTAGATAATTTTCATTCATCATGAATTATAGTATCTACATGTACAGTCCATTGTCATAGTATCTCAGTACAGTATCTGTATTTGTGACAATACTTTCAAAAACCACTTCTGGCATTTGATCAACGGAAGGGAAGAGCGCATGTAAATAAGTCCTAGATCTAGACTGGGTGGAGATGCGATTTAAAGGTCTCCACAGATCCTCCACAAATACAATCCCGTGAAGCTGAGAAAAACTTAACTGTGAGTATTCCTTGTGCTACACAGACACATTTTGGTTGCAAACTACATGCACAGTACATGTATGTTTTCTTCCATGTGCATGTGGTTTGTGCTGCAGTATATTTTGTATGGCTTTATTGCTGTGAGTGTGATGAAAATGCTTGTTTGAATTGATAAATTATTAATTATTTTGGAATCTTTAATGACCATGTGCAGTGGTACAGTCTGTCATGAAAGGACACCCTTGAGATCTGCTGAAACAAAGTGTCCTCACAGGTGTATTGCAGGTGGCCTGTCATGACAGATGTAATTTGGTCAAGATAATTACAGTGCATCGCCCCTTTTAAGACCTAAAACTAATCAAAGAAAACCAGGTCATAAAAGGGAAGGATTATTTAATAAAATACAATTGAGGTAATTTACAGGGGTCGGGATCAGAAAATTTTAGAAAACAAATTAAGGTCTTGAAAGGGGGAAGACTTAAATTGGGGGGTCTTAAAGTTAAAAGGAGGGTTCCACTCTAATAGACAATGCAACAAGAGAACGTGCAGTGTTGTTCTCAGGTCTCGGTATATTATATGGTCACTGACACACACTTTTTTGATAGATCCGATACATTGTTCCTTGGCTGGTCGAGTATGGTCACATTGATTTACATAGGAGGTCTTCTGACAGAACAATGTTTCTGTAGCCAGGGTATTTCGACCTTAATACATATATTTTCAATCCAGGTCCATCTGATCTATCGTTATCTTGAGCCTGAGAATAACACTGAAAGTGTCCTTTCGCTGGAGGTGTTCTCTTACAAGAGGGGCCTCAAATTGCAGGTATACCCACTGTATCACATTCATTGGATAAGATTATGCGTGTAGCACAACTTTTTATTGCTGTCAGTGTCATATATGATATATATATATATATACACATGGTGCGCAGTCATCTGACTATCTAGAATAATGACACAATTCAACAACAGTGATTACAGTACATTTGTAGTGCGGCTGCAAATCGCTGTATGTACATTGTGTACTTTATCTCAGTATGTGGTGGTATACTGGTAATGAGGTAAGATGGTTAATTGTTCGTGCCATTGTGCATGACTAGAGTAGACTGTTTCATCTGGTGTCATGACTTCCCTATTCATACTGCTTCTGCTCTTTGTCTGTTAACACATGCACACACATGTATATATACTTGTATCTGTGAGAGAAGGATTTCTAGAGAGAGAAAAGCCACAAATTTCCATCAGTTTAAAACTTGCATTATGCAAGTTTAGTTAAGTGTGCACTTTTAGCAACATAATGTTTTGAATTGAAAATGATTTACTACAGGGTAGTTGAATGCATGCTACTTTCACGGGTTTAACATTCAGAAAGAGAAATTTGCATTTAAAAAAATCTTTTCTCTCTCTTTCTCTCTCCCCCTCATTCGTCCCTCTCTCTCCCTCTGCCCCCCCCCCTCTCTCTCTCTCTCCCCCTCTCTCTCATTCTTCTCTCTCTCTCTCCCTCTCTTTTTGTAATCTTTGAGTTCTCCTTATGTAAATTGTAATTCCTTAAATGCACATTGTGTTGCATTCCATCCAATGTATTTCTGTATTTTATATGATTGAATTTTTATTTTTATGTCCGTCTGTCTTTATGTGTTGTATAAGGGACAGGTTGGAAGAATAGGCTTTGCCTAAAACCTTTATCCTTTTGTAATCAAGTTCTGAGTCTGAGTCTCTCTCATTCTTCTCTCTCTCCCTCTCCCTCTCCCTCTCTCTCTCATTCTTCTCTCTCTCCCTCTCCCTCTCTGTCTGCCCCTCTCTCCCCGGCCTCTCTCTCTCTCTCTCTCCAGGTTTTGCCCTGTACTGGAGGACATGGGTCTGTTTACAGTGTTATGACGCTGGCTGTCTAAATAACCGCAATAAGTCCTGAAAACAGTATTTGATGGCAGCTACAGTCTGGCTAATACAGACACTATACATGCTGAATTGTTTGCTTCAATGCACTTTAAACTTCTACCTGCAGTCTGTAACAGGACTAAGTTTGCAGGATAAACATTGCGCAGGGCTGTTTATCTTGTTTGCAAATGTTCATGCAAATACTTGAAGGAATTTAAAGAGCTGCTTGTCGATCCCTGGATCTCCTCGTTAACTGTTAGGTGTCAGTGCAGAGAGGCACGCTAATTGCATGTGTCTGTATATTCAAGTGCAGCACACACACAGTCCAGAATGGACTTCTATTACTATCAGGAGCTGTCAATCATTGTCAAAATGCAAAGGGTTTGCATGTGTGCATCCACATACAAAAGTTCACAGGTACATTTTGTATACAGAGATCCAAGTACGGACAACTCTGCTGCAACTTTAAGAATGACGCTGACTGCATGTGTTGACACACACACCTACATTTACGCAAACACTATGTAAATTGTAAGAACCACTTAGCTCACTATTTGCACATTGCATGGGGGAGTACACTCCACAAAGATTACTCAGGCCGTTGAATCTGTTGAAACTGAAAGCACCAAAAGTAAGGCTGATAATACTGTTTCTCCTCAATCGCTTGGAGTGGACACATTAAAGCTGAATGCTTGCAAAGGCTGGTAGACTTTTTAGCACATTTCCAGTTCAACTCATTGCAGAAGGTGTGGGATTTTGAATGTTGCACACAGACATAGTGTATACATACAACGACACAGAGGACACCCTTTGTACCAGCCAACTGTCTCTACAATACAGGTGTCCTTCCATGACAAGTATATTTTGGCAAAGGTAATCTGGAGACAAAGGGACAGCAGGAGGAGGGGGTCCTTTATTGGGAGGTGTCCTGTCTTCAGAGGAGTCTCATCACAAGGAACAGTGTTCTCTTCATTTTACTTGAAAGACAATTTCATATCGCGTTGCACTGCATTGTTAATTTGGCTACACCACGACATGCTTGGACCCCGAAAAAAACCAGGACAGACCTTTACTACAGATGAACCCCCCTTTAGGAAACTCCAAAATTCTGAGAAATTCAGGTCTTAAAAAGAAGAGTCTTAAAAAGGGGGAAGTCTCAAAATGGGGGTAAATTAACAGATGATATAAACAGAAAATTGAAAACAATCGAGGTCTTAAAAAGGGGGAAGTCTCAAAATGGGGGTAAATTAACAGATGGTATAAACAAAAAATTGAAAACAATCGAGGTCTTAAAAAGGGGGAAGTCTCAAAATGGGGGTAAATTAACAGATGGTATAAACAGAAAATTGAAAACAATCGAGGTCTTAAAAAGGGGGAAGTCTCAAAATGGGAGTTCCACTGGCTGATATTAATAGCCTTGTGTACTTTCAGGTGTAGGACTGGTGATGCGCAAGCTTGCAGGAAGCCTGAAGCCAACTCAGGAGATCACTGTGACTGGTGACGACTGGCACATCAAGACCATCACCACCTTCAAGACCTCTGAACTCAAGTTCACAGTCGGCCAACCCTTTGAGGAGAACACCATCGATGGGCGGGCAGTGAAAGTGAGGGAATGTTTTCATGTGCCTGTGTTTGTGTGTGTCTGTGTTCTCAAGTGTGTGTGAATATCATAATGTTTTCAGTTAACCCACGATAAGGGGTAATTATAGACAGGTGGTCGCTATCGAAAAGAGAAAACTCGTCTAGGAGCCTTCAGAGTGGTCGTTGTGGGCAGGTGGTCGCTTCTGAGAGGTGGTCGCTTTTGAGAGGTGGTCGCTTTTTGAGAGGTGGTCGCTTCTGAGAGGTGGTCACTTTTGAGAGGTGGTCGCTTCTGAGAGGTGGTCGCTTTTGAGAGGTGGTCGCTTTTGAGAGGTGGTCGCTTTTTGAGAGGTGGTCGCTTTTGAGAGGCGGTCGCTTTGAGAGGCGGTCGCTTTTGAGAGGTGGTCGCTTCTGAGAGGTGGTCGCTTCTGAGAGGTGGTCGCTTTTGAGAGGTGGTCGCAAGGGCAGGTTCTGATGTATCTTATTCCTGTCTGAAATGACGTGATATTTTTATACTCTCCAAGTTTACATAGTTCCATGTTTTCCCATGTAAGTGATTTGTTACACAGATCTGTCCAGGTTTTGACAGGAGATAAAAGAGCATCCTTCCACATGAACACATACCACATTTCTACTGCCTGGCTGTTTTCTGTGCAGACTTGGAAATTGTTGCTGTAATAATTTTTTACGTGACACCTGTGGTTATGACATTCTGCAAAATTATCAAAGCAAATAATTCTCATTCTGTACAGAGTAAAACTAAAAGGCTCAAAATCACATTGTACATTTTTGGTGTGTGTCCTGTAGTGGAATGCATGAATGGAGACTATTATAGTTAGCAACTAAACGTAGGTTCGAACTACGCAGTTCGTAACTAAAGATTTAGTCAGTCTGCAATGCATGAGAGCGAACTTGGTCGAGACTACTTAGTTACCAGCTAAAAGAGTAGGTCATAACTTTCAGGTGACGTCATAGGGAAATCCCCGTCATTGCGCAGGCGCGGTGAACTCTTCACCTTCGAAAGTGGTAAACAAACCAGCATGGGATTGGGAGCATGGTAACAGTGCGAACTTGAGTGGTTGATCGATGCAATATTATTTTGGCGAGCAAACAAGACAAACATAGGCAGAACGCAAATGTTTCTCTCAGTTCTTCCGCACATTACGAGAGCTAAAACTGCCCGACCGGGGAGATGTACGCAGCATATAGGCTGAGTCAGTGTCGTCGAAGATTTGAGTGATGGCTCAGTCGGTATGTACTGGGAAAAAGTCCGTGTCCCTCATACTGATTGTGCATTTTAAAGCAAAGCTGGAACTTTGTAACAGACAATGATGTATGGATGTATTTAAGTTTGTGTTTCAATTTATGGGAGCGAAACTGACATTTCTGAACTGAAAAAAGTCGTGTTTTGTGGAGTTTAGAGTTGTCAGTAGAGACCGAGTAATCGTTGAAGAGAAATAATTGCATGGTTCACCGATGGAGAGTTAAACGACCATAAAACCGCACCACAGGTATGTCACGAAGCTGTCTAAGTTCTACACTATACAACAAAAGAAAATTGAATGAGGGAATCAAGACAATAGATCAACTCTCTCTCTTTCTTTCTCTCAGTCTCTATCTCTCTCTCTCTCTCACACACACACAGGCATACGCACACACTAACACACACACACACACACACACACACACACACACACACACACACACACACACACTCACTCTCTCTCTCTAAACCGCTAAGAGGGAGGGACAAAGTTGAGAACAAGAGTGCCAGATAAAGGAAGGAATGTAATTTGGAGCGATCATGAAACAAATTAAGAAACAAGCAAGTTAGCAAGCAAATCCTTGAAAATGTGTGATGTCATACAAAAGGAGCCAACAATGTTTTGGCCTGGTGTTCTACTTACAAAATAAACTAGTAAAAGAATTGTGAGATGTAAAGACAAGACATCATCAGTGATTTGAATCATGCACTTATGATTTTCTTCCTTTTTTCCAGATCGGGTAGAATACTTTATGTCAGTGACATATTTAAATGATTGCAATTTTGTGCTGGTCTTTAACATGAATAATTAGATACAATGAATACATTATTCAATGAGTAGGAAGTGACAATATTTTAATGTGTATGATCTTGTTTGATGAATGCCGCAAACACTCTGAGAAGTTCTTCTAAGCAAGCAAAGAAACAGAGGTAATTGGATACTGAGATGACTATATTTTGTAACTTAGACACTCTGTCTATAAGGAAGCTAGCTGTTGCTTGAACATCATTTGAAAATTAATCTGCGCCAGTTTAAATGCATTGCTTCGGTATGGTAGAGCTGATCATCAAAATGCATCTCATGTGTGAAATTTTAGCTTTGATGTTGCACTGACTTCAGAAGACTAACCTGTTTCGTGAGTAAAAACTGCAAACATTTCAAGCTGACAAGAACAGAACGATGTTAAAATATAAGATATGATAAGGGAAATGTGAAGGCTAAATTAAACAAAGAATGAAATTGTAACCCACTCTGTACAAGTGGCGCGTTTTGCTGCATTGATCATGTTTTATTCTTTCATGTGTTCTTTTGAGTTTCCGACAACATTTGTTGTGTCATTGTGTATGAACGTTTTAATTTAAATGATGATAAACAATGATTGCATATTTTGTGTAAACGATTTCGCTCAACGTCTCAGATGTGGCATGCAGGCTTCACGTGGAATAAAACCATCCCTCCACTTTAACATATATCAGCTGTCAAAAACACGTGTGTTTACTTTGAAGTGTTGGAATGTTTGATCAATTAATTTGTTTAACTTCTACTGGCATCAATCCGCAAAATGTATTCATTCAAACATTCCAACTTTGCACATGACCCAGTCAGAATGTAAATGTTTGGTATGTATCAAAGTGTATAGATGGCCTAACCTCATGTAAGAGCCCATGCAGATATAAAATAGTAAGCCAAACTTGGCGTTTGCAAGAAGAACGGTGCATTGAAACTGACAGCAGCAACAACAATTTAATTATCCACAATCACAGTGTCACTCAGCTTTTCACCCCATCCAAACCACCAGCCATCCTCTCACTAAAAACCAAAACAAACTCCCCAAAACACACACACACACACACATTAAAACACAGAGAATCATGAGATTTTTTTGTTTGTTTATTCATCCTGTAGAATGTTTCTTTAGCCACTGAGCCAACTATAATACTCGTCATAAAAAGTAGGCAGATCCGTTTGAGGGCAAATCTTTATGATGAGGCCGTTTATTAAAAAAACCAAATACAGGTTGACCCAAAAACAATGCAACCCACAACAAGTTAATAACCTACATTTGTGGACATAAACTTCAGCCTATGCATGACCCTTCTACAAAGTGACAATTTTGAAGATCAAATAGGCTGACTTTTGTGCAATTTTAAATTAAGTTCCCAATTTTGGGGATCGACTCAACGGTACGGGTTTTAAAATTGAGCGGTAGCGAAACTTGCCCGATCTAAGCGCTCAAGATTGTAACATTCGGGGCAATTCGAATCACAAAAGTATACCTTAATCAACATTCAGACCTGGGAATCCCTGTTTTGGACTTGGAGTATTCTCAAACAAACTTGGTGTATTTTTGTTTTAAATGAGCGTACTCCACATTTAAACATGCTTCACACGCGTCTGTCTATGAGTATATAACTGCTTTCTTCAGGTCACCGATGATCTAGGGGGTGTATACTCAGACATTCAGATAATATAAAAGCTAAAAGTCTGGAGGGTTTAAATTAAGTAAGTATTGATACTGTTCATGGTCAAACTTCGTTTTAGTGAATCGACCGCCGAAGTTGGAATTTATTTTTTGAAATAGAGCACAAAAGTCAGACCATTTGACCAGTTACATTTGATCTACAAAATGTCCACTTTGTGGAAGGGTCATGCACTGGCTGCGGTTTATGTACCTTAAAAATAAAGTGATTCGGTCAACAGATGTAGAAGTTATTAGCATTGTTTTAGTGTTACATTTTTTTGGTTTATCCTGTATATGACTAAAAAAAGCCATTCATTCCCCAAACCTATTCAGAAAGCAGATTGGGTTTATATGACATAGTGTTTATACAGTGGAACATACAACACAGACACCCTGCAAAATCAAATTCGCAAAATCAATGTTCCCGCGTTAAAATTGACAAAAAATCAGAACTGCCAAAACAAAACATCTTCTGCACGTCAATAGAAAAAACAATCAAATCTGCATCCAAATCAGTCAGTTTTGTTCACATATCTGGTCTAACACTGACATTAAGGCATGTTGATTTGTGTAGGTGTCATTCCTCTGAGAAGCTGTAAAAGGCAGTTTTAGTGGGTAATGAGACAAAAACCGGTACGTTTTCGTAACTCCTCAACGCATTGCCTTCAACGTTGCGGTGATTTGTGCTAACAGTAGTAACACATGTGGGAAAGTTCATACGGATTTTAAAGTCATTTGAGACATTAGTCTGCTGTTAATTGACATGCCAGAAAGAGTTCTTAAATTGATGGTAGGTCTTCGCTGACTCATTGAAAAACAATTAATTTGTTGTTATCTTCAAGAACAATAACAGATGCGCCACACAATTAAATTTCATGTACATATTTTATCAGACATTGGCGGTATGAGGATTTCAACGCGAACATTAATATTTTGCCTCAATTCAGAGCGCTGAGCGCAAATGTAGGCCTACGCCTAGAAAAGCTCACGGCTGACACGCTTAACTGATCATGGCTCTTGAAAGAGCATTTTCCAAGAATGTGTGTGTGCGTACAAGTGCGCTGTGAACAGTCATAGTTGAAAATGTATGAAATTAAAGGTAAATTGAAGCTTTCATTTTTCTTAATGCATGCTAATTTTTTTTACAAATTCAGTTCATTGGACAGGGTACATTTTTATTTTTAAAATTCGTTCTGGCATGTCGCGCAACAGTAGAACTAATATCTCACATGACTTGAGATTCCGTGTGTACTTAACGACATGTGTTAGCCCAAATCACTGACAAGTTTTAAGACAATGCGTTGAGGAGTTCTGAAATGTACCATTTTTGGTCTCATTACCCGCTAAAACGACTTCAAAAACTGAGAGGATTGACAACTACACGCTCAGCATGCCATAGCATTCATGTTAGACAAGATATATGTGAACAAAACGGACTGTTTTGGATAAAGATTTGATTGTTCTGTCTAATGACATGCAAAACATGTTTCGGTTTAGTTGTTCTGATTTATGTTGTTGATTTTAACACGGGAAGCTTGATTTTGTGAATTTGATTTGTGGGAGGGGGGGGGGGGGGTGTCTGTGTTGCAGGTTTCACTGCATAGACACTACGTCATGAAAACCCAATTTTGTTTCTGAATAAAGTAGGGAAATTAATGGCCTTTTCAGTCATATACTTGGTTTTTCAATCAACAGCCTCATCAGTAAGATCTGCCCTCAAACGCATCTGCCTACTTTTTATGACGGGTAGTGTAGAAACCTCTGCAAGCATTCTCAGCCGAATCAGATGGAAAAGCACAGAATTGTGATGGTACTCTGAATTTGATCATCGTCCCCAGCGAACCCAGGAACCAAGGTGCAAACAGCCTTCCCTTAATGTAGCGGTCCTTCCTGAAAAATAAAGAAAACATATAACTGAGCACCTTCAGTATTCACGGGGATGGGTTTTGGTTAGCGAGGGGAGGGTGTGTGTTGGGGGGAGAAGGTGTGTATGTGTTGAGCTGTGTGTGTGTGTGTGGGGAGGGGGGTGAGGAAGCACTTGCTCTTCACATGACCATTGGGATCGGGGATGGTGTGTGTGATATTGTAATCTAAACTATTAAAAAAATCTGTGCGTGTATGAACTTTGTGCTCGGCAGAAATGTTTCTCGATTTTAGTCAAAAACAAGTGTGCCCTCAACCCACACACTTTCGCTCTTCAGCATCAACACTATACAGTTTGAGTTTCATTGGGAAATGTGTCTCGATTTCAGTCCAAAACAGAACTTTCAGGATCCAAAGCACTCGCCTGTCAGCCTTTTTATTAAAATACATTCAACCCACCACATTTTCCAGTGATGAAGATTCTGGGGATGTGTGTTGATCCCATTGATTTTGGCCATTTCAGATCTGGCCAGTTGTACATGGGATAGGAACATAACTTCACCCAGACACATAAAATATTGACACCCTGACAGTCAGTGACTGCTTCATGTGCATAGTTGAATTTTGTTTATGAACGAATTTCTCAAAAGTAAAGAAGTAACATTTTTGTTAATCTGAGAGTGGTTTCCACAACAAAATCTAACTCTGAGCAGGAAGAAGCCAGGGTGTTGAATGTAGAAGTATCCGAGTGAACAGATTCATTCTTATTCCAAAGCCTGGCAAGATCTAGGATGGTGAGCCAAGGGAAGAATAACTGTATGTGCCTTTAAAATAATTCCAGTAAATTAGTAATGATTTCATTTTATCTTGCAATTTTGTTTTACTTTCCTGTGCTGCATTAGTTCATTCACACTGTGTAATTTACTTTAAGAATAGTGGCAAAGGATTTGAGAAGAGAAAGAGAACTAAAACCAAGCTTTATGTACCATTTTGTATAAATAGTACAAATTGTACTATGCAAGGATACATACAGATGTAAGAATTTATTTTATACAAAGCCGTAATGTTTTTGTGTCAATAAACTTGCATCTCCTGCCACTACTCTCAGATTCAGATGTAACAAGTGTTGACATAGCTGAATGTATCTATCTAGATTGTAAATGTAAGTGCATCTAATGTGAAACGCAGATCTCTTTACAACACAACGTACAAAAGTCTGCCAAAAACATCTACACAGCTTCAAACTACTATCACCAGTGCCAATTTACATATCATAAATCAATTTTACAATAACAATTTAATAGGCACAAGCAGGTACTTGGTAGTGGTACAGAAATTTGTGACTTACTCTTCATGGTAGTCTGTAAAGCAGCATGTCCACTCAGTCTGAATCCTCTCCAGATATATATCTGAATGCAAGAGCTGTGTGAACACTTCATCACACATCATCTCTGGTTTCTTAGGAGGCCTGAAAAAACACACCATAAAATAATTAATTAACAATAAATAATAACTGTATTATAATTAAACCACTCGCTCATTGATTCTTTTATTCCCTCTTTCACAATCATAGTTTATACAGCAGCATTTACCTCTGACTCTGTTCATGCAGAGTAAATATCAAGTATTTAAACAGAAAAATAAGTCATTCTTGAATAACCCTTCTAAAAATACACAATAGACACACTTTCAGTGGCAGTGATTCAAGTGAAGTCAGTTTCTTTCTTCATTTGTATACACACAAAAATTGTTTTGGGCCAGTTAGTGTTACTCTTGGCTTTACACACTTACTATATCAAATTATACATGTATGCATTCAGCTTAGAAAACATACTTCTAATGTTGGGAGTGCAGTGTGAGCCAGGACATTTACAGCAAATAAGGATACACAACAGTTCATTCAGAGATAGATTTGCCATTCACTGCATTATATTGTTAGTTGAATGAGATAGATCTACAGCGATGCTTCAATGCATTAGATTAGCTTTGTTTTAGTGTCTACTGTTCATTGCTCCACCGTGGGAAATTCAGTCAACAGTGCACAGTTCCGAAGTAACCGATGCTGCTGTGCATAATCATTGATGCATTGACGATCGTTCATTGTCAATGTCACTGTCAGAAAAACAACAACTGTATCTTTCATCGTCACCACTACACAATGGCTCGTAGGCCTATTTTCCTATGACACTGAACACGGTTTCGGAGACACTCAGACAGTACTGCCTGGCCCATAGATCTAGATCTACCCTTGCTCTCACTTTCTAACAAACTGATGTATTATTGCAATATAATCTGACACACACTCACACACCGAGTCGCACAAACGAACACACACACCGTGGGACACACAAACTACACGCACACAACGGATGAATCTTGCTCTTACCTGTTGGATGATCCAAACCGATTAAAATCGGCGACAGGAAGATGTACAAGCCAAATTTGTACAGTCGCTGATGTAAAAAGTGGAAATTTAGTCAATGTTCATAGCAAATCTCCCGACTCAAGGTAGATCGTGTCCCAAATCAGCTGTGCCGGTCACTTCACGACTTGTATTTGAACCCCCTCCAAAGCGCAATCAATGTTTCAACTTCTTTGTCGACATCATTCTTTGGTTCATGCGTCGGACTGCCGAATATTTGATTTTTTTGTACAGCAAAATCAAAGACTGTCATGGCGGCCGCCATTTGTATTTTTGCAATAGTTCGAAACTAAGGAATTTGGTCCTCCTCGGAGGAGGACCAAATTTAGGCAAGTTAGTCACCAATAGTCCAGGCATATTAGAGAACAACGTTGAAGTGACAATGACTAGGTTTAAAATGTCCCTTATCAGAAAGTTCAACCTCATTCCTTTGATGTTTATTAAACACATTTTCATATAAAGTTGGCGCTTCATACGGAAAAATGGCTTTGAAATTGACCCAAATCCTTCTTTGGGCTCTGTAAATGTCGTTTGGGGGTATGGTTGTAAAATGGTATCTACTGGTCACCCCAATGTATAAACTGAAAACTCTTTCTGCACCAGAACACGCAGAAAGGATTGTATCTGCCTGATGTCTGATGCTTTTCAAAATCCCCAACCACTAACACCTTCAAAACGGACTTTAACTGACACTGTTGTTTTTCCCTATATAATCCTTACTATTTTTCCGAGACGTCGTCGTGTTGTGTATTTAGCTTGCCACAACCTCATACATGGTCCTAAAAGTTAAAGTTGAAGAAAATACTAAAGATAAATGAAAAAGCTGACGCAGTGTCATTCGCACCGTGAATCCCCCCATGGGAACATACTAAAGTCTGGTTCCAAATAGGCTCAATTTCCTTCTATTTCTTTGTATTTCTGCCTCGTAGGGGTAGGGGTGTTCAAACCAAAGGCACCTTTAAACCAAAATTCAAATCACACATCTTACAATACTAAGACACTCAGCAGTAAAAGGGTGTCTGCTGGTAAAAAATTCCAAACAATCCTAAAAGTACTTCACTACTAAAAGTGCTTTTAAAAAGAGCCGTTATTTTTCCCTCTATATTCAGTATTGTGTTTTCTGCGAACATGTAGTCTATTTAGATGGTTGTCGTGTGCACTTGAGTTGCTAAAGCGTTTTCAGTTGGGCATATGTCGAAAAGCAAAGAATTAGCCCTTTGAAAACCATCAGAACTGTCACACAAAAATAACATTTACCTATCTCACCAACTGACCAAACATAGGGCTTTTCCTTATGTATTATGTATTGTCGTGTTTTTTGTAGCATACTTGTGAAAACAGCCACCACTGTTGTAAATGATACTTTAAAGAGCATTATTTCATTTTTACAGTTGAAGGACAACCTGGACTGCCGTATATTACAGCTGTTTTACAATCAGCCAAAATTTTCTTAACAAACGTATGTTAAGAACAACTCCCATAGTGAAATTGAAGGAAAACAAATTGAAAATCCCCCTGCCATAGAGGAGCTAAAGAATCAACAATAAACGACTGCATGGATAGCTTGATGCACGAATGCATTGCGGACATGTTTGTCTCCAACCAAGAGAAAGTTCAAAAAAATCCCTTTTGTGCTTCTTATTATACAGTGACGTCAAAGACAGCCTTTTCTGCTGTTCATACATTCAGGGGTTATGGTTACACTAAACGACGTAGTTGTAGCCATACTGCCATCCAGATTTATTTTTTCCTTGCGAGCAGTCACAGGGTGTTTGTGCTGTCTGCCAACCGTTAGATGACCCCGCCCAAGTCTGTTAAGGGACCGTTTGACCGTTATAGAACGCGTCTTTTTGATTTTTTGGCACAGTTGGAAACGGTTGATTTTTATCCCTACCATTGTTTCCAAACATTATATAGGAATGTTTTGTGAACAACGGATAATAGCCGCTACTCGCATGTGTAGCAAAAGTGAGCGTACATACTCACCCTGGTCGTCCAGCCGTTGTCCGTTGCCCGTCTTTATCTGTCTGTACTGAACATTACCTTTGGATATTTCTCCAACGCTATGAAGTGAAGAAACACCAAATGTTGCAAAATGTTGTATGACCCCAAGAGCTCAAAAAAGATACTTGAGAACCTTGACCTTACCATAAGGTCAAGGTCACAGGGAGAATTAATGTGGTCTAAAAACTGCAAAATTTCACATTGTGCCAGTTTTCTGGAAAACAAATTAAAAACAGCGGGCTTAGTTTTGTATGGTATACAAGAAAAAGAAAGCCTTATCTTCTGATACCATTTTGGTTGACCTCGCTTCAATGTCAAGGTCAGAGGAGCCCTTCAAAGTTGAATTGTAGACATATTTTGATGTGAGCTTGCCCCTTTAACTTTACTATGGACGATATCTCTTACAAACTTAAACACTGAGTGGGGCGTTTGTTAGAATTTCATAGTGAGCCACATCTGGTCACATATCGTTAGGGTCAAGGTCACATTGACCCCTATGAAAAATGTGACCAAGCCGGGTAAAGAAATCCATGTGTCTTGGTAAAAAATCTTAACAAAGCAAAGCCCATGCGACTCTCATGCTTGACCTTTGTCTTAAAGTGACCTTGACCTTCAGGTGACCTTGAAGGTGAAGGTCTAACAACTGAAGCTGGCAAGGACATTGTACACTATTAGAACTGTTTTACAGATTTTTCCTACCAAATTACACATGACCTTTGGCCAAGGTCAAGATCATCAAAGGTCACACATCACAAGGCTATCAATTCAAGACATAGGAAGCATAAACATACTTATTGGCACTTTCTACAAAGAGACATTGTCACTTTTAGTGATTCAATTGCCCGTTTCAGTCACATTTCATAAGGGGCAAAGTGACCTTGACCTTGATGATATGTGACTAAATGTGGCTCAATATCAGTATATAACATAGTCCCACACAATTATGAAGTTTGAAAGATTTTTTTCATAGTTCAGGGTCAAGGTCACTTCAAAACATGTATACAATTCAACTTTGAAGGACTCCTGTGACCTTGACATTGAAGCGAGGTCAACCAAAATGGTATCAGAAGATAAGGCTTTCTTTTTCTTGTATACCATACAAAACTAAGCCCGCTGTTTTTAATTTGTTTTCCAGAAAACTGGCACAATGTGAAATGTTGCAGTTTTTAGACCACATTCATTCTCCCTGTGACCTTGACCTTAAGGTAAGGTCAAGGTTCTCAAGTATCTTTTTTGAGCTCTTGGGGTCATACAACATTTTGCAACATTTGGTGTTTCTTCACTTCATAGCGTTGGAGAAATATCCAAAGGTAATGTTCAGTACAGACAGATAAAGACGGGCAACGGACAACGGCTGGACGACCAGGGTGAGTATGTACGCTCACTTTTGCTACACATGCGAGTAGCGGCTATTATCCGTTGTTCACAAAACATTCCTATATAATGTTTGGAAACAATGGTAGGGATAAAAATCAACCGTTTCCAACTGTGCCAAAAAATCAAAAAGACGCGTTCTATAACGGTCAAACGGTCCCTTAACAGACTTGGGCGGGGTCATCTAACGGTTGGCAGACAGCACAAACACCCTGTGACTGCTCGCAAGGAAAAAATAAATCTGGATGGCAGTATGTCTACAACTACGTCGTTTAGTGTAACCATAACCCCTGAATGTATGAACAGCAGAAAAGGCTGTCTTTGACGTCACTGTATAATAAGAAGCACAAAAGGGATTTTTTTGAACTTTCTCTTGGTTGGAGACAAACATGTCCGCAATGCATTCGTGCATCAAGCTATCCATGCAGTCGTTTATTGTTGATTCTTTAGCTCCTCTAAGGCAGGGGGATTTTCAATTTGTTTTCCTTCAATTTCACTATGGGAGTTGTTCTTAACATACGTTTGTTAAGAAAATTTTGGCTGATTGTAAAACAGCTGTAATATACGGCAGTCCAGGTTGTCCTTCAACTGTAAAAATGAAATAATGCTCTTTAAAGTATCATTTACAACAGTGGTGGCTGTTTTCACAAGTATGCTACAAAAAACACGACAATACATAATACATAAGGAAAAGCCCTATGTTTGGTCAGTTGGTGAGATAGGTAAATGTTATTTTTGTGTGACAGTTCTGATGGTTTTCAAAGGGCTAATTCTTTGCTTTTCGACATATGCCCAACTGAAAACGCTTTAGCAACTCAAGTGCACACGACAACCATCTAAATAGACTACATGTTCGCAGAAAACACAATACTGAATATAGAGGGAAAAATAACGACTCTTTTTAAAAGCACTTTTAGTAGTGAAGTACTTTTAGGATTGTTTGGAATTTTTTACCAGCAGACACCCTTTTACTGCTGAGTGTCTTAGTATTGTAAGATGTGTGATTTGAATTTTGGTTTAAAGGTGCCTTTGGTTTGAACACCCCTACCCCTACGAGGCAGAAATACAAAGAAATAGAAGGAAATTGAGCCTATTTGGAACCAGACTTTAGTATGTTCCCATGGGGGGATTCACGGTGCGAATGACACTGCGTCAGCTTTTTCATTTATCTTTAGTATTTTCTTCAACTTTAACTTTTAGGACCATGTATGAGGTTGTGGCAAGCTAAATACACAACACGACGACGTCTCGGAAAAATAGTAAGGATTATATAGGGAAAAACAACAGTGTCAGTTAAAGTCCGTTTTGAAGGTGTTAGTGGTTGGGGATTTTGAAAAGCATCAGACATCAGGCAGATACAATCCTTTCTGCGTGTTCTGGTGCAGAAAGAGTTTTCAGTTTATACATTGGGGTGACCAGTAGATACCATTTTACAACCATACCCCCAAACGACATTTACAGAGCCCAAAGAAGGATTTGGGTCAATTTCAAAGCCATTTTTCCGTATGAAGCGCCAACTTTATATGAAAATGTGTTTAATAAACATCAAAGGAATGAGGTTGAACTTTCTGATAAGGGACATTTTAAACCTAGTCATTGTCACTTCAACGTTCCCTTCACTAAAGTGGCTAAGATGCCTGGACTAAACTTAGGTCGGAACATTTGAAAATATCGTGCCATGCATTGCGCACTAGAGCGATAGTTTCGAACTTTGGATTTAGTTCCCAACTAGCTTGATAGTCTCCATTCATGCATTCCACTACTGGACAACAAATGCTCTTATCCTAGGTAAAAGCCCAGGCAGATATGTAGTGGTGTACGTGATTGCCTCCCTTTAAACAATCAGATTGACCCACTTAATAGAAAGGAATACACAATGGTCATGTGCAGGACAGATTTCAGTTGAAGCTTTGGGGCATATGCACAGCAGCGCTCATTTTATCACTTTTAATTTTTGCTGTCTTAAATTCGCCATCATTTTAATCATAATGAGTTGAACAAAGTGCCTGGGGAAAGCTGATTTTAGCTGAGATTATGTTTCCAGATCACATGGTTCTCATTACAATGCTTGGAAATTGTTATTACATGTACAAGTTAGAGTGCAGCTGATGTCTTGGGTTTGGTGTTTGTTTTTTGTATGTCTGAATTTTCATTAGGCCCCCCAAAAAATAGGTGTGGTTACGGTAACATAGCCAAAAAAAAATAGGGTGGTAGGTAGGCAATCACTTTTTTTTTTTTTTTTAACTTTTTTTTCTAATGTGTACAAATTAAACCTACTTGACAGGGAAATAAGTGTGCGACACGGGCGCTTTCGCTTTCATTGCGTTTTTTGCACTTGGTTTGTTTGTTTTTTTGGTTTTTTTTGACAAATGTAATAAAAAGTTATAGGATCGGCCCCTAAAAATAGGGTAGGTCGGGTTACCGTAACCACACCTATTTTTTTTTTTAGGCCTTATATGAATCAAATGTATGCAAATGTGCATTTTTAGACCAATGAGCTCTTGTACTTTCAAACTTTGAGTTCGTGACATACATGCACTTGGATTCGTGTGTTTGCTTAGTAAACTCTGCTCTTTTTCACACTGTTGGTTGTTTTCACAAAATGTAACATTCTGTCACACAGAAACAGTTGACCCATTTCGCATCAAGCTTGAACAAGTATTTGAGTTTTACACTGGGTTATAAACGAACATGCCAGCTACGTCAAACACTCAAAAACAGTGGACCATTTGCAACATGGCTTGAACAAGCATTAGACAGAAATGCCAGTTGCTTTAGATTTAGTAGGATGCAGTGCAGTATTATATTTACATTTATACACTTGCGTTGGGACACAGCTGCCCTTTGATGGAGATTAACTGCTGACACGTAGTTTACAATGCCAATTAATTGAAGTTAGTTCAAAATCAATGAAGTGTTCCTTGCAGTTGCTTATAAATGTGTCAGTGGGTTGTAAAAGCTCTTAGCTCTGCTGCAAAACAACCACAGGGTCAGTTTTCAGGTCCTGTGTAAACTGTTTTGGCTTGTTTTTCTCTCCTATATTTTACATAGCTGTCTTCAGGATACACCTACTTCTAATAAAATACGCTGTACATATATAGTTTGTCACAGATTTTGCCTTTTACAAGTATTTATTAAGCATTGTTAGGGGAACACACACTCACACACACACACAACACCTTGGCCAAATTTTGGAACATGGAAGGCAGATGGTTCTGTTTGGACGGAAATCAATTCTTCAGGGTCATATCAGTTTCAACAGATCATGCTAGCCCATTTCAAACCAGTACATGTAGTGTGTTTATAGAGTGAACAACAATGGGACAAAAATAGGTTTCCACGACCAGTTGGGGTCTCATTTCCAGATTGCAAATCTCAACACAGAACAAGAAGACAATTTCTTCTCATACCAGAAATTACCAATTTACATGATCCTCGCTACAGTGGAACCTAATCCTTTTAAGACCTGTCAAAAAATCTGACAAAATCAGGTCTTACAAAAAAAGGAGTCTTCAAATGGAGATGAATTTACAGTGGTTATGAATAATAAAAAAATCTGAAAAATAAAGGCCTTGTAAAAAGGAGGAAATCTTAATTTGGGGGGGGGGGGGGGGGGGGGGTCTTCAAAGGGGGGTTCTACTGTATCTGTTCTTTCTTCTTTGCCACTGCTCTGCACACACACAAAATCCCACCAGCAATAATGTGTTAACATGATCTTTGGACTTTAGATTTAATCAGTATTTTATTCAATTTAAACATGATACACTGATAAAACTAAAATGATAAGGACACAAACTGACGCGACTGCCTATATACATTGTATAACGTGCCCTACACAAATGAAAAATTACACAATCATGATGTTGGACTTTTCAGTTTTGCGAAAGCTTTGCACGCTAAGTGAGAGTGTTGTTTGACCTTTTCAGACCACAGTGAGTCTGGATGGCCAGAAGCTGGTACAGGACCAGAAGGGCAGCCCGGACTCCATGATCACCAGACAGTTTGACGGCAACAAGATGACCATGGTCAGTTACAAGTGCGTGTGTGTGTGTGTGTGTGTGTGTGTGTGTGTGTGTGTGTGTGTGTGTGTAGCTGGTACAGGACCAGAAGGGCAGCCCGGACCCAGACAGTTTGACAGCAACAAGATGACCATGGTCAGTTACAAGTGTGAGTGTGTGTGTGTGTGATTCTCTGATGTTCCTCAAAAACTGAATGTTTGTTGCTACTCTTGATTGTGTGTTTGTTTGTTTGTTTCAATAATGTTCCTCCAAAACTGGATGGGTCTTGCTACTGATAATTGTTCTTTCTGTGCTATTTCTCTAAACACAACAGGCATTGTACTCTTCAGCAAATTTGCTGATTTCATCAAAGCCTGTCCCATCCAAATATCTATCTTTTCCTCAATTTTGTGTGAAACATTTTTTTTTTATTAAAAAGAAAATATATGCTAAAAACATGTATGTATTTCTTGAAAACACTTTTTTTTTTATTTCCAGGGAAACTTGTTTTTTGATTTTGTACCATTTGTGGCAGAAGAACTTAATCACTGTAATTGATTTTCTCCCTATTAGCATTAAATGAGGAAACTAGCTTTTGAAGATTTTTTTTATTATAAAGATTTTCATCTTTCCACTTTTCCACTGTCACTGAGCATCGGTTTTCAAGGCAAGTCTACAGTATCCTCAACACATTGTGCTCTGGATTTACAGACGTGAGGCACGTAATTATGTAGTTCTCTCCCTTCCACTGGGAATTTCTGAGATGTGCTGTTTCATCTCATGGCCCCATGTAACTGCTTGTGCACATAAACATAGTCAAGTTATGTTCATTTATGAATGTTTGAAGGAAAACCAAGCAGTGGCATGCATATATATCACAATGTGAATAAAGCTGATAATGTGGATGTAGACACTTCAAAATTATTTTTTTAATATATATATAAAAAATGTATTCATTGCTTCCATATTTGAGTGTCAATGTACAGGTGAAGGGTCTTAAGTTTTGACTTCATGCGCTTGCAGTAACAAAGTGTTCTGTTTTTGTTTGTTTCAGTGTCTAACAGCAAAAGGGGTAACATGCACTCGAGTGTACGAAAAACAAGGAGACAGCTGAAATGGGACCATGTGTGTGGTGCCGATTTTCTACGCATGGGGATTGTCTTTGAGTCAGGGGAATCAAAACAAAGCTTTTTTTCTTTTTTTGTGTGTGAAGGTAATAGTAGTAGTGTTGAGCGCATTAGGCCCTGCCCACTTTGATCCCGCCTAGCTCGTGATGAGTGCCTGTGGTTGCAACAGCAGCATATAGACGAACAAATGTTGATGTTGAAAGGATAGGGTTTGCAGATTTCTAGAGGTTACCATTTTAAAGAGCGAGAGACAATTGGTGAATTTCCTGGTTTTGTTTTTCTCTTTGTGAACTATTTTTGCAGTGTGATTTTTTTCCCTTAAATTTTACACTGGTTTTAAAATGTTCACAATAGAACTTAACGAATGTGTGGTTGTGCACTTTGAAGAAGCCCTTTTTTGGCAAGATCAAGTGATTTGTCTTCTTGAACATAACATTTTGAAGCAACTTTTGTTGTTTCGGATTTATGACACAATATTCCACAGTCTTTAGACAGTTTTCACGTAAACAAAATGTTCTATCTTGTTTGTAAATGTAGGCATGTACGGATGAAGCTTCCAAGATTGTATCTAGTTGGTCAAGTAGTTTTTAACTATTGGTACGTTTTGAGGT
Organism: Littorina saxatilis; assembly: GCF_037325665.1. Classification (NCBI taxonomy): domain Eukaryota; kingdom Metazoa; phylum Mollusca; class Gastropoda; order Littorinimorpha; family Littorinidae; genus Littorina; species Littorina saxatilis. Next base: position 27,339,122 of record NC_090253.1, read on the forward strand.
TGCTGAAAGTAGGAAAAGATGTAGTGTGGTACTTGTACTGTAAAGCCTTTCATATTAGAGGACACCTGCAATGTAGGAACACTTGGCCTGATTCCAAAGGGGTCCTTTCATCACAGGTACCACTGTATTTGTTATTGTTAGACTTTGCTGTTACAGCACAGATGTTTCCTCAATCTTATCTGACCATTTGCGAAGCTTCCGTTTTCATTTACAATGTACCTAAATGGTACTGTATTTTGATATTTTGTGTGTGTGTTTCAGCTGGTTTTACCTGCTGAATTGTTTTGGAGTGTATAGACATTCCTTGTAGAATGCTGTATCTCCAAGTGTTATGTTGCTATTTTTAGCTGTGTCATACATACACATTGTTAAAAGTGTCAGTAAAACTGTTACTGTATCTACATTCTGTTGTGTATTAGTATGTTTACATACAACTTGAATTGAAAGGCCATTTAAGCTATTTTAAATGTACCTTACAATTGGACCACGTCAATGTTTAGTGATAAAAGAATGCTGTAAGCTATCAAATCCGTGAATTTTGGAAATGCGTCTGACAATTCTTCAAATGTGATCTGTTGATCAGTTGCAAGAAGACTAGAGAAACTCTAAAAGATGGAAAATGTTATGTGACTAGATGAGATTCAAACAACTAGTATTTGACGCTGAATAGTAC
>NC_090253.1:27344794-27394794 GCF_037325665.1 Littorina saxatilis
TCTGGTTGAAAAAGTCAAGGTCACAGCAGGGTCGCGTTGAGGTCAAACATATACATTTTTCAATGAGGTTTTCTCATATGTTTTTGAAGCTAGGGCCTTGAAACTTGGCACACTACGCAAGTTAAATTAAACCTCATCAAATTCCAAGGTCACAGTGAGGTTAAAGATCCTTTAAGGATATTTTCTAAAAAAGGTGACCGCCTGGTTAATGTTTGTCAAATTTCAAGGTCACAGCAGTGCCATCTGGCTTAAACTTTGAAAAATTGTCAATTTCTTCAACTAGTTTTATAGTGTTTGAAGTCATTCACACATGATGAAAGTCTGGTTGATAAAATCAAACGTCAAGGTCGCAGCGGGGTCGCATTGAAGTCAGACACATACAATTGTCATTTTCACGAACGCCTTTTAAGCAACACCTTTGAAACTTCACACATTCCAAAGTTTTGATGTTGTTTGGTTATAATCAAAGTGTGGTCAATTTCCATGATTGAGAGCATTCAGAGGGGTCAAGTTGAGGTCACACAAAAGAGATTAAATTGTCGACACAACAGATGAGACTGGCTACCACTGTTTATTTTAATACACTTTTATGCAAATTTTAAATTGTGTTCAACCATATACACCAAACTCACCCAAACTCCGGAAACATCCAAGAAAAGGAAAAATGTGTCCAAGCAAGGAAAAACGCCATTTCTTCAAAGGCTGGAATAACTACAGATGCAGCCGCGTCATTACACACAATGCAATTACGTCATACATCATACATTTCTATGAGTCATGTTGAATGGAATGGTGGCATGTGCCTCTATTCTAGCTAACAACAAAGCTGAAAAAATGAATATTATCTGTTTGTTTTGTTTGCTTTACCCGTACGAGACCTTTCTGTGACCTTGACATGTGACAAGGATCTACCTTAACTTCTTTAAGTCGGAGTTGAGAGTTGTGTGATGTTTGAAGGCTCTCCCTTTAAAAACAACTGAGATAATGATGCATTTTCGTGTTTTTGATTTGCCCATGTGACCTTGAGATTCGACAAAGGTCAACAAGACTTTAACCGTGTATGGAGGCTATTAAGCCCAAAGATGTGAACTTTCAAGGTTCTTGCTTTGAAAAACTCTGAGAAAAAGGTTATGTTTTTTTTTTTTACCCACACGAGACCCTGCTGTGACCTTCACATTTCTCAAGGATCAACCTTGAATTCTCCATGTTGAACAATCATTAAGCAAAAGCGTTGTTTGAAGTTTGAAGGTTCTAGCTTCAAAAATCTCTGAAAAAATATGTTTCATCCGTTTTCTGAACCACATGTGACCCAGCCGTGACCTTGAAATCTGACAAGGGTCAACAAGACTTTTACCATGCATGGGGGCGATTAAACCCCAAATGTGTGTGAAGTTTCAAGGTTTCAACTTAAAAAACGTCTGAGAAAAATATACATTTTCCTTTTTGGACAATGTGTTGCACGCAAGACAACACGACAAACGCTCGTGTTATCATTCTTTTACTTTAAGGTCGACTTGCGTGCCCGCTCTTTCGCTAATCTCAATTAAAATTCATCTTAGAAGTTCGGTTTTATTACGCTTTTAATTAAGAAGATTAAACTAAGACAACAAATAGTTAGTTTTACCCATTAAACTCGATAAGGTAGTGACATTTTATGTTGAACGCAAGAAGGTGTCGCACGCAAGATCTGAAAAGATGTTGACGACATAATTTCAACACTTGATAGCGCAATCGTGGTTCGTGATTTCTTCACAAATTTTGAACACAGAATGTGTCACGTGGTTCCGTAAATGAAGTAGATCTTTGTACATGTAAATTTTGTTTTTAAAAGAAAATAACCGTTAATTACCGAACATTTTGTCGCACGCAAGATATGACGAAATTTTCAAATCGTTTTCAAAAATGCTGTTCAAAAGTTCTGCAGTCTTTGCTGGATTACTTGAAAGACAGCAGTTTGATACACCGTTATCGCTTGACGTGTCGACATCAATTCCAGAGTTTTTGAAAAAGAAATTTAGTAAATATCTGCGATTGAAAAATGTATGCCGTGATGACGAATCATCTTGCGTGCGACACCTTAAAATTCCGTTATCGAAAAAAAAAAATTCTCTCGAGATTTAGATTTGACGTTTGGTCTCGTCTGTAAAGCGATGTTTCAGGCATTCAATCAAACTAAATGCAATTCATTTGTGCTTCTTGTTATTTTTCTGTGGCATATTCAAAACACGAGGTATCACGATGTCCTTTTTCAGATGGCCGGTTTTGGCGTTATTTTTGACTTTAAACAAAGATAACTTCAAAACCGTTCAAGTCAGACACACGAAATTATGTCCACTATCTCTTCGCACATTCATCCACACACACACCAATTTTCAGCAGACACACGTTTTTAGAAACATTTTTATTGTAAAACAAAGTCGTCTTCTGTTCTGTGAGCACCTTTTGGCACTTAGTCATATACGGCTTGTGTGTGTGTGTCTGTCTGTCTGTGTGTTCACGATTCACGGCCAAAGTTCTCGATAGATCTGCTTCAAATTTGGTGGGCATATTCAGGTAGACCCCGGACACAATCGTGGAAAATTTTGAACACGTGCGTGCTCTCAGCGCGCAGCGCTGAACCGATTTTGGTTTTTCTGGCATTCCCAGTAACTCTTCCTTATCTTCTCCAGTGTTTTGCGCGTTTATCTCCCTTCCTTCGTACGGTGCGCCGGCTGCACCCGACAAAGCCGGGTATTCGGCTCTACTTCTTCCCGGCGAAGTCGTACCCGGTGGAGCGGGTATTCATCTAGTACTCAAAAGACGTACATTCATACTTTTAATGCATACATGTGGATTTGCACTACTAATAACTACCACAAACACACACAAGACTTGATGACTAAAATGCTATATTTTAATATGATAATAACCTTGTTTTAACACACTAAACCTCACTGAAAGTTACCCCCTTTATGTACCCCTACCACACAATTTATAAAGTAATTTACTATGGAACTTCACTTACCACATAAACACACACACACTTTACAAAAAAGTAAATCAGCAATTTTTTTTTTTAATTATGTTTTTTGTTGTGTGAAAAAATTTATAAAAAGCTGACTACAAAAGTTGTTCTAAGTTGCTTTCTTGTTTTTCTGTATGTGTGTGTTCTTAACTCACTCCCTACGAACCACTGCTATCGCAGTGGTCCCATGCACACCACTTCCCCACGAACCACTGCGATAGCAGTGTTTGACCTTTGGATTTTTTTTAGCTCAATGACGTCAATTTTTGTACGAAAATAGAGAGGCTGGCTCTCAAGTTTAACCAATCGTCTGCAAATTGCCAAGCTAGTTTCACTTCTGTCTGATGTAGAACGATGACGCGAGGTTTGATTTCGTACTCGCTGGCTTTGTGCAAATTTGCATAACAACAATGGCGTCTACCAGTACGACACGTGCTGAAACACTGCCACGTGCTGAAACACTGCTATCGCAGTGGTTCGTGGGGAAGTGGTGTGCATGGGACCACTGCGATAGCAGTGGTTCGTAGTGAGTGAGTAAACCACGCGAATTTGAAGTGATGGCCCTGCGTTCAGCGTAATTTTGATGCCAGAAAAAGGGTTATTTATACCCCCCACCTAAATCAGCTATTTTCTAAGTAAAACACTTGAAACTTTGCACTGAAGGGCATCAACATATCAACAGTAAACCCTGAAAGTTTCAAATATCTGTGTTGAGTACTTCTTTAGTAATGATTTTTTTACCAACTAATACAAATGGCCAGTATACATGCAGTGGAAAGCATAGGAAAAATCGCACAGTAGGGAGTGAGTTAATGTTACTGTTAGATTCAGCAGAAGACAGTATGAATGTTGTATACCAGCCATATAGTCTATGTTTGTAAAGATTTTAGTCAAGCAGTATGTAAGAAAGTCCTTTGTACTGGAAACTTGCATTCTCGCAGTAAGGACATTGTACTAGGTTGCAAGCCCCTGGAGCATTTTTTTTGATTAGTGCTTTTGTGAACAAGAAACAATTAACAAGTGGCTCTATCCCATCTCCCCCCCCCTTTCCCCGTCGCGATATAACCTTGAACGGTTGAAAACGACGTTAAACACCAAATAAAGAAAGAAAGAAAGTATACCAGCCAAATTAACCACAGCTTTAGTCATAAATAATCAAAAGCATTCATTATATTATTTCATTTCTATTTCCTAATGAAAACAAAAAGATTTTTAGATTTCCTGATCCTAGAATTGTTTACAGGTGATCTGTATGCTTTTGATTCAGCAGAGTTGCATCCCTGCAAAGCTGGTGTGAACATATTTTAGAAAACGGTCTCAGTGAGTATCCCTGCGGTCAGTGACCTATATATTTCACAGAAACTGGATCAGTGCAATGATCCACATCAAAGGAAAAATACAGAGGGGAAATATGTTTGCTCTGGGTGGGCGGTCAGATCAAAGGCAGATGCATTGTAATAGCTGGTTGGCCTTGAGACCTAGGTCAATGACCAGTACTTGCAATCTGAACACAGCTGCCTGTCCCAGTGTAGAGACATTGACCTGGGGTCAATGACCGAGTTTTACCTGGGGTCAATGACCGAGTTTTACTTGAGAGGAAACTGTTTCTTTGACAACATGTGAAAGTCTCTCAAGGACTGGCCAGGGAAGACTTAGATAAGAGAGGGGTTGAAGTGAAGTGAATAGCGCAGAGAGAGGGGGGAGGGGGGGTAGGTGGGTAGCTATTTTGACTGCTGATGCAATCGCCAGCGGCTAATGGCACTGGAGGGGTGATGACACGGTCAAGTGAGGCGAGGGGGGTAGTTGTCCAGCCAATGTGTCTGGGCTTGATTGGTGGTAGTCCTGAGTCCTTCTCAAAGTGGGGGGGGGGGGGGGGGGAGTAGGCAGTAGAGAAGTGACAGATTTTGAGATCGCGGCAAGAGATATTTGAGAGATCTTTGCTCGCCGGCCGTTCCGATTGGCTGCGTTGCTTATCGACTTTGTGCTTCAGCTAAATTTGAACCCGCCCAGCGGGTGATTTCAAAGGAATTTTGAACTCGCCCGACGCGATTTGAACCCGCCCTGGGCGATCGGGCGACCGCCAAGGTACAGGCCTGGTATACGTAAAGTAGCGCGACATATGTCGCGACAACCACCCTAAGGGTTAATTGTCTGCTTTGTCGGGGATTAGTGAAATACTGGTATCACACAGCGTTTTAGGGAAGAAGCAAAGTAGAATCAAATTTGAAATCGGGCAAAGGTTTTTTTCCCTTGTGTAGTGGGTTTGACAAAACGCACACGATTGGCCATGGGTGCCGGATAAGCTTTTTTGAAAGGCCATTTTTAACACACTGGGATTCAGGTTTTTAAGGAATTGGTTGATATGATGCAGATCTGTCCTGAATTTTGAGATTGTTTGTCGTTGAAATTGAAATTTAACTTGTGTGCGTTGTGTGTTTTATGGGTGGTTTTTGTTGGTGTGACATCAACGAATTAAAATAAACTAAAGGAAGTTAGCTCATGAGTATTCAGTTATTTGTGTATGAGTGTGCAGTAATCTTTTTGATATAATAGAGAGATTAAGTGTACAGTTTTAGTGGTTGTAGTAGTGGTTAACTTAAGGAAAATGTATGTATCATTACGCATTCCGCTTACCATAACGAAACCGACAACGGCGTCTTGGCCCGTGCGTTTAGTTTCACTTTCGTTAACAGGATGGGAGGGAAGACAACTGTTGAAATAATTCGAAAGAGTAGCGTCCCATCACTGTACACTTAACTTAATTGAGTGTGTGTGGGTGTTTTTTTGTTGTGGTACTGTAGTGGTGATGAGTTTTGTATCTTTGATACCAAATTTTATTAAACCGTAAAGATATTGGGAAAAAATGCGCTCTTATTAAATTGCACTTAGATTTTTAGTCTTACTTTATGATAGTTGTGTTCTCCAAGGTAAAAAAAAAAAAATGTTTAAAGTGTGGTAAAAGGCAAAGCCAACTCAGAGAAGCCAGCACCAGTGTGTGAAGCACGCACACACACTAAATCATTTTATCTGTAATCTGCGCACACAATGCCTACCAAGAAACTTTAAAATATTCCAAACATAACTTGTCTGTGATATATCATGTGGGGGCCCGGTAGCTCAGTTGGTAGAGCACTGGACTCGTGATCCCAGGGTCACGGGGTTGAATCCAGACAGGGACGGACACGGGTCAACTTAATGTGCAGACGCAGAGACGGTATCCATGTCCCATCTCGGTGTCACCACAGTGGCACGTAAAAGACCTTGATTATTCTGCCATTAGTGCAGGTGGCTGATGACACCTAAACACATACACACCTGGGTAGCACGACTCGTGTTGCTGCTAGCTTTCCACTGGGAGGAAGCGACCCGAATTTTCCAGCATTGCTATTGGGATAATAAAGTAAATGAAATAATATGATTTCTGTTCAGGGTGTAGTCTACTTCTTCTTTTTTCTTCTTCTTCGTTCATGGGCTTAGACTCCCACGTACATTCGTGTTTTTGCACGAGTGGAATTTTACGTGTATGACCGTTTTTACCCCGCCATTTAGGCAGCCATACGCCGTTTTCGGAGGAAGCATGCTGGAACTCTGACATGGATTACAGGATCTTTTCCGTGCACACTTGGTCTTGTGCTTGCATGTACACACGAATAAGCCACAACAGCAGGTCTGCACATAAGTTGACCTGGGAAATCGGAAAAATCTCCACACTTAACCCACCAGGCGGCCGCGGCCGGGATTCGAACCCTCGACCTTCCGATTAAGAGGCCGACGTCTTACCACCCCGCCACAGCTAGTCTACCCTTGAGAAAAAGTAGCAAAAGTGATAGACACTTTTAAAAGTGAATTTATTCTGTTAGTTCAAGGAATTCTAAGGTAAGAAATGACTAACTAGAGGTCATGTTAATTGGCAGATTCGAGTTACCTATTTTAGTGTTCTACAACCTCTACTGAAAGAGGTCTGTCAACTTAGAACATATTTTTCTATGGCAAGACTTCTGCGTTTGATGTTTTTTCATAAATGTAAAACAACAACAAAATGTAATCAATGTTATCATTCGACCTATTATGATTATTCTAGTGTTGATTTTGCTGGTCTACCCAAAACAAGGGAGGTAAGCCAGATCTGCTTTAAAGCCAACCTTTATGGGTATTATCTCCCTTACCTTTAATAACTGTCGTCTGGGCTTATTTAAGAAAAACAGTGGAAGAGGTGGAATGGTAGACTAAACTCTTACCTTTTAATCCATTGTAATCCTATTAAACGTTACAATTCTTCTGCTTTTGGCGTAGAACACTGTTGTCGCTCGAATTAAATTAGTCTTTATATTAATAGTTTTCTTCTACGTTATCGGGTCCTCGGTAGTATAGTGGTCAGTATCCCCGCCTGTCACGCGGGAGACCGGGGTTCAATTCCCCGCCGGGGAGGTCCAATTTTTTTCTCTCTCGCGATCGCAGCAATTAATTTTGTCAAGGCAAGACACACACACACACACACCTCTGCTTAAAAGTCACTGTTGATATCCTAGAACCATTCATTTGCAACAAAGTAATTCAAACGAATTGTATCAAGGACAGTCAAATACAGAGCAGTACATTTTGCACAAATTAGGCTGTTAGTATTATTATGGGGGCGAGGACGCCCCCATTCTATACGGATAGTTTAGAGGTTGACCATGGGCAGCGCCATTTTGTTGTGAAATACGTCATCAGTTTGTGTACACAGGAAGTTGTGACATCCGTCACCCTATGGGAGGGGTGAAGGCAACATTGTTCATCTGTAGAAAGTTGTGAAATCCGTCACCCTATGGGAGGGGTGACGTCAAAATTGGTCATCACAGAGTTTGTGTAACACAGGAAGTTGTGAAATACGTCACCCTATGGGAGGGGTGACGTCAAAATTGTTCAACAAAAACATGATATGTCGCATTGTGCAGGGTCAACTGCAACAAACTCAAACCGAGCCATTCATACCTATCTGTATTTGAGTGACTTATATACCCGACATTTTTATTTCTTATTTTTAGCACAGGTGTAGGAAAAATCATGAACCAAAATGTTATTTATTTTCTAATTTAACATTTTTTTTACAAATATGACCATGGTCTTTTAAACATACAGTGACATTAAACATTGTTATGTTAAAAAAAAGAAAAAAGAAAAAAAGCTTTTGTGCACAAATCAGAAAATACATTGTACATTTTACCTACAGGCCAAACAGTGTCTGTTGGCGGCAGAGGGCCCAGCAAGTTGCTATTTTTAGATCGATTAAAAGTTGTCAAGAACAGGCGCTTACATTTGGATGTGTCCACTGATAGTAGGTTTGGTTGTGATCAATCAGAATGATGTAGGAATAAAAATGTATGACAGTTTGGTATGATGACATGTAATTCAAATATGCTGAAATGTAATATTATACATGATATAATATTATTATGGCTGTTGCCATGACCATGAACCCCAAGAAAGGTTTAATGTTATGTAAAATCAAAATACCAAAATCAAGCACCTACTAATCTGGTCTACAGTGCGGCTTGGACCTAATAATAATGGATGGACACGCAACTCGCTCAGCCAGCCAGCGCTGCGAGACTTACAGCGGCCAACTTCGCCGCGGCGCGCTCATTGGTTCAGTATTGAACTTGCGTCAAGGCCGATGCGCGTAGATTCCCAGAATGTTTACTTTCGGTTAGATTCTTCGACAGCATTCGCAGAGGTGACTGCCGTATTGTGTACCGCAGTCAGAAGTAATGTATTACTTTTGGGAGTTTAGTAACGTGATATCAGTTTTCAATTGTTCGTTCACTTATATTGCTTTCAGATTTAACACACAAGAAACAGTAGCACGGTTTTCGTTGCGAAAATGTGCATTGGCAGTGCTACGCGATCGAATTGTGTATTATGTACATGCGGTGTTCTTCTCAGGAAAAGACCGAAGCGACATGTGACGTCAGTCGTTCAGCCCGCGAGCGGTGGGATGGGGGGGGTTCACATGGTTTGTTTGTTTCAGAACCACACCCATATACACACATTTCACATGTAAACCATTTGTCCGCCCCCTGTCGATATTTATCGACTAAGTTCCTTGTTAGTGTCATATCCTTAGTTTTGGGGCCTGCCGTGATTCTGCTCTTTAGCCTGCAAATAAGCCTTTATTGATTTATGACTTTCACGTGGTTTTCAGACCTCTTCACATCACAGAAAATCAATGAAACATAGTTACTGTTTATAATTATTACCTGACGTCCGCTTATCTTGTGTGTGTGTGTGTGTATTGTGTGTGTTGTGCATGTGTGTGTATTGTGTGTGTTGTGCATGTGTGTGTATTGTGTGTGTTGTGCATGTGTGTGTTGTGCATGTGTGTGTTGTGTATTGTGTGTGTTGTGCATGTGTGTGTATTGTGTGTGTTGTGCATGTGTGTGTTGTGTGTGTTGTGTATTATGCATGTGTGTGTTGTGCATGTGTGTGTATTGTGTGTGTTGTGCATGTGTGTGTTGTGCATGTGTGTGTGTGTATTGTGTGTGTTGTGCATGTGTGTGTATTGTGTGTGTTGTGCATGTGTGTGTGTTGTGCATGTGTGTGTGTGCCTGGGCCCCCTTCGACCTCACAAAAATCTGAGATAATCAGGTTCGAAATCGTAGTTACTGATAATTATAGTCGAGTCTTAAATGGAGGTTAAAAATGAACAGAAAATCTGTAAAAAGCATTAGATCTTAAAGGCTGACATAGTCCTATTTAATTAGTTTAATTACTTCCAGGGCTTTTCCCATCGTTGCGGGGATGTATAAATTAAGCTTCCTGCAAAGTTTTAGGTTTAAGTCCTTACCAATTACGAGAAATAATTAATTCTTTATTGCATTGTTTAGCAACAGGACTCTTGGGCTATTTTTAGACCGTCAACTGACACAGACAGTACAGCTTCGTCAATCCCCGAGGGTGAATAAAGCGAATGAAATTGTTTTGAGCGGTCTAGCGCCGTTAGTTTGTCAGAACAAGAGGTGGTCCATATTAGGAGCCGGTCCATATTAGGAGCCTTTCCCCTACACAACTTTTTGAGTAGGCCCTATATAGGGGAAGGGTCATTGGTATGGTCAGGCTCCTAAATGGTATGGACCACCTCCTGTTCTGACAAACTGACGGTGCTGGAGCGCACAAAACCGTTTAGCTTTTCCCCTTTTATACACTTCTGGCAGTGTTCTCTGCAGAGTTGTTCGCCTTAGAAGTTGTGGGCTTTTCTTGCATGTACTCGTAAGTTGTCCTCACGGTAAAAGTGCAAAGGTCGAATCTATTTATCGAAAAATCCACTGTCATCTATCTCTATATATTTATATATATAGATAGATATATACGGCTTCTCTGTGTGTGTGTGTGTGTGTGTGTGTGTGTGTGTGTGTGTGTGTGTGTGTCAGTGTGTGTGTGTGTGTGTGTGTGTGTGTGTGTGTGTGTGTGTGGAGGCAACACCTGTGGATTGTAGAGTTCTGTTTGTGATGGAGTCTGGCGGCTTTTGTCTGTCTGTATGTTCTGGCATTTGAGAAGCCATAACAGATAATATATAGGGCTTAGAAATAAGCTCCAAAATTCTCAATCCCGTTTGACAGGACTTCGCCTTCAAAGGTGATTGTGGTGAGCCGCCACGCTGTCTGTCTCTGTCTCGCGATTCACCCCGGCGAAGCCGGGTATTCCTCTTGTATTTATATATATAGATAGATATATACGGCTCCTGTGTGTGTGTGTGTGTGTGTGTGTGTGTGTGTGTGTGTGTGTGTGTGTGTGTGTGGAGGCAACACCTCGGCTGTGGATTGTAGAGTTCTGTTTGTGATGGGGTCTGGCGGCTATTGTCTGTCTGTATGTTTTGGCCTTTGAGAAGCCATAACAGTTAATATAGGGCTTAGAAATAAGCTCTAAAATTCTCAATCCCGTTTGAGAGGACTTCGCCTTCAAAGGTGATTGTGGTGAACCGCCACGCTGTCCGCTGTCTCTGTCTCGCGATTCACCCGGCGAAGCCGGGACGGTATTCCTCTAGTCAGATATATATACACAGACATGTGATCACAGTGATTTGAGCTTCACAGATGTACCATACATATCGGGTAAACTAAGGTAAAACTCGAGTAAACGTGTCTGTTTTATATCACTTGTTGTGCACGAGAAATGTCAAAAGTCAACTTCATCGCATGGAATACACGGGGGCGAGTTGGCACTGCTTGCGGGGGCGAGTTGACACCTTGGACAAATTAAAAGCAAGTCGGCTACTACAAAGCGGGGGCGAGATAGGAGGGGGCGAAGCGGCACCTCGCCTTGGCCTTTATTTTATTTTTATTTTTTATTTATGTTTTATTTAATGCAATTTATATTGCGCACAGTCTCAACCACGGATTCAAGGCGCAGGGATTTATTTATGCCGTGTGAGATGGAAGTTTTTACACAATATATCACGCATTCACATCGGCCAGCAAACCTCGAGCCTATTAGGGCGAGCATTCACCTTTCACGGCCTATTATTCCAAGTCACACGGTTAGGCAATCTTCAGCAGAGGACAGGGGAGACAACTGGAGCAGCTTGGACTCCAGGGTCCGGTAATATGTAGCTAGTCATCGGTCGGCTGACCGTGAAACTGACGGTGGGTCGACGTTGAACCGCAAAAGTCAGTAATATGAGCGCGAACAACTGCCGGTCCAACTGAAAACAGTCGCCCGACTGCGGTTGGGCTTACAGGCACCTTTTTCGGTCGATCGACCGCAGTGTCTCTACTTGTTTTAACTTTCTGAGCGTGTTTTTAATCCAAACATATCATATCTATATGTTTTTAGAATCAGGAACCGACAAGGAATAAGATGAAAGTGTTTTTAAATTGATTCCGATAATTTAATTTTGATAATAATTTTTTTATATTTAATTTTCAGAGCTTGTTTTTAATTCAAATATAACATATTTATATGTTTTTGGAATCAGCAAATGATGGAGAATAAGATGAACGTAAATTTGGATCGTTTTCTAAAAACAATATTTTTTTTACATTTTTCAGATTTTTAATGATCAAATTTTCTCACCCTGTCCTTTACCACCCAACAAAAAAAAAAAAAATTTGAGTTTGGAAAAAAAAAGTTTAGGGTCGGCGCCGAAATTTAGATACCGGTACCGCCAAAACAGGACCGATGTTTACATCGGAAGTTGTAATGTTCTAAAAATACCACTGAGCGGCTGACTGTCTAGTCAGCCGACTTGTCAGTGCTACCGCGCTGCACATATTACCCGTCAAAACACGGCCGGTCAGCAGACTGCAGTCAACTGACTTGACAGTCAGTCGACTGTGGTTGCTCGACCGTCCAAAATACGCTGTTCATATTACCGGCCCCGGGTCTTTGTCTCCCTTCTATAATCCGTGTTCAGCGAGGCGTGACCTGTGACTCCGAACAATTTGGCTTGTATCAATACTGTCCTTACAGAGAGCTTGCTACACTTGATTCCCCCCTACAGCCCCCCCCCCTCCCCGCCCAACCCCCCCCACTCTTTCCTACTACCTCGTCAACTTCTACCGGTTTTTCTATCTTTTCCTCCCTGTCACGATCGGGTGACAGAGACCAAGAAAGTGTCACTCAGTGGAGTGCCTGTTCTTGGTCGATTATGATAGAAAGCGCCTGTACGTGATATTGGGCTACAGCAGAGTTTGCTGACAGTGCTCAATCAGCACGGATGTTTTGTAGCGCACGAGTTTCACAGTGGGGTTTTTTGCTGTCATAGGGCTGACGGTTTTTCGCTGACAGCGCGCACGGGATTTTCAGGGATTAAGTTTCTCGTGTCTTTTTTCTGCTTGGGAGGCAGAATTGTGTATAGCTGGACTGGTTTTGTGACAAGGTCAGTCACGTGTTATTGGCTAGGTTGTCTGACTGAGACACAAGCACGGGGCACTTGACACCCAGCGGCAGAAGGGGAAGGATCTAATACACTGTTTCTAGAGTATGATGGTTTTTCACCGAATATTGTATTCGGCACTCTAGGGGAGCTTCCACTAGTTTTTCCTTTCTCACTGCCACTATTTTGCTGAGGACAAGTCGTCAACCTTCCTTCGTCGGCGATGGCTTTCGCATAAGGATTCGACAAGGGGTTCTGGAGGTTTTTGGTCACTGTTGACGAACAGAGGCTGTTCCAGGGAGGAGGCGGATTTTGCTTCCATTGAGAGTACAATCATAGGCGTTTGAGGTAATAAATCATTATTTAACGCTGTTGATGAGTCTGTGTTTGTGGAATGAAATACTCTCTGTTGTTCTTTCCAGGTTAGCGCATAATTTACTCTCTGTGACGCTAAAATACTAATCTGTATATGGTTTTTGCAGATAGGGAGAGAAGGACGGAAAATGACTGTTTTGTTGTTGTAAAAAGTCCGTTTTGTGCAGGCCCACGTGCTCGATGAGGTATTTAAAGATGACATGTTTTAAGGTGGTGGGTGAGGGGTAGCTGACATGTTTAGTGCACCGATGCTTTCTGTTTGCAGCCTTCGTTCGCTTCGCTTCGCTTTGTTACGTGTTCCTGTAACATCTGCACGGCTGACTTTGGCGGGACCTGTTGAAGCTACGCTAACCAGGAGACCGGCTAACCAGGAGACCGGCTAACCAGCGGACCGGCTAACCAGCGAACCGGCTAACCAGCGGACCGGCTAACCAGCGAACCGACTAACCAGCATACCGGCTAAGCAGCAGCAGCAGAGATAAAGCTAAGTGCACCGTGTCTTACGCACCCCGTTGACCACCGTTGTCTTTTCTTATCTGTGATTTCATTGGAGTAGTGACAACGTGGGGTGTGTGACCCCTGCATGAACTAGAGCTTTTTGAACAGAACATTCTCATTTTGACTGTATTTACACGGGTTCAGCGTGTTACTATAATTTTCTATATACTACTGGCATTTTGTCAGTGACCACGGGTTTTTTACGTGTTGAGAACGTAAAAGGAACATATTTTGAGTGAAGGCTCGAGGGAGGTGGCGAGTTTATACATAAACAGGCGTCTGAAACTTATACTTTTGTTGACTCTATTTAATTGTATGACTGCGAGAGTGGATCGTGGTGTGGTTAGTTAATTAGTAGTAATTAACCGGTTCATAATCACCTTAAGTGATATATTGAAACGTGACACTCCCCTCAACTGATTTGCGAAGAAAAGCTCCTCTGTACGTGTGTCTGTATGTCTCTGTCTGTATGTGATGTCTGCTTGCCTGCTTGCTTATGCCTGCATGTATGTCTGCCAGACACTCAGTAGTGTGTCAATAGTGTACACCTCTACGATAAAACCGTGATCAAGTTATGCGTTCTTCAGTGTTTGACGGGTATCCTGTAGCCATTGTCACCTTTTGAATTTCGCGTAAGGGTATGTTATTGACTGAGGGAGTGTTCAAGAAATGTTTTCCAAATTCAGCGGAGGAAGCCGTTTCAAGGTACCAAATTGTTCAAGAATAGTGTTCTAAAATACGACTGCTTTAATTGTTAGCCTAAAAAATACTCGGGATATTTATTTCCAGCTCGAATTTTACCTAGACAGAGTTGACTCAAAGTTCTGACTGATAGCGATGATGATAAATGAACTGTCTTCACTGTTGATCAAAAACCATGATGCACCCGAGTTCCGTACACCCCTTTAGTTGAATCTGTTTGCGTTTTGGACAAAGAACAGGATTCACAACCATCTGACCAAACATCCGGTTAGGGCGCTACAAGGATGCACGCACATCGTGCATGATAATGATTACATTACATGAGCAGCTGCACCCTGGGCGTATCAGTGTACGTGTCCTCTGACAAGGAAGAAGAAGAAAAATACATTTCGCCATAAAGCGCAAACAGCCATTGATATTTGTTCTGGTGCAGATAACATAACTGATACGTACATTTAGCGGAAAATGTGTTCTCAGCAGCTGTATCCTGAGTGTATCAGTGTCCTCTGACAAGAACTTGAAGAAGAACAAGGATACATTTCGCCATATAGCATAACAGCCGCGGATTGGGTTTTGTTCGCCACATAGGATAACAGCTATTTGATTTTGTCCTGATAGCTAAAGACGTTCGAAATAAGTAACGTAAATAGCAGTTAAAATTGGAATTTAGAGCGCATTATAGCTATCACGGTGATAGCCGCCAACATCAACTTGAATGTCACACTCAACTTGTGAATAGGACTCCAGGTGGGGATAACATGCATACACCAATACACTCCTTGCAAATACGATACATTAAAATTATTTTTTAAAAACTCGATCGCATCCTTCATTGGCTGACATATCTTCCGCCATCTTAAAAGCGCTCGCACAATAGAACATCGTTTTCAAAGCATATTAACCGCACTTCATGTCCCAACTAGTCTCTTGTACTGGGGACAGAAATAGTAAATTAGCAAGCTAAGAAAGCGTCTAGCAAGGGCGCTCGCGCAAAGAAACGTAGGGCAGGAGGCCACACTTACTGACGTTACGCCTTATGGATCTCTTATACAACGCCTTATTACGTGTGGGCTTACGATAACATCGGAAGGATACCGCGTGTTGTGTTCACTGAATTTTGACTGACCGACTGACTATTTGGGTGTTACGTCCTCTGAGGTTGCTAGGACCTATTTGGGACATGAGTTGTTAATGCGCTGTTACACTGAATTTTATACACGTACAGCTATATATAACTCAGTGTTTCTGGTTTCTCTTGTAACCCCGGCCGAGTTGACCAATCAGAAGAGGCGAGGCGGCGGTGACGACCTCTGCTAAGGGCATCACGCAAATTCGCTAACTTATGTAGAAGTCATGAAGCATGACCACATGATTTGAGTGTTTTTGTTTTTTTTAGGAATACGTACACAAATACGATATAATGGCTGTTTATTCTAAGAAATTGTGTACAGAATGCGGAGCCAATATGAACCGCTTTATGAAAAGAAAATTAAGCGTGTGGTCACTTGTCAAAATAACGCGCAATGAAAAATGTCATAAGGTTATGTATAAGCCGTTTAAACGTGGCCATACCTTTATTGACATATTATATAGAAGTCACGAAGCACTCTGGACCCCATCATTTGAGTGTTTCTACAAGACTAAGGACGCGAACACCGTATATTGTAGTTGATAACGATCGATTTATTTTTATGTGCATTGTGTACGTGATTCTGTTTTGACTTATTTGAAGATTCTTTAAATGTGTGTTGTTGCTGTAATGAAGATTATTATAATAAACATTAGATTAAGTGTAAGGCGCTTAGAACTATATTAGGATTTGCGCCACATAAATACCCTTATTTCTATTATTATTATTATTATTATTATTATTATTATTATTATTATTATCATTATTATCATCATTATTATCATTATCATACAACAGCTATTCTGAGAAATATATCGTACGCAGTGCGAAGCGAGCCAAGTTGAACCGCGTTATGAAACATTTCCGTGTCAACCCTACCTGCCTCAGTCCGGTTCAATCTGCCTTAGTCTGCCGCAATGTCTAGTTACAAGTTACGATTATGTATGTGTGAGCGTGCGTCTATATTTGTGTGTGCGGGGGTAAGTGTGTGTGTGTTTGTGTCTCAGTGTGTGAATGTATGTCGCAGTGTGTGTGTGCCGTGTGTGTGTGCGCCACGGTTTGTGTGTGTGTGTGTGTGTGTGTGTGCATACGGTCAGGCGGGGGGGGGGGGGGGGGGGGGGGAGGGGAGGGGGAGTGCCAACCACCCATACATGAGTATGCATGCAAGCCTATGATGTGTCCTACCAGATTTGTGGACAAGTGTCTGTCATAATGTCTCACCATGCCTTAAACACACACACACTCACGCGCGCGCGCGCGCACACACACGCGCGCGCTCACACACACACATACGCGCGCACACACACACACGCACACCGTGACACACACTCAAACACATACACACACACACACACACACACGCGCGCGCGGCAGACTGGGTAAGGCAGACCGGGACAAGCCGGGCAGGTTGGGATGTAAACACAATGTCTTAAGGCGATACATAAGCCGTTGAAAACGTGAGGCAAATGTGGCCCCTGCTTCACCGATACACTAACAATTATTGAAATGACGAATCGTGTTGCATAGCAACTTTGAAGTAGCCATGGGACCGATTGAATGGATTTTTTCAAGATAATAGACGACCATAGACTGATTCTGGCCTAATTGCTGAATCAGTCATATGCTGCAATTATTTTCCCCAAAAGCCTTTCGCATGACTTTCCAAAACGTAATCATCAGCTTCTCGTCCGCATTAATTTAAACAGGTTGCCAGAAGTTCATTTGGTCTGACATGACTGAAATGTTCGTTGGATGTAAGAGGGTCAGCCGGTACGAGTCACAGCCTCCCAGCGTAAGAATCGAATGGCTCTCTAACTGAAACGTAATCATCACCTTTAGTCGTCCGCATAAATTTAAACAGGTTGTCGGAAATTCATTTCTCCCGAAGTGACTGAAATGTTCGTGGGATGTAAGAGGGTCAGTCGGTATAAGTGACAGCTTCCCAGCTTAATTCAGAATCGAATGGCTTTCCAACTAAATCGTAATTATCAGCTTGAATCGTCCGAATTAATTTTTAAAAAGGTGAGAAGTTCAGTTTTCCCGTCATGAAAATTAATTTATCCTACATACGTGGGAGAGACACTCGTGAGACTAATCGTTCAAATCACACGTGTGTATATCATTTAAATGAGGTCATGTCAAGCAAGTCTGGCAGGGACCTGTTTTTCCACTGCTTATGATGCCAAAGTCAACGAGACAAACGTCATTGTAGAAATGCGTAAAATTGCGCTCACTAATTACCCTGGATGAATTTTTAGAACTAACACGTCACGCAACACTTTCAGAGTGACGTTTCTTTGCTTTGACGTAATAGATTGCACGAGGCTTTAGAAGAGATCGAGGTTCCAAAACAAGCGTCTTCAATTTAGCTGCCTCGACTGCAGGACATTTTCAGTAAAATACACGCAAGTACAGTATGTAGGATAAACAGAATACTACATGGCTTGCTGTTTTGTACCAGATTTACACTCGTTGCTTTTTCAAATAGTGAACAGCTCGCTTTCGCTCGCAGTTCAATATTTTTAAAAAAAATCGTGTAAATCTGGTACGACACAGCAAGCCATTAGTATTCTCTATGTTCGCTGAATCGAAGAGGGTTAGTCGGTACGAGTCACAGACGTGAAGAATCGACTGACTTATTCGATTTTGACCATGTAATCATCATCTGTGCAAGAGTGTGAGACCACAGCCGACCAAAAGTCCGTCTGCTATAAACAGCTTCGATTCGAACGTTTTTTGGGTCGATTATCCTTTTCTAAGATACCCGCCTAAACAACGTTTATAAGGAATGCGCTATTGCAGAAAACTGTGACATGAGTCTTCATGCTGGATAACTTGCTCGATAAGGCCTTCTATTAAAAGATCTTTCAGAAATAGTGTGAGAGCGATGTTTGTCGGGGGTTGTAGCCTCTCAGTGCGGACTTCTGTGACTGAAAACGAGGCCAAAATGAAAATTAATAATTAACACTGTTAATTTTTAATTTCACGTGAAAATGGTAATCCTAGGTTTTGGCACTGGTAAGTCGTCATACAAGAGAGTCTATCTGTACAAGAGAGCCTGTCGACACACCTGCGTCTCTCAGTGTGAGAGGTTCTCACGACACGCGAGTGTAAGCTTTGAGGTTTCACATTCACGGAGAATTTGAAATCATTACTTCATAAATTGAAAACAGTGTGTGTGTGTGTGTGTGTGTGTGTGTGTGTGTGTGTGTGTGTGTGTGTGTGTGTGTGTGCCGGTGTGAGTGTGGCGAGATCTTTTTAAATTAAGAAAGGTCATACTGCTCGGACACTGCAATGGAATCCTGCACGCATTCAAGTTTTCGCATGACAAATTATTTTGCACTGATAACCACGAAGCCGCGAAGCCTCAGATCTTAAACTGCCGTTTAACATGGAAGACAAATGGATTTGCTATGCAAAAGCCCCTACTTCTCTTACACACCTGCCCCGATAAGGAGAAAAAACACGATGGACCCAAACTGATAAACTTTTCTCTTTTTTTTTGGCTTTCGACACTTGACTTCTGTTGATTATTGGGAGATTGGCTATTTCGTTTGTTGTTTTCGTTGTTGCTTTGTTATCACATATCGTCGTCGTTGTTATGGTTCCAATTAACATTTTTATTTTTATTTTTTGTATAGAAAGTATGGTTTGTTCGTTCGATTGATTGATATATTGATTGATTGGTTGGTTGATTGATTGATTGATTGATTGATTGATTGATTGTCTGTCTGTCTGTTTGCTTGCACACACATACTTTACGTTAAATTTGGACTTTCCGGTTTGATTTTTTAATAATAAGTATGATTAAATATACGTGTACTCGTCGTTATAATCCATTTCAACAGTACGCAAAAATGCACATCAGAAAGTCTGTAAGTGTCTCTGTTTAAACTGCCAAGCATGTGTTACGGTAACAACAGTGCTGTGTGAAATAGGCCACTTACAGGGTCGGAAGGAATGAGGGGAAAAGGAAGGAAGGAATTGAGCTGGCTATACACGGGTATGCGACCATCAGTATTGTCTATACCACTCATTACACGAAGAACTCAACCTCAAAAGTTTGTGATGTATCTGGGTGCAAGGCTGTTGTTTTCTTTTTATCTACCAGTAAAGTAACCGTGTTTTGTGTTCTGATTTGTTCCTCTATCTGTGTTTTTCGGGTGCGAACATTTGAATGTTGATTTGTTGACATATCTACAGTATAATCTTAGTAATGTATACAGTAGTGTTATTGTGACAAAGTGTTAATACTCCATATTCAAGTTGCAGTCATTATCTTAGACATTTTCACGTTAAGCCCTGTTTTGTTTGTTATTTCTGGCCTCAACACTCCATGGACTTTCAGAAAAACTGTCTTTGAAAAATTCGTGTCACGTTTACAAGGTGCCAGCCTTAAACGTAAATTCCTTCCAGCGAAAGCGATGATGCCAACCATCACAGATGTGTCTATGCTTCTACCGTGGAATAACTTGAGAGCATCCTTTCACCTGGGCACATGCCAACAACCAATAGCGTGGGTGCTCTCTGCGCAGAGTGGGAATATTTTGCTGAAGCAAAGTCGCATGCTGACTCTATAACTACTAGTATCAGTTACGAAATTAATTCAGACACACACACACACACACACACACACACACACACACACACACACACACACACACACACACACACACACACACACACACACACACACAAATCCATAACATTATTTTATAAATACAAAATGACTAAAATAATAAAAAAATACATAAATTAAATAAAATAAAATCCATAAGACCATCCTTCAGCTTGAACACATACCAAAGTTCAACGTCTTGGACAGCATAACAAAATGATGGTGCCGGTGATGCGCTACGCTTATTTTCGTGCCCATCATCTTGTCATGCTGTCCAAGACGTTGAACTTTGGTATGTGTTCAAGTTGAAGGATGCTCGTATTTCATGATAAAGCGCTCGCCTTGGCAGATCTGTAGTGGCTGATATGATGGGCTACATGAAGGAAAAGGAGCGTAGTTTTAAAAGCACACTAGTCTACTTCTTGTGTAAACACTTCGGCCCCCATCTCAGGTCCGGTGTCACGAACTGAAAACTCTGCTGAACAATCCCTCTAAATGCGGTCAATGCGCATGCGCCAATGTTTGACTTAAAAAATGCGACCCTTTGACCGAACGAACCATGGGTTAGGGTTAGGGTTAGAGTTAGGATTAGGGTAAGGGTTAGGGTTAGGCTTAGGTTGTTCACGACCTGATTAATCTCTCCATGTTAGCGCATGCGCATTGACCGCATTGAGAGGGATTGTTCAGGCAGAGTTTTCAGTTCGTGACACCGGCCAGGCTTTTGACATGGGATAAGTTCATCCCTCCACTTGAACATATACCAAAGAATCAACAGCCATACTGCTTTTTGCGCAGAGTGGGATTTGTTTGTCACAAACCAATTCATTAAGAAGCTATCACACTCTAAACAAAAATGTTCCACTTCTGAACACTTTTTGTGTAACCACTTCTGAACACCCTTTTACATGTAAAAATCTGTTCACATCGGAACACTAAAAGTGTTCACATTGGAACACTCAAAGTTTTCTGAACACTAAAAGTGTTCACATCGGAACACTTAAAAGTGTTCACCCTGCTGTAACCAGTTTTGAACACATAAAGGTGCAGTGGCTTTAAAGAAATTAATTCTTCAATAAATGTCAACTCTGTACATTTTAAGATGCAGTCGGAGCATCGTGTTACAGTCGATTTAAAGGTTCCTTTCTTCCCGCCGCCGTGTCGACTCCATCTTGTATTAAAGTAGAGTTTATCTAAAAGCAAAGAACACACTTCATGGCAGTTTGACCTTGCCCACTTATTTAAAGCCCCAGTCTGCCTCAAATGGTTTACAGAACGATTTAAATTCTTCTCATGAAAAAAGCAGTTCTAACCTTATGGAACACACTTGCAATACCATGTAATAGCATTAAATGACACAGTTCGTTTGAATGGCTATTTAGCTTGCGTAAACCACACACCAGTTTTCGTGGTTTATCTAACCCCTGAGCCATCGTGGACCCGTGTGATCCACTTTCTTTTTTTCTCTCACAATTTAGTCGTCAGTTTGTGATTTCAATGCGACTTCCTGTATCTGTAATAGCACGTTATTATGTACCTCTGAATCTAAAATGCAACAAACGACTGCGAGTCACGCGAACTTATCGGCGACAGTGGCTTCAAAGAAGCAAGCGCTATGCAGAAAATGGTTCTGCTTGGGCAAACACGACCTTGCGTGAACTGCTTCCGGGCTCCCCTTTTCAAACTTTCAAAGCTTCGAATTGTACTGATCTTGTCTTGATGAAAAACTAATTATTTTATGATTTAAGAATGTTTTTGTAACACCGTCGCGATATAACCCTTCGTGGTTGAAAACGACGTTAAACACCAAATAAAGAAAGAAAAAGAAAAAGGTTTTGTAACAAGCTGTCAATTCATTATTTAGATTTTAAAAGTTGGGAGTCCGATTGTGTAAATGGTAAATCTGGCTGGCCTCGCAAAAATCAATTCTTTGAAAATGCTCGCTCTTTACGGAGGGCACCTAGCGGTGAGTGTTTAAACGAAAGGGTGTTTGTACTGTGTGTAAAAGCCTGACAGTCTCCGTGACCAGAAACTGATGGTTTACGGGAGGCTGAGTGTGCCTTTAACTAAGTAGCCGATGTCACTTACGTCAGCATTTCGTCTCAAAACAAAGGTGAAGTGTTTTCCCGATCACTTGGTCTTGTAGACTGACCTAGATCAGTACATTACTTTTGTTTACAGGTGCATTGCAAATACGGTATTTCTCATAACACTTATCTGTCTATATTTGAATGCTTTTATATCTTCTTCTGCTGGCATGTTATATATGAAGTCTTATATCGCGCGCGTATCTCCAGACTCGGACTCAAGGCGCAGGGATCTATTTATGCCGTGTGAGATGGAAATGTTTACACAATACATCGCGCATTCACATCGACCAGCAGATCGCAGCCATTTCGGCGCATATCCTACTTTTCACGGCCTAATTATTCCAAGTCACACGGGTATTTTGGTGGACATTTTTTTTTTATCTATGCCTATACAATTTTGCCAGGAAAGACCCTTTTTGTCAATCGTGGGATCTTTAACGTGCACACCCCAATGTAGTGTACACGAAGGGACCTCGGTTTTTCGTCTCATCCGAAAGACTAGCACTTGAACCCACCACCTAGGTTAGGAAAGGGGGAGAAAATTGCTAACACCCTAACCCAGGGTCCAACTCGCAACCTCTCGCTTCCGAGCGCAAGTGCGTTACCACTCGGCCACCCAGTCCTTGTATCAATACTGCTGTCAGTCCCAACATGAAATATGATGGGCGGGAACCCGTGAGAATTTCGGTGAACTCATGTCCGTATCTGGAGCAGTACGGTGGATCACACACGCTTGCACCGATAATCATTAAGAGTGTGTGTCGTATATATACACGACACACACTCTCACAGATCGTTCCGATGACGCGCTACTCTTATTTTCGTACCCATCATCTTGTTATGCTGTA
The DNA here is from genome assembly GCF_037325665.1 of Littorina saxatilis. Classification (NCBI taxonomy): domain Eukaryota; kingdom Metazoa; phylum Mollusca; class Gastropoda; order Littorinimorpha; family Littorinidae; genus Littorina; species Littorina saxatilis. The sequence continues at coordinate 27,367,909 of NC_090253.1, forward strand.
TCTAGCTGGTACGTTAAAGGCACAGTAAGCCTCCCGTAAACCATCACAGATACTGTCAGGCTTTTACACACAGTACAAACACCCTTTCGTTTGAACACTCACCGCTTGAGAACATGCCAGGTGCCCGACGTAAAGAGCGAGCAATTTTCAAAGAATTTATTTTCGTAGACCGTCTGATCGGCAAACCAGGCGCCTCGTTTTGGCGCTAGAACTAACTTTTAAAATCTAGATAATAAATTGACAGCTTGTTACACAACCATTCTTAAATCATAAAGAATTCCTTTTTTATCAAGACAAGATCAGTACAATTCGAAGTTTTGAAATTTTGAAAAAAGAAAAGCCCGGAAACGTGTCACGAAAACCGTCTTTCTCGTAGGAAACGACGGTTGTGCCTAGCGCACGTTCCTCTGAACAGTCAACAGCCACCGCTCTAGTTCGTTTGAATCGCAGCCGTTTGTTGCGTTTAGATTCAGAGGTACACAATAACGTGCTATTGCAGATAAGCTTACAGCGAGTCGCATTGAAATCACAAACTGACGACTACATTGTGAAAAAAGGAAACTGGATCACACGGGTTCGCGATGGCTCAGGGGTAAGATAAACCACGCAAAAATAATTTTTTTTGAAATTGCTCGCTCTTTACGGAGGGCACCTAAGATGTTCAAAAGCGGTGAGTGTGTAAATGAAAGGGTGTTTGTACTGTGTGTAAACGCCTGACAGTATCTGTGATGGTTTACGGGAGGCTTACTGTGCCTTTAATAAAATTAATGTTAAAACAATTATGTTTGTAAAGCGCAGCAATCGAGGTAGAACCTGCCCAAAGCCCTGTACAATAAAAGTTAAAAAGAAAAGTAGTAGCAACAATATTAGGCTCACACACACAAACACACACACACACTCACACACACGCGCTCACACACACACATACATACACACACGTACGTACGCCCGCCCGCACGCACGCAAACACACACACATACACACACACACACACACACACACACACGCACACACGCGCGCACACACACACGTACGCAGGCGTGCGCGCGCACACACACACACACACACACACACACACACACACACACACCATAATCTATGCACAATCATGGAACATCGCAGTCGCGAACGAGTTGGTACGATTCCCGGTGTTATGAGATACCTTGCAGGGGCGGATCAGTTGCTTTGTAAGGGGGGGGGGGGGGGGGGGCACTTTGAATCGAAAGTGAATGTGATGGGTGCGAAGCGCCCGAATTTGCTAGGGGGGTCCGGGGGCATGCCCCCCCCCCCCCCGGAAAAAAATTTTGCCCACAGAAGCAAAATGGTGCCATCTGGTGCCATTTGAACTTAGAAATGGTCATAGAATCAGCATAGAAAAATCTTTTTTTTTCTTCTTCTTTTTTTTTTTGGGGGGGGGGGGGGGGGGCACGTGCCCCCTGTGCCCCCCCCCCCCCTCGTCCGCCCCTGCCTTGTGTGATAAAACATTCAAGTTTACGTCCCAAAATCGAAGAAGCTATTGCAAGGTGCTAAACTTTGCAGACAGAGAGAACCGTGTGTTGACTTTGAGGCAAAATCTTGGCGAAAAGCAATAATTCTGAATTTATAAAATTCGATTCTTCTTCTTCTGCGTTCGTGGGCTGAAATTCCCACGTACACTCGTGTTTTTGCACGAATGGATTTTTACGTGTATGAACGTTTTAACCTCGCGATTTAGGCAGCCATACGCCGCTTTAGGAAAAAGCATGCTTGGCATTTTCGTGTAAGTTTTATAACCCACCGAACTCTGACATGGATTACAGGATCTTTTCGTGCGCACTTGGTCTTGTGCTTGCGTGTACACACGTAGGGAGGGGGATAAGGCACACGACGGTCTGCACATAAGTTGACCTGGGAGATCGGAAAAACCGGCTCCACCATAACCCATCAGGCGCGGCCGGGATTCGAACCCACGGCCTTCCGCTTTGAAAGCCGGCGTCTTGCCACCCAGCCCGTCATACATTCGATTAATTCTGCACAGGTTAAACATGTTCAAGGGAAATAAATACGTTACGAACTGTTGAAGGGGAGAGTTATTCGAAACATCATTCTTGATTTTTTAAACTAGACGCCTTAGTACGCCGTATGCAGGTCGAAAATTTGGGCTACCACTTGAAATTCTTTGTTTGGCTTTTCTTTTCCTTGATTTTGATATATATAGTACAGTAGAACCCCCCTTTTAAGACCTCCAAAAATCTGAGAAAATAAGGTCTTAAAAAGGAGGGAGTCACAAGATGCGTAAACAGAGGTTATTATTATTATTATCATTATATGAAGTCTTATATCGCGCGCGTATCTCCAGACTCGGACTCAAGGCGCAGGGATCTATTTATGCCGTGTGAGATGGATTTTTTTTTTACACAATACATCGCGCATTCACATCGACCAGCAGATCGCAGCCATTTCGGCGCATATCCTACTTTTCACGGCCTATTATTCCAAGTCACACGGGTATTTTGGTGGACATTTTTTTTATCTATGCCTATACAATGTTGCCAGGAAAGACCCTTTTGTCAATCGTGGGATCTTTAACGTGCACACCCCAATGTAGTGTACAGGAAGGGACCTCGGTTTTTCGTCTCATCCGAAGGACTAGCACTTGAACCTACCACCTAGGTCAGGAAAGGGGGGAGAAAATTGCTAACGCCCTGACCCAGGGTTGAACTCGCAACCTCTCGCTTCCGAGCGCAAGTGCGTTACCACTCGGCCACCCAGTCCATAATATATGAACAAAACGTATGGGAGGAAGACTTAAATTGGAAGGTGGGGGTGGGGTCTTTGAAGGGGGTGTTTCACTGTAGCTGAACCTGGATGTAACATCCGGGGTGATAAGAAGCTTGGTACGAAAACCGGTGTAGCATGTCAACACTGTGTGGCCCCCTTTGCATTCACGCGTAAACAGAGAGGCCATACTTCCACACAGACCACACACGTGACACCAACATTAACAAATCGTATGCGCAGACACACGCACGTATACCCACATAGTTATTTGTTACATATCTGGTGGACACCCAATGCAAAAACAGACATGATCCATCAACAGATAACCCCACAATATCAGATCAGACCACCGTCGTGAAAATCATTGGGAAAAACTGATAATCCTACCTGCAAGCTTCTTCCCACAATATGCACACGACTCATTATTCGTTACATATCTGTCAGAACTCCGATGAACACCCCATGCGAAAACAGACATGATTCAACAACAGATAACCCCACGTTACCAGATCAGACCATGTATATAAATACCAACGCCGTAAAAATCATTGGGAAACCTGATAATCCTACCCACGCCTCTTGCCACAATATGCACCCGACTCATTATTTGTTATGCAATGCAAGTACATCATACTCTGTTTTTTCAACCTGCTTTGTGCAGACAGGTCTTCTCTTGACATGGAGGCTGTTAATTTCTTCGATTGATGGCCGTTTATTCCGATTTTTGGCCAATGTTGTTTCCCCTCACTTTGTCCCACTGTATCATCTCGGAAAACAAAAATATTGATTGATCCATCTGCTGGTCAGTACTTCTGCCACCGCTTCCAAGAAAAGGATAGAGGTAGGAGGGGGGGGGGGGGGGGGGGGGGGGTATTGGATTCACTGATACCCATCCGTTCATCTGTGTGTATGCTTGTTTATTCAGCCAAAACAGAACACTGATTATTCTACAATCAATTCAGTTTCTTTTTATGGTATGTGTTCTCTACAGAACGTACAATCCGTGCCTGAATAGAACGACGGACGGCCTTCCATGGCTGATGAAGTAGTTAACGGTATCATGAATAAGGTATATGCTGTTTCGAGTGATTTTTCCATTGACTTACAGCTTGTCTGTCAACGACGCCATTTTGGAAAAGCTTTCTTGCGAATTTGACCTTGAGAAATCTGAAGGGGAATGGTTGCACAGTAGTTGAGATGTACCAACACATGTTATTTGTAAAATGCCCCGTAACTTCGTAAGTATGATCATTAATGAAATGAATGCAAAAAGTGGAATCAGTTTCCTCATGCATTTTCTTCTGCGTCCCCATTCAATTTACCAGCATATTTGTTTCAGAGCTGGCGGTGACCCCTACGTCTAGCAGACACGTGTACGTCTCGTGACTCGAACGTGCTCACTTAAAATGTTTTACACTCTGCGGAGTCATTAACCGAGATGGAGAGAAAGGCTGACTTCTGTGATGCATTTGTTAGTGTCAGTCGATGACAACAGATTTTGTTTTTGACCATTGTTGTAAGTTACAGCTCCAGGCCTTGTCACAGAAGAAGAGTTCCACCTTTTAGACACCTCTCTTTTGTTGTAAGCAGTAATGTGAAGAAAATGTGTGGACTGGGTGGCCGAGTGGTAACGCACTTGCGAGAGGTTGCGAGTTCGACCCTGGGTCAGGGCGTTTGCAATTCCCCCCCCCCCCCTTTCCTAACCTAGGTGGTGGGTTCAAGTGCTAGTCTTTCGGATGAGACGAAAAACCGAGGTCCCTTCGTGTACACTACATTGGGGTGTGCACGTTAAAGATCCCACGATTGACAAAAGGGTCTTTCCTAGCAAAATTGTACAGGCATAGATAAATATGTCCACCAAAATACCAGTGTGACTTGGAATAATAGGCCGTGAAAAGTAGGATATGCGCCGAAATGGCTGCGATCTGCTGGTCGATGTGAATGCGTGATGTATTGTGTAAAAAAAATTCCATCTCACACGGCATAAATAAATTGCATAAAAAAATAATTTAAAAAAAGCCCTGCGCTTAGCCTTAGAACTGTACCCACGGAATACGCGCGATATAAGCCTCATGTTGATTGATTGATTGATCTACTTACGCTCCTGCATACGTAATTAGTCTTGGTACCATTGTGATTCCTGACACTGACAATGACTTGTGGGCTTCTTCGTGACCGACAGAAGAAACGTATCCGGAGAAGCAGAGACAGTAAAAAAGAGTCATGGTATATAAGATCTACTTATACGCGTCTAGGGATTTGAAATTGAAATTGGAACCTCCCTCGAAGAACGGAAAGCAATTCTCAAAAGAAGACACAGATAATCCAAAATGTTGTATGCTCGAATAAGCACCGAGGCGACTAAATTGAAACTCGAAGCTCAGACTCGGGGGTTTACATTCTTATGGTGTGAATCTCTACAAGTCAACGAACATAACTCAGCCTACCGCAGTACGCTTGTTCGCCGAAAAGAAGGCGACAAACAAGAATCGATCATGATTTTCTGGTTGGGTGTCCTAGGAATGTTTCTGCAGGATAGTGCCCTCTCCCCCTGGTTTAAGACCTTTCTGATTTTTTCATTTAGGCAAGTTTTGACTAAATGTTTTAACATAGAGGGGGAATCGAGACGAGGGTCGTGGTGTGTGTGTGTGTGTGTGTGTGTGTGTGTGTGTGTGTGTGTGTGTGTGTGTGTGTGTGTGTGTGTGTGTGTGTGTGTGTGTGTGTGTGTGTGTGTGTGTCTGTCTGTCTGTGCGTGTGTGTGTGTAGAGCGATTCAGACCAAACTACTGAACCGATCTTTATGAAATTTGACATGTCAGTTCCTGGGAATGATATCCCCGGACGATTTTTTTCTTTTTTTCGATAAATACTTTTGATGACGTCATATCCGGCTTTTTGTAAAAGTTGAGGCAGCACTGTCACATCCTCATTTTTCAATCAAATTGATTGAAATTTTTGTAAAGCAATCTTCGACAAAGGCCGGACTTTGGTATTGCATTTCAGCTTGGTGGCTTAAAAATTAATTAATGACTTTGGTCATTAAAAATCTGAAAATTGTAATAATTCTTTTTTTATATAAAACGATCCAAATTTACGTTCATCTTATTCTACATCATTTCCTGATTCCAAAAACATATAAATATGTTATATTTGGATTAAAAACAAGCTCTGGAAATTAAAAATATAAAAATTATGATCAAAATTACATTTCCGAAATCGTTTTAAAAACAATTTCATCTTATTTCTTGTCGGTTCCTGATTCCAAAAACATAGATATGATATGTTTGGATTAAAAACACGCTCAGAAAGTTAAAACGAAGAGAGGTACAGAAAAGCGTGCTATCCTTCTCAGCGCAACTACTACCCCGCTCTTCTTGTCAATTTCACTGCCTTTGCCATGAGCGGTGGACTGACGATGCTACGAGTATACGGTCTTGCTGCGTTGCATTGCGTTCAGTTTCATTCTGTGAGTTCGACAGCTACTTGACTAAATGTTGTATTTTCGTCTTACGCGACTAGTTATAACTTCTGTACGTTTACCTCCATTTCAAAAGCAAAATCCTTTACGTGAAAAGGGTTATCCTTAATATCTCAGATCTGACCCCACTTTTACATGGGAAAATACCATAGATCCTCTTCTAATGATATCAATCAATCAATCAATATGAAGCTTATTTTGCGCGTATTCCGTGGGTACAGTTCTAAGCCCTTGTCGATACCGATACATGCACATCCTGGCGGTGACCTTACGATTAATTTTCTACTGTTGATATTTTAAAGTCACAGAGACAAACTTCGTTCTCGAAATTCTTTGTCTCTTCCACTTGCAGAAGAAGTGACAGCATTTTTACGTGACACCAATATAACTATTCAATATATGACGTCTTTTCTACCTTTCTTTGGCTTTTGACGTCATAGATTTCACTTCAAAAGAGAGGGTCAAACAGAGACGTCTTGTACTTCTTTAATCTATATCGTATCTATTTTACACATACCAAAAACTCTATTTATCCTACATACGTGAGAGAGACACACCCGTGAGATAATAATCGTTCAAATCACACGTGTGTATATCATGTAAATGAGGTCATGTCAAGCAAGTCTGACAGGGACCTGTTTTTCCACTGCTTATGGTGCCAAAGTCACCGAGACGAACGTCATTATAGAAAAAAAAATTGCGCTCACTAATATTACCCTCCATGAATCTTTAGAACTAACACGTCACGCCACACTTTCAGAGTGACGTTTCTTTGCTTTGACGTAATAGATTGCACGAGGCTTTAGAAGAGATCGAGGTTCCAAAACAAGCGTCGTCAATTTAGCTGCCTCGACTGCAGGACATTTTCAGTAAAATACACGTAAGTACAGTACTCAGTATGTAGGATAAACAGAATACTACACGGCTTGCTGTTTCGTACTAGATTTACACTCGTTGCTTTTTCAAATAGTGAACAGCTCGCTTTCGCTCGCAGTTCAATATTTAAAAATACAACTCGTGTAAATCTGGTACGACACAGCAAGCCATGTTGTATTCTCTATATCTTGACTGCTTCCGGTGCAGAGTGGAATAAGTTCTGGATTTATTTTTCAGATTATTTCAGTTTAGGAAATGAATGTCACCAAACAATGACAACACTGCAGAGAAAGGCACCAAGGTTATTGATTTTTGGAATGTGTCCAAGTGGAGGGTTGGTCTCACCCCATGTATATAAGCTCGGCCAGACCAGAGATGATGAAACGAATCGCGTACACAGCAGGGCCGGATCAAGTGGAGGGTTGGTCTCACCCCATGTATAGGCTCGGCCAGACCAGAGATGATGAAACGAATCGCGTACACAGCAGGGCCGGATCAAGTGGAGGGTTGGTCTCACCCCATGTATAGGCTCGGCCAGACCAGAGATGATGAAACGAATCGCGTACACAGCAGGGCCGGATCAAGTGGAGGGTTGGTCTCACCCCATGTATATAAGCTCGGCCAGACCAGAGATGATGAAACGAATCGCGTACACAGCAGGGCCGGATCAAGTGGAGGGTTGGTCTCACCCCATGTATATAAGCTCGGCCAGACCAGAGATGATGAAACGAATCGCGTACACAGCAGGGCCGGATCAAGTGGAGGGTTGGTCTCACCCCATGTATAGGCTCGGCCAGACCAGAGATGATGAAACGAATCGCGTACACAGCAGGGCCGGATCAAGTGGAGGGTTGGTCTCACCCCATGTATAGGCTCGGCCAGACCAGAGATGATGAAACGAATCGCGTACACAGCAGGGCCGGATCAAGTGGAGGGTTGGTCTCACCCCATGTATAGGCTCGGCCAGACCAGAGATGATGAAACGAATCGCGTACACAGCAGGGCCGGATCAAGTGGAGGGTTGGTCTCACCCCATGTATAGGCTCGGCCAGACCAGAGATGATGAAACGAATCGCGTACACAGCAGGGCCGGATCAAGTGGAGGGTTGGTCTCACCCATATCTCTGTGGTCTCACCCCATGTATATAAGCTCGGCCAGACCAGAGATGATGAAACGAATCGCGTACACAGCAGGGCCGGATCCAGGGGGGGAAAGGGGGGGGGATCCTGTTGCTCGGAACACCCCCCCCCCCTGGCCTGACCATGTACCTCCTCCAAGGGTAAAAAATAATAAATCTATATATATATACGACTTGTGTCTGTCTGTGTGTTTGTGTATCTGTGTGTTTGTGTATTTGTGTATTCGCCATGCACGCCCAAAGTTCTCGATGGATCTGCTTCAAATTTGGTGGGCTTATTCAGAGAGACCCCGGACACAACCTCATCGATGAGATATTTCAACACGTGCTCTCAGCGCGCAGCGCGGAACCGATTTTGGTTCCACCTCAGCTATTTTGGTTCCACCTCAGCTTACCCGGGCCCCCATACCGACACACCATAGCCGCTACACCACATCACAACGCCAAAGTTCTCGGTGGATCTTTTTCAAATTTGGACACCGTATTCAGCTACACCCCGGACACAATATCATCGATGAGATATTTCAACACGTGCTCTCAGCGCGCAGCGCTGAACTCATTTCCGTTTTTGTGTTCATTTCACCATTATAAGTAACTCTTCCTTATCTTCTCCAGTGTTTGGCGTTTATCTCCCTTCCTTCGTGTGGCTTTCCCGTTCAGTTGTAAGTTACTACACTGCGCTGTCCACTGCGCTGAGCGTCTTCGGATATTCCCGGCGTTCTGTTACTGTTACCTATTTTTAGAAGGTCAACGCAGTGTACAGAACGTAAATTGGACCCGTAAATTATCCTCACTGTAAAAGTGCAAAGGTCGAATCAATTTATAGCCACGCGAAAAATACATTGTCATCTATCTCTCTATAGATACGGCTTCTCTGTGTTTGTGTGTGTGTGTGTGTAAGTGTGTGTGTCTCTATGTAAGAAACACCTGTGCATTCTTCAGTTCTGTTTGTGATGTGGTCTGGCGGCTTTTGGGTAATTTTATGTACTGGCCTTCCTTTGAGAAGCCATAACTTGCTCAGTCCTGTTTGAGTGGAGTTCGCCTCCAAAGGTGATTAACACGGTTACATTCGTCGACAAGGATGGGACTCGATATGGTCAGGAATGGCATTATGGCCACTGAATCATTTTCGTGCTGTTCCCATTCCACGAATCTGGGAGGGACCTAAGCTTGGCGGGTCCATAGTTCGGACCCGGCGAAGCCGGCGTACGGCTCTAAGTACTTCTTCCCGGCGAAGCCGGCTACCCGGCGAAGCGGGTATTCATTCTAGTATATAAATATATAAAACAAAACTCATGACAAATACTCCCAGAATGCGCCAGATTGCACATATTTTAATCTAGATTTCAAACATTTTCCGGGGGGCATGCCCCCGGATCCCTCTAAGAGGTTCGGGTGCTTTGCACCATCAACTACTGAACCCCTACCACAATTTGGAAACATCCCCCCCCCCCCCTTCATCCAACTTAGGTCCGGCCCCGCACAGGAAGAACTGTGCCTTTAATAATTATGCTTTTATGAATCTCTGCAACACAACTGAGATACCTTAAATTGGCCTACGACAAAAGACACGGACAAAGAGACGACTCACGAGAAAAGATAAGGATTTACCTGGCACGGTACCCTAGGAATAGTTCTTTGGTACATATTTGGGCGTGCTTGTGCATTACTTGGTACCAGTCGGACAGCGCTGAGTTCATCAAACCTAAGGAAAGAATGGACGACTAACAAAGCAGAGAACTGACACGAACGTCTTGGCAGAGTGAGAGAGAGATCAAATTAAAATCAAATCAAATCAGATTTTATTTTACGAGGCTTAAGAAATACAAACGTTTTTTTTAACCAGCCCTCGCCCCAAGAGGGAATTATAATAACATATCTTCTTGTCTTCTTGTCGTTCGCTATAATAACATAACATATAAACACGTAATTTTTTGTTTCTTAAAAAAAATAAAAAATAAAACCAGAATTCACATGACTATGTACACAATTGCAGCCTTTACACGAATTCTTAGAGAGAGAGAGAGAGAGAGAGAGAGAGAGAGAGAGAGAGAGAGAGAGAGAGAGAGAGAGAGAGAGAGAGAGAGGGGAGTGTGTGTCACTGTGTGTGTGTGTGTGTGTGTGTGTGTGTGTGTGTGTGTGTTTTATATATCTCTGTGTGTGTGCGTGTGCGTATGTGTGTGTGTGTGTCATGTGTTTTAAAAGGAGAAAGATAAAGTACGTGGCACAAAACTTTTGATGAAACAGGCCTAGCCATGCATGGTCCGATATTCAATCCATCCATCCATCAATCAATCAATGAGAAAAAGAGGTATGATGAACTTTAAATATTACAAACGGTTTGACCTATGCAACAAACAAGCAATCACGATGCATACAAGCAATCAAACAAGCAACCAACCTACAAAGCAATGAACCAAACAAGGGTTAAATAAAGTTTATGTTGCAGTTTTCATTTAAGAAAACCCAAACAGACAGCCCAGGAAACTCGTAGAGTGTGTGTGTGTGTGTGTGTGTGTGTGGGGGGGGGGGTGGGGGTTAAGCACAGAGGGCATGCGAAGATCAGTGATTGAAATGAAGGTAAAAGGGTGACGGTGAGGGGCAGTGAGGGACGGGGGGAAGGGGGGGTGAGTGAGGAAGGGAGAGCTAATGTTATAGGGGACTGAATTGGCGAGCCCTGATTTGGTTTTGTAGAAAGATGCCGCAAGGTGACATATGTGGAGTATATGCGAACTGAACATCGTCTGACTTTCATATGCCCTAGTAGCGTGTGTTCAAGCTTTGTTCGTTTCACTACCTCCTATCGTATTTCTTTCGCCCTTATCAGCTGAATGGTTGTTGACGAGCCGCTCGGCGGTCTATTTTTTTAATTTTTTTTATTCTTGTTTACTATTGTTTATTATGAACGTTTTAATGGTTATATATATATATATATATATATATATGTGTGTGTGTAGTCGTAGTCGGTATATGCGTGTGTGTGTGTGTGTGTGTGTGTGTGTGTGTGTGCTTGTGTGTGTGCGTGTGTGTGTTTGTGTGTGCGGTGTTGGTGTGTGTGTGTGTGTGCCTGTGTGCGGTGTGCGTGTGTGTGTGTGTGTGTGTGTGTAGCGTGAGTGTGTGTGTGTGTGTGTGTGTGTGTGTGACTCAGTCATCTACGATTGTTCAGTAGTAAGTACTGACCTGCCTTTACATTGACACTGAGACTCAGTGTCGCACTGTGTTATTTCGCCAGCTCACAAGGGCTTTCTTTATTCTTATTTTACTTCTCAGTTTGTTTCACTGAGTCTCCGCAACACTTCCCGCCCCTTCAGCTATGCCGTGCCTTGCTGTCGCGTGCGTGTCCTTGACGGCTGCGTCTTTTTCAACTGATTCAGATTCATCGATATCTTTCATTCAAGTCTGGCTTTACTTGGCAGTGGCTGGCGGCTCTCGTAGACACCCCCCCTCCCCCACCCCCTATTTCCGCCCCTCCCACACATCTACCACACCCTGCACACTTAGACAGTGCTATTTTAAAAAAAAGAAAAAAAGTTCTTCTTCTTTTTTTCTCTTCACTTTCGCTGAATGAAATAACGCACGAAAAGCCTTGCACTAACCTGTTACAATCTGAATCTCAAGTGACATTTTTCTTAGTTTGCCGAAAGCCATGTGGCAAACTCACGTATCCTCTACCGCTCTGTGACTAGTCCGGCCACGCGCACTGACCGGAATGCCGCAACTCGCCGCGACAAAAGTCACACTCTGCGCATGCGCCAGCCTGAGAGTAGCAGACGACAAAAACGCCTGGACGTTCTTCATATTGACAGATGTCCGAAAGAAGCCGTCGTCACCCTGTTGTTTGTTTTTCTTCCAAAACAATTAACTTGTGGCCAACCACAGTACTCGGTCACACGAAGGAAAAAATCCAGGACAGTCATACGCGACCAGGAAATGTCCCGATTTTCAGCCATGATGATATTTCTCACTGCAAGTGTTCTCTTGGTGCTAGTTCCAACATCCCGCGGTATGTTACGATCTTTTTTACATTTTGTCAAGTTTTGACTAAATGTTTTAACATAAAGGGGGGAATCGAGACGAGGGACGTGGTGTATGTGTGTGTGTGTGTGTGTGTGTGTGTGTGTGTGTGTAGAGCGATTCAGACTAAACTACTGGGCCGATCTTTATGAAATTTGACATGAGAGTTCCTGGGTATGATATCCCCGGACGTTTTTTTCATTTTTTCGATAAATACCCTTGATGACGTCATAACCGGCTTTTTGTAAACGTTGAGGCGGCACTGTCACACCCTCATTTTTCAATTAAATTGATTGAAATTTTGGCAAAGCAATCTTCGACGAAGGCCGAGGTTTGGTATTGCATTTCAGCTTGGTGGCTTAAAAACTAATGAGTGAGTTTGGTCATTAAAAATCGGAAACTTGTAATTAAAATTATTTTTTTATTAAACGATCCAAAAACAATTTCATCTTATTCTTCGTCATTTTCTGATTCAAAAAACATATACATATGTTATATTTAGATTAAAAACAATCTCTGAAAATTAAATATATAAAAATTATGATCAAAATTAAATTTCCGAAATCGATTTAAAAACTATTTCATCTTATTCCTTGTCGGTTCCTGATTCCAAAAACATATAGATATGATATGTTTGGATTAAAAACACGCTCAGAAAGTTAAAACGAAGAGAGGTACAGTAAAGCAGCGTGCTATGAAGCACAGCGCAACCGCTGCCGCGCCAAACAGGCTCGTCACTTTCACTGCCTTTTGCACTAGCGGCGGACTACGTTCAGTTTCATTCTGTGAGTTCCACAGCTTGACTAAATGTAGTAATTTCGCCTTACGCGACTTGTTTCTTCTTTCTAACGGTGTTTTAGATTTAAATGTGTCTCCTTGTACTGAAGTCGAAGAAAATGTAATCATAACACATTGTTATTGTATTTCTTCTCACAGGAGGTCCAAAGGACATTGTTTGCTCTGCTGGAGTACAGCAAATAACTTTTGTTGTGCAGATGTGGATTGTGTTCATTGTATTGGTTTGTTTCCGTGTTTTTGCATTCACTGATCTTTCTTGTTTTTACGAATTGACTGAGGCTTTTTTAATTAATTTTTATTTAGTCTTTCTTGTCCAGATTTGCCTTTCCTTCTTTTTTTCTTCTTTATATTTCGTTAATTGCCAGTAACCGCTTTTGGGTTTTGTAATTGCATTGCACCATTCCAGGTAATAGAAAGAAGCACACAACACTTCGTGACATTAGAGCTAGATAATGTGTGTCTCTTGACCCAGCGTTCCCTGATGATTTAGATTCTGTTGTTTACTGTTTTCTTCATGATACAGTAATGCATCAGGGGCGGATCAGTTCATTTTATGGGGGTGGGGGGGGGTGGGGGGGGGTGGGGGGTTTCCAAAAGTATATTGTGAAGATATGGGTGTGAAGGCGCGAAGCGCCGAGCCGACGGCGCAAAGCGCCTAGCTTGCTAGGGGTGTCCGGGGGCATGCCCCCATGGAAAATTTTGAAAAAAAAGGATGCAAAATGGTGCAATCTGGTGCATTCTGAGGATGATCATTACCAGTTTCAGGCAGCAGATTTTGTCACTGATCAATACCCCCAAAAACACAATTTTTTTATTTTTGGGGGGCTGGGGGGTGTTTCCGGAAACCCCAGAACCCCCCCCCCCCCCCCCCCCTCGTCCGCCCCTGTGCATTGGTGTCATATCTTATTATAGACGAAATGTTCAATCTGCGAGCGGACATATTTCGAGTTCAGGCATGCTACTTTTCCGGTAATTGCCGGAAATCCGGTAAAGCCGTTTTCAAAATCCGGGAAAGTCAAATTTATTCCGGAGAAGTTGAAAAATTTCCGCAAAAACGATCCGTGTGAATATCGCGCAACGCGACCGGGCGCCGGTCTCAATGAAGCCAGCGCACGCGCGTTGCCCGTCATTGGTCTTGCCGTTCTGAATCTAGAACGTTCCCAATCTAGTTCTGCGGATGTAGGCCGTCGTTTTTGGCGAAATGTATCACAACTTTTGCCACCTTTAACTTCTGATGTTAACCCCTATCATCGAAGAAGACCATCAGAAAGAAGAGTTCCCACTTGCAAAACTGAATTATACCGTCGATCTTTTATACCATCTACCACTGTCCTTTGGAACAACTTGCCAGACAACATCAAAACAACTAACTCAATTAGCGAATTCAAACACTATCTAACTACTCCTGGTTATAACGTACCTGCCTATTACTACTGTGGTAAACGACTGGAAGAGATTCATCACTGCAGAATGCGCCTAAACATGAGTAACTTGAATTCTGACCTGTGCAAACGCCACTTACAGGAAAATCCGCAGTGCGCTTGCGGCTACCTGCATGAAACAGCTGACCATTACTTGACACATTGCCCTCTGTACGTAGACGCTCGCCTATCTACAATAAATGCACTACCTGTACATTACAGACATGTTGAAATATTGTTAAATGGTAGCGAAAACCTTTCTCTTCGCACCAACAAGCTTATTTTTGAAAGTGTCCAATCGTTTATCTGTAAATCTGGTCGTTTTTGTTAATTTGACTCAGTACGCATATCCATGCCAACAACCCTTATTTTATATGATACATTTTTCAATTATATATTCAGCGAACTACTGCTTATTTGCCACTGGATTACAGTTTACAATGTACTATGCGCTAACCACCTTCATCTTTCAAATGTACCTACCATTCTTTCGTCCCACCTCCACCCTCCCCCTCTTCCTCCTGCTAGCTTTTTCCTGTCAACAAGCCACCAAACATCTTATAATGTTCGTATCCGACATATAGTTCAGTCCGTTGAATGCTTATTCTGTCACATGGGAAGCGCGATATAAGAACAATAGAAGAAGCCTTTAGCATTGTTGCGCTAACTGAATTCCTGTTTTATTTTGAGTTGACGCATATTCCCGTCAAAACAATGTACTGCGATGGGCTTAGCATCTCCTGACAATGCCTCAAAATACTTACAATGACCTCCCAAAACTATTTCTTACAACTGGTACACTCATTTTGAATTGGGTAGACGGATCTTCAATGATGCAGGGGCTCACATCCACGTCGGACATCGGACATTATAAGATGTTTGGTGGCTTGTTGACAGACCAGCTTTTTTGTTGGTCCAAGGGGACCATATCGTCTTTTGTTTCATCTTTATCGACCAAGGCCGAAGGCCGCGGTTGATAAATATGAGACAAAAGGCGATATGCTCCCCGAGGACCAACAACAAAGTGCTGGTCTGACGACAAGCTACCAAACATCGTTTTTGTCATCATTTTGGTTGTGCAACAAAATGCACAATAACCCACAGGGAGACGAATTTTTAGAATCCAACTCCGGGCCACAAAGCATCGTCACAGTAGCACGAGATAACACGTCAAACTGGTATGTGATGTCAAACGTAGCTTGTTGACGCTTTTCTTCCAGTCTGAAAATGTACAGAGCTGCGATCATACCTGTGAATTCAGTAAGTGTTGAGCATATTTCTTTTCTTTTAAGTGTTTATGACTTTTCGTTGTGGATTTTGCGATTACAGAGATAAGTTGCAAATTGACCATGAGTCGCCGCGGTAATTATCAACATTGATTGGGTCTTTAAGAGTGAATGCTTACAATCGTTGTCCTCGGAAACACAAATCCAAAGCCACGATGGTTCCACACATCAAACAATCAGCCTGGTTGGCTTTTACTTTGACAATCCACGTTTCACATGAAAGCTCAAACCCATTCACCACCTCGAGTTATTGCATGGGGAACATGAGATTTATTTACCAGGTGTTTGTGAATGAAAACTCGTGAAAATGATGACAAACACGGATATTTTTTCCAAATGTCCTATATATTTTTTAAGCAAGAGGACATATATGTCCGATTGTTTTTGTCACAAAGTGGTCATTGTCCGATTACGCTTTCATTTGATCCGGACATTGTGAGTACATTCCAATTTACAGTAGTTTGATTTGCTATTTTATCGATGTTTTGTGAAGCGATGTGTTTCTCCAAGCAGACGAAACTTGGGAAGACTTTATGAGCTTTTTAAAGAGAGGAGCTTCCAAGGGTCGCAACTCTGAATGCTCCAAGCCGGTTGACAGTTGCCTCCCTTCGCTTTTTTCCGAAAAAGCAACATGCCGCCGAAACGAAAATTGGTGCCAGAAAAAGACCAGAAGCGTTTGCACTTCAAATCTCTGCCCTCGTCTGCGGCTAGTACCCCTGAAACTGAGCTCCCTCCGGCCTCTGACCAGCCAGAGCCAGATGAAACTGTCGCTCTAGAAAGTGAAACTTCGGCGCCGAAGAAAGACGTTTCCCCCTCCCCCATTTACGTTTTGTTGCGAGATAAAGAAAAAAAAAAAGATAAAAATAAGCCCTATTGATTTATTTTTGTTCAGGACAAAATAATGTCCTATCACTTTTGCATTGTCCAGGACATTTGTCCTATGCCACCTCTCATGGATGTGAGCCCCTGAATTGATGACACAATCCGTGTACACTTTGCCAGTTTGATTTTTGTGGCCAGAAATAATAATTGAAACCCTAAAGTTAGGGCGGGGATGTAGCTCAGTCGGTAGCGCGCTGGATTTGTATCCAGTTGGCCGCTGTCAGCGTGAGTTCGTCCCCACGTTCGGCGAGAGATTTATTTCTCAGAGTCAACTTTGTGTGCCGACTCTCCTCGGTGTCCGAACACCCCCGTGTGTACACGCAAGCACAAGACCAAGTGCGCACGAAAAAGATCCTGTAATCCATGTCCGAGTTCGGTGGGTTATAGAAACACGAAAATACCCAGCATGCTTCCTCCGAAAACGGCGTATGGCTGCCTAAATGGCGGGGTAAAAAAACGGTCATAAAACGGCAAAAAACACGAGTGTACGTGGGAGTTTCAGCCCACGAACGCAGAAGAAGAAGAAGAAGAAGAAGAAGAAGAAGAAGAAGAAGAAGAAACCCTAAAAACACCCTCCAACATTCCAGTATTGTCAGGAAAAACGAGAAAATGGAAATCATAACATCGAACATGAAATAAACGGAAAAACGATGTTCGTTTTTTTCGTTTTGTCTATTCGTATTCTACTATTGGAAAATACGAAAAAACGAAAAACGAAATAACAAAAGTTGTTTCAGTTTCGTTTTGCCCAGCTTGTTTTTGCGGTTCGGATAAACGAATTACCCGCCCAGACCGACAGTTGAATGCTGTTACTGCAACAAACGTTGCTGCCTTTGAAACGGTGACGAGAGATGATGCAGTGAATCACGGATCGACGGACACACATTACAATTTTAACATGTATGATGTCTCAAATCATTTCCCCGACACTAGACATTAATTTTTGTCTGGACCTGCTGATGATGCACGAATTACACACATGGAGGTAAATGACACAGATAATTGAAAGGGCGCCCGTAAATGTGATCTGGCACAAGCATCTAGGGGTACACAAGCTTTGCAGACAGCGGGTGCCCGTGCTCGTTCTTGTGTGGGAAAGAGGGTGCGTGTCGAACTGCATAAAAATGCCATTTAAGTGTCACTTCAGAGCGGTAAGGCATTTTGGGCAGGTTGTCACAAGCGATGGGGACTTGGATCAACCAATCTGACACCGGTCAATTCATCAATCAGCCAAGTCAAGTCAAGTCAATATTTATTTAAAAAAAACCCTAGGGTTACATGAATAGCCGCTTGGATGTTACCGAAAAGCTCCACCCCTATCAAGTAGTGATGATCTTGAAATAGGTGACTTGCTCTATCGCCAAAGGCCACTTGCGTGAGATCTGCTACAAAGTGGGCAAGTTTATCGGGTGAGGTACCGACTCGCCCCTTCCCATCTCGCCCCCGCTTTGTAGTAGCCGACTTCACGCTCGGCCTGCTTTTAACCTGTCAAGGATGTCACAGTAACTCGTCGCGGCGCGCAATGGCAACTCGCCCCCGTGTATTTCATGCAATTATTATTATTATTATTATGAACATTTGTGCGCCTAATATAAATATAGCCCTAGGCGCTTACAAAATATAAAATACATAGTGAACATCATACGAAACACAAATCGACAAGGACCAAGACACTCGGACTCATACACTGGCAGACAGGCGCACAGCGAGAACGCGACGCACTCACTCATACCAACTACAGGCACATGCATTCTAGACGGAAAAACAGTCGTAAATAAATAAATAAATTATTGGATACATAAAGTTAGTTGAGAGAAGAAGAATAGAGCTGGAAAGGGAAGAAGAAGGAGAAAGAAAGAGACAGATCAAGGACCAGCAGGAGAGGGTGATGTGTGGTCATTAACGGACTAGTGAGGGAAGAGGTGTGTTTTGAGTGAGGTTTTGAATGATTGCATAGATGTGGAGTGCCTGAGTGAATGCGGGAGTTGGTTCCAGATGGATGGGGCCTGGTAAGAGAAGGTGCGCTGGCCATATGTTTTGGTGCGTGCTGATGGTATCCTAAAAAGGCGGGTGTCTGCGGAGGATCTTAGGGAGCGAGAGGGGGAGTAGACATCAAGAAGGTCAGAAAGATAGCTAGGGGACGATAGATCAAAGTTTCTGAAGCAGAGTGTGGAGATCTTGAACTGAATCCTCTGTTGAACAGGCAGCCAGTGTAGGGTTTGAAGAAGAGGGGTGATGTGGTCATGCTTGGAAGAACGAAAGATGAGGCGGGCGGCATGATTCTGAACACGCTGAAGCTTTTCGATGATGTAGTTGGGAGAGCCAGATAGAATGGAATTGCAATAATCGAGTCGGGATAGGACAAAGGCGCAGAGCAGAGTTTTAGTGGCAGATGCACGAATTGCACACATGGAGGTATGGGCAATGAAGTCGTGTTGAATTTTAACGTTTGTCGGTCATAACAAGTGAGAGAAAAAAAGAGAGAAAAAACCTTCACACTTCTACCTGAGTTTTACAGGAACAAATATTTCATACAACGCCTTTTAATTTAGGATTGATAACACCAATATAGACAAAATAGATTGGAAATAAGTATATAGAGGTTGTACTGATGATTAACATCGAAAGACTTGGAGACTATGATCAAGGTAACCTACATTTTTGTTGATAAACTAATCCAGGTGAACAGAAATAAAACATCTTCCGATCATTTTCCCAACGAATTGTAAGACTTCATGTTTAAAATAGCTTTACACGTGAAGACTCTCTCTCTCTCTCTCTCTCTCTCTCTCTCTCTCTCTCTCTCTCTCTCTCTCTCTCTCTCTCTCTCTCTCTCTCTCTGTCTGTTACATAGTGAGTGGGTTTTTAAAAACAATTCCCCTTTCCTTTCCTTTTTTTGGGGAATCAGCTTTCTTCTGAGATATGCGCACTCACAAACGGAGATATCTCATAACACTTTCTTTACTGTCTTAATTTTTATTTTTTTTATTTATATATATGGGCAAATATTTAAAAACAATCTCCTCAAAAGTTTTTTGTGATGAATATGGAATATGTTTATCAATGATGATCCAAATGTTCGCCCCCACAGGAGGCTTCTTCAGGGTGATAGAATGATGAAGGATGATTATGATTGTGCCACCAAGAGAATGGTGTGACGTAATACAATATCATATATTACTATTAGTGAGTTATTGTTTGTGTCGGTGACAGAGACGTCGGAATTCTGATGAGCGGGGGCGAAATACCACTCGTGGAAAATCGTTCGATAATTGGGGGTGAGATGGGAGGGGTCGAGATAGGAGGGGGCGAGCCGGGACGTCACCGTTTATCGCCGGCGGCTTCGGTCAGTGAAGCGAGACTGAATTCGTGGATTAGATGCGTATCAAACAGATTCCTTCATAAGCTTATTACCAGGGGCCATCGGCTATTGTGATAATAAGATATGTAATGATGCGTCATCTTCCCCTGACTTTGATCGCTGGCTTGTTGGTCTGTGACCCGGAACGAACAAAAGCCGGAAAAGAGGAGAAAGCTGTCCCCCGTTTCTGACGCGAGGTTTGGCGAGAGCAGCGTGGTGGGCGAGGAAGTCGCGTTTCTTGGGCCGCGCCAATTCTCGCCGCGAGGAACGTACGCTAGGATTTGGCGAGAGTAGACGAGCATGCCTTGGGGGTGTTCGCTACGCGAGAAAAATGGCCGCCGCATTGCTGCCAATCCGTTTGGCTGTTCATGGCTGTTTACCGACCAGTGCAGACAACCTTTTCGGTATTAACCAATGGCGGTTTATTCATTCTTGCATAGCCTGCTAGCCATCAAACCGTTTCATATTCACTCTCGCTGTCTTGCTTAGCCGAATATAACGGGAAGCCGTTCGAAATGTTCGGTAAACGTCGTTTTCTTTATTAAAAGGCATAGTCCTACCGTAACCCATGAAAATAGTTCGGCTTACCATTACAGATCTAGCCAAGCTTTTACACGCGAAAGACAATCCATGCGCTTGGACACATACACAAAATCAAGTTGGAATTTCATATTGTCGCTTCAGAAAAATAATTGTTGGTTTGTGTCCTAGCGAAGGGGTGGTCTTACCCCATGTAAAGCCTGGGCAGATCGCTGGGAATCATGTGAATTAGATCTGCCCACTACCCTCTGATCCCATTTTTACTGTCATCGCGCGGCTATAGGCTAGATTTGTTTGTTTGTTTGTTTGTACGTTGTTGTTGTTGTTGATGTTGTTGTTGTTGGTGGTGGTGGTGTTGTTGTTGTGGTTGGTGGTGGAGGTGTTGTTGGTGATGGTGGTGGTGGAGGTGGTGGTTTTATTGTTGTTATCTCGAACTGTTGTAGTTGTAACAGAAAGACAGGTCTTTGTGTGCACTTTTATTTCTGAACAGCTTCGAGTGAAGTGTTTCAAGTACTCGAATGATGTCGTTTATGTTGCTGCATGCATACTAAAACTGTCTCAAAATGGATAATTCCACACGCCTAGGCATGAAAAACAATAAGTCACTCAACGTCGGCGAAGGGGCATTTAAAGTCACAGTGCGCCTCCCGTAAACCATCACAGATACTGTCAGGCTTTTACACACAGTACAAACCATTCTGATTCATCATCGCTCCACGCTATCGCCTTTTAGTCCCTCTGACCGGACGCTACAGTCTTACGCGAATCTATCAAAAGAAGAATACAGAGTTATTTCCCATATGTTGTTCGCTATCAGTGTTCGCGAGACGAAAATGATTGCAGATTGGCCGACTTCGACAGTTGTCTCCGTTCTGTTCTTCACAGTTATGATAAAGACATCGTTCTAAGGTCAAAACAAGTCGAAATTTTGGGACTGCTGCCGGAAGGAGACCGTAATGTATGGTTGCATCACTGTCAAAAAATCGTCTGCTCCAGCGACCGCCGAAACCAAACCGTGGATTATCACGTGACACTGTTGCCATATTTAGAGTTGTTTGCACAATAAATACATCCGCGAAAAATAGCTCGTTTGAAACTGTCTAAAATAAAAATTCCTCTGTAATTCAAAAATTACAAAACACCATGAAAAATCATTATCGACGATCGCGAATCTGCTTATATCAATAACACATTACAAAAAGCTCTAAATATCTAAAAAAAAAAAAAAAAAAAAAAAAAAAAAATCGGTTTCCTTGCCAGACAAGGAAACTCAAGGCATCCTGTCAGGGAGAGAATGAGCCGAACTCATTTTGACCTGAGTTCAGGATGAGTACAAACACCCTTCCATTTGAACGCTCACCAAACGGGAACATCCTAGGTGCCCTACGTAAAGAGCGAGCAATTTTCAAAGAATTAATTTTGCGGAGAGAGTGTCAGAGACAATCGGACCGTGGTGCGTTTTGGCGCTAGACCTAACTTTTAAAATCTAAATAATAAATTGACAGGTTGTTACACAAACATTCTTAAATCATAAAAGAATTCTTTTTTCATCAAGACAAGATCAGTACAATTCGAAGTTTTGAAAGTTTGAAAAAAGAAAAGCCCGGAAGCAGGGTCACGCAAGGTCGTGGTTCTTGTAGCAGACGACGGTTTATACCTATCGCCAGTTCCTCTGAACAGTCAAAAGCCATCGCTAGAGTTCTTGTGAACCACAGCCGTTTGTTTCGTGCATAATCAGAGGTACTTAATAACGTGCTATTGCAGATAGGCTCACAGCGATCGAGTCGCATTCAAATTACTAACTGACGACTACATTGTAAACAAGAGGCGAAGCCTTCAAGGCTCACGTAAGAAATCGACAAACAGTAACACAAACTCAATCACTCCGTCACACATACACACACACACACACACAGTAAGCATAGGTGACACTGTGCAAGAAAGCGAGACACTAGATCTAGATCTGTCTGTCTGCATGTAGCCTACTTACAGACACGACTGCCAACTAGTTTCGGCCCGCTCAAAATAACAATGACCGAGACATTCCTTCGCGTGACGTCTAACCCTCTTACGCCATAATGTGACGTCTTCAAATGACGAAATGTTAAAGTTTCTACCACAGACATACACACGCACGCACGCACGCACGCACATACGCACATACGCACGCACAGACACACAAAGTTACGATCGCATAGGCTACACTTCGTGAGCCAAAAAGGGAAACTTGATCACACGGGTTCACGATGGCTCACGCAAAAAACCACGCAAAATTAAATTCTTTGAAAATTGCTCGCTCTTTACGGAGGGCACCTAGGATGTTCCCGTTTGGTGAGCGTTCAGATGGAAGGGTGTTTGTACTGTGTGTAAAAGCCTGACAGTATCGGGTGAGAACCAAAAGGTCGAGGGTCAAAAGGTCGAGGACATTTGGTCAAGAGTCAAAAGGTCGAGTGCGACAAAAGGTCGAGGGTGACAAAAGGTCAACAGCAAAACGTCTACGGGACAAAAGGTCGAGGATTAACAAAAAGGTCGAGGATCATAAATGTCGATTTAATTTTCGGTGTCCATTCGTGAAGAAAATCCTGCTTCGAGTGCCTATTGTGCGTATCACAGGGGTGATTTGTGAATATGATCACACACACACACACACACACACACACACTAACGCTCGAACGCGCGCACACGCACAGACACATTCTTAGTATATGTTTTCACAATTTTGGATGTAAGACAAAACGACAGCAGTAACTTTTGTGTACTGCCTTGTCGTTTCCTTTCTGTGATTTGACGAGCTCAATTCTGTGTCTGTGTCCCTGTCCGAATGTAACTCTCTCTTCGTTTGCAAATGCTTTTAAAGTTTACATATGGGAGAGAAAAAAGAAGGAAAAAACCCTCAAGCTTTAAGCGTATCAGTGACATCATGATGTTTCACCAACAACAATCTGTTGAGTGTCGAGCTGTGTTCACCGTTGACCACACTACGCTTCATTTACCGACAAAGCCGTGGGTCCGTGAACACAAACACCCGTCACTCAAGCCACTCTTTGTACGAACACTGTTTTGAATAACTAAACAAATAACACAACATTTATAAATGCACACAAAGCAGCGTTTTCTCCAAGCAATAAAAAAAAAGAAAACATAATTTTAACACACACGAAAACAGAAAATTATGTCGACAATTTTTTAATCCTCGACCTTTTTTTAATCCTCGACCTTTTTCAATCCTCGACCTTTTGTCCCTTAGACGTTTTGCTGTTGACCTTTTGTCACCTTCGACCTTTTGTCGCCAGCGACCTTTTGACTCTTGACCAAATGTCCTCGACCTTTTGTGCCTCGACATTGTAAAACTCGACCTTTTGTCGCACACCCGACAGTATCTGTGATGGTTTACGGGAGGCTTACTGTGCCTTTAACAAGCCTGTGTGTAGATCCGAAGATTAAGACTTGGATTTTCTGGTGTACGCTAATAGGTCAGCGGACTCAGATTTCACGTTTTCAGCTGCGCATTGCAAATTGTCCAAGTCTGGTTGACCTCAGAGTTCACACCAATATCGCGCAAAGACCTTCCTCTCTACTAATTACCCCCTTTGCTCCCGTCCACTCCTCCTTGCATTAGCCCCACACATGCACGTGAACTGGTAAGATTCTCGGGGTCTTCTGAAGCGGACCGTGTGAAGATTGATCAGATGATTTATTTAGCTCTGACAGACGTCACATGAGGACAATCTTACTCAGTCAGCGTTAAAGTAAGTATTTAGATCAGAAGTGATCCAAACGACTGTGAATTGGACGGTGTGTGTGTAGTGTGTGTGTGTGGTGTCTGAGTGTGTGTGTGTGTGTGTGTGTGTGTGTGTGTGGTGTCTGAGTGTGTGGTGTGTGTGTGTGTGGTGTCTGAGTGTGTGTGTGTGCGTGTGTGTGTGGTGTCTGAGTGTGTGTGTGGTGTCTGAGTGTGTGCGCGTGTGTGTGGTGTCTGAGTGTGTGTGGTGTCTGAGTGTGTGTGTGTGTGGTGTCTGAGTGTGTGTGTGTGGTGTGTGTGTGTGCGTGCATGTGTGTGTGGTGTGGTGTGTGTGTGTGTTTGTGTCCACTTGGTGATACAACGTTACGTTACCTTTCGATGGATGAAATAAGCGTTTATTGCAATATAGTCCCCACTTTCAAACGGTTAGATTGGTGGTAACGTGCTTTACATAAATCTTAAATCCAGAATCAAAAAACAAGACCATACCTTTCGACTCTGACCATCTTGTCTGTTGCTTTTTTTAAAAATCCTGTTACAAAAAAAAAAATACAGTCATGAAAAAAAATGTACGGTCGGTATCAGGAAACAAAGTCGATTGGCTCACAGCCAAAACAGATTTTCTTTTCTAACATTTTTTTTAACCGAGTTCGGTCGAATTTCGCGGTCACAGACTGAAAAAACAACTTTGGTACGGTAGGTGTCTCATTGGCTGTCACCGTGTCGAAATGTCCTAAGATATGAGTTTGCTGAACTACAAAATGCAACAAGAAGCAAATTGTCGTTTTTTCCCCCGCTGACCCGACTTCGTGCATTGCCCTCAACCCCCTTCCGCCTAGAAGAAATTCAGTATTTGCAAGTGAAACTGAAGCTTCCATGTCAAACCGTAAATCAGAAATTGTAAACCAGTCACTGGAATGGAATGGTCTTGAACATTTGCTCTGTGTATGTCGGGGACAGTCACCGTATGTTAGTGTGTTGGCGCTGGGAAGGGCGAGAATTGTAAGGGGTGGGAGGGGGGGGGGGGGGGGTGAACGATTATGAGTTGAGGAGCGTTATCCTTATTTTATCTCGTCAACAGTGTAAACTGAATAGAACCATTGTGTTAAAGTTTCACGCGGTTATTTAAAAAAAAATGTATATAAATGTCAAGATTTATATAAGAAGTATTTCCCTGCATCCGGGATTTTTTTTATTGTTCGTTGTTGTTTCATGTGGTTTGATACGTCGGCTCCTTTTAGCGCTTTTTCTTTTCTTCTTCGGTTTATTGCTTTATTGCTGTCTGGTGACATGCATTTACAATGCACTCAATGCATGGGAAAGGTGTATGAACCCGGGCAATCGGTTTAAATGACTTCATTCAAACAGCACACCGATACAAAACATACATGTGTCTCTCGCGCTCATCATATGCCCTTTGCAATGTGCATGTAGTGAAGAAAGTTGCAAATAGCAGGTTGAGACAAAGTGTCTCGTGTAGGTGAAATGAATTGAGACATTATGCACGTAATGTCTTTCAGTCGACCCGTGATTCCCTGCATTAAATTCACACGTGCGCGCGTGCGGGCAGACGGAAAACTGCGATGTAATAGCAATTACATCAACAAATATTAGTTTTGTAATACAAAATCTGACTCAGCAACAACTTTGCATTATTATTTCAATGCATTGACATCTTGTTTTTACAATATTCATCGCAAGAAGGTTGTTTGTAACTGGGGCATTTCATCCAATTGCATATTTTAAGGTTTGCGACCTCACATCCATACATAAACACTTATTGACGTAAATAATAATATAGTAATAATAATAATAATGATTAAAGTAATAATAAAAATAATTAAAAAATTGCAGTCTCCTCAGGAAGCAGCAATACGGTTGAGTTTGGTATGTGGATGTTTTATCCTATGTAATACCCTGGACAGATCTGTTAAGGTGTAAGCTTACTTGATCGTTACATAGTAAGGAAGTTATCTTTTACTTCAGCATGTGTTTGGTCAGTCGTCCAGTATGGCGTTTGGAGGATCATTTGCGTCATATGTTTTCCCTCCTTTTATGGCCTTCTTTCTTACTTTGGCAGTTCTTTGAGCATGAGCAGCTGGACAAGGGTAAATAATCCTGTTTTGGAAAAGAGAGAACGGAGATGGTCATCACTCATAAAATTGACTTTGATGCCACTTGAGATCTCTCCCTCTCTCTCATACCTAGCCCCACAACGACCGCAAGGCTGTGGGAATATCTTTAAGTACTGTTCACATGGCAGACTTACCACCAACTTTCCACCATCTTTCAATCGATTTTGTGAGAACTACCGTTCAGGTGAAAACCGCTGATCATGTGTAACCGAGTGCCGAAACACCACAATCACCACAGAGAGTCAAAATCCGCCAACACAAATAGAACTCTACAATCCACAGGTGTTGCCTAATTCAAAGGCGAACAACTCTGCAGAGTCTGCTGTGAAGGGCGACGGTAGTCTCCCTGTCACACTCGCCCCCGTTTGAATGAACTTTGTCCCCAAAGTTCCGAACCATGGACCCGCCAAGCTTAGGTCCCTCCCAGGTTCGTGGAATGGGAACAGCACGAAAAATGA
>NC_090253.1:27399794-27447294 GCF_037325665.1 Littorina saxatilis
AAGTACAGACGCTCCAGGGGGGGATGTCGGGTCGCTGCGGTAGGCTACCCTCGGAAGATGACACTGCACTTCTGCTGACTCACTTCGACGGTGTTCAGTAGTGGGTCTGTCCCGAGCTAACGGACGCAGCCCACTACCTACTATGCCCCCTACTAACGACATTGACTTTTTAAGTCGCGGAGCCAGACTGAGTGAGCGTCCCCTCCAGAGAGCAGACCGCCACCACGTCCCTCCGTCGACCCCCCAGAACGTCACACGTTAAAGACTGACAGCAGACCTACTATTCAGGGAAGGATCGAACAGGAACACTGAGACCAAGGTCACCATGAGAGCTCCGGGCATGAAGGGCCACAAGAGCAAGGACAATTTATATTTTGGATGATTAATGAGATGAGGATGATAATGATGATGCTTTGGATTTCCAATTTGGTTTTTGAGACTACGTGACAGGGCAGCACTCTACGCTTACTGTCATAATATATCCTGGCATCAACCAGGCCCGAGAACTGCCGCACCTGCGGTGTTGGTCAGGTATACAGAACCTGAGCACCCTCAAAGCCGCATTCGTTAAGTGAATGACACTCGGCTGTGTGATCCCAGCCTTCCCATAGGAACCATAGCACTTCCACTTTGGGTAGGAGCCGACCGTAGCCCGAAAAACCGACATGACCCTGATGGGGTTCGAACCCACGACCTCCCGGCCCGCAGCCCGATGCGCTAACCACTGCGCTACGGGGGCCGGTAAATTTTGTAATTTCGCCTTTCGCGACTTGTTTTAAGATCAGTGGGCGCGAACGTGTGTGAGTGGTTGTCCTGCTCTGTCGTGCAGGTGCGCTCGAGGTGCGCTGCTTGAGGTCCACCTTGCCCCTTATAACATCCATGTCAAGCGGACCCCTCCCTTATTATCCACTACATTTGTTAGTTTGAATAGAAAAATAAGCTTTTTGTAACACAGCTCTTCAACGTCTTGAGTCCCGAATCGTCACCTTCAAATGCTCGTTTTATGACAGGATGTAATCTCGAAAAGTTTAAATTCTCCTTCTCTGCCATGCTCTGATGTCCACACCAAAGCAGGATGGTGTTGTTTCTTTCAGTCATTTGAATAAGTTCCTTTAGGAGAAACGTACATTATATGTGTATCTTTTTACCAGTTGCGGACAGAAACCATGTAACTGAGATTACACGACAAAATGCTTGTCCCTTGTTTAACAAAAACAGGTTGATAACCTATATACACAAGCACATGACACCGATATCGTTATCGGAACGCAATGGGTTTTTTCTTTTTTTTTCTGAACACCTAAACATTACGCTAAGCAGGGCCAATTTGAGTAGACATTAACACTGATACATATTTACGTGGGTGTCTGAATACGGACACCGCAACATATCTTTCACAACATGAACTTGCTCATGAATACAAAATACTAAGAAATTTAAGTCGAGTGTGGGATTTATTTTTGAACGATTATGACTATGTTATCCTTTCAAATGAAATCCTCTATCTTGGTCGTACTGGCCCTTATACATTATACGTTATAGGACGTGTTTTGTTTATTCGCTAAAAAAAAAAAAAAAAAAAGGAATCGTACCATAGTAACTGTGTATTTAATACCAGCCTTTTTAATTCTTATCGAGCATTGGTTCAAATCTAGGTACGCCGTGGATATTTGCGGAAGGAGGGCGGGGATAGGGAGGGGGTTGCTAGAAAACAGTTTACAAGGTTGAATGAAACGACTTCGGGTTTCTTCGTTGACTCTTTGTAAATTGTATTTGTTTTGAGTTTTTATTATTTTTTTCTTTCTTAGACTATTGATCATTGTCCCCGCTTGTTTGTTTACACCCCAGCCCTTATTTGTTATCGTCAAGCACTCATGCGCTTTTTTTCTAAACCTTTTTTTATTTACCTTTTTTGCACATCATCAACCTCTTTAAAAAAAAGTTAAAAAAAAGTAAAAACCAGTTAAGATTGACAACTGCAAACAATAGACGAAAGATTTGAATTGGAGTATGTGGGAGATAAGATTCACAGGAATGCGAAGGAAGAGAGATTTTCTCTTCTCCTCCTCCCTCTTCCACCCTCTCTCTTTCTGTCTCCCCCCCTCCTCTCTCTCTCTCTCTCTCTCTCTCTCTCTCTCTCTCTCTCTCTCTCTCTCTCTCTCTCACATACACACACACCCTCTCTCTTTCACTCTCTCTATTTCTTACTCTCGTTATCTTGCGTTTTCTCTTCCAAGCCCCTATTTCTACAATAAGATTTGTAGGTCTTTTTTGTGTTGTCATCGTGGGATAGTTGTGTAAATGTTATGACTGTTTATATCCTTACGTGCGACAAAAAGACAGCTAGTTGCTTTAACGGTGCTCTGAGCGGAGCATCATCCTTAAGTCGAGGGATTGTCGTCCTGTAGTAAAAGCCCGGGCAGGTCAGTGGTAGCGAGTATGATCGCTTACATGAGAAGTATGGTACCTTCAAAGGCCAGTGAAGGGTCACCCGACCTTAGCTATCCCGTCGCGATACCGGATTGTCTGAAAACCTGTATTTGTCCACTTTAAGGGCAGTGTACTCATTCAGAAGTGCGTGTATAATCTGTCATTATTTGTGGATGGGTTGGTTTAAACAAGTTTATTCAGTAAATTTCATTGGAATATTGCAGCATACATGAAATAAGGAACATGGAGCACAACAAGCTAGGCTTATGTGGATGGGTCCCCCCCGCGGGTTAGGGGGAAGAATTTACCCGATGCTCCCCAGCATGTCGTAAGAGGCGACTAACGGATTCTGTTTCTCTTTTTACCCTTGTTAAGTGTTTCTTGTATAGAATATAGTCAATTTTTGTAAAGATTTTAGTCAAGCAGTATGTAAGAAATGTTAAGTCCTTTGTACTGGAAACTTGCATTCTCCCAGTAAGGTAATACATTGTACTAGGTTGCAAGCCCCTGGAGCAAATTTTTGATTAGTGCTTTTGTGAACAAGAAACAATTGACAAGTGGCTCTATCCCATCTCCCCCCTTTCCCCGTCGCGATATAACCTTCGTGGTTGAAAACGACGTTAAACACCAAATAAAGAAAGAAAGAAAGTGGATGGGTTGACCCTTCTTTGACTCCATCGTGTTTGCAAGCTCCTACAATTTCCTTTGACAGTATAGCCATTACGTTGTGCTCAGGCAGAAAAACGAACCATTTTGCATTTTCAGGAAGCCATCAGCAACTGAAGTAAGTCCTCGGTTTGTAATTGCATCATATGGAATTTTTCAAGCAACAATTCAGAATCACATCTTTGTTGACGGTTACTTACATTTTTGACTACATGCATAATTAATTATACACACAAATCAGTCCAGCTATACCAGGCAAACAATCGTAATCTTTGGGAAGTCGGTACAACTACAGTGCAGTTGATTTATGAGTCACAGTGCTATGTACGTATTACTGTACAAGTATTGACTAAAGCTGGTTGTCAAGAAATAACGTGGAACAAACTGCGCGTGAAGCGTCCTGAAATAATAACACGAACATTTTGCAAACACTAGAGTGTCTACAAACAACCCGTCTCCCTGCTTCCTTTATGATTGCACTTAGTACTTATCTTTCAAATAGCAACAGGTTGAAAAATCTTGCTAGTGAAAGTATTTGTTCTTAGTGTCCTCTTACAGATCGTGTTCTCGTCGCGATAAGAGAATCCGCGATTGACCCGGACCCGAGGATGGTATTTTGAAAAAGGCGTTCGCGAAAGCTCACATTTCCGACCCTCACCATAGAATCGACTCTTCAAACATCCTTCATCCCTCCTTGAGTGTATTATCTGTTTAGTCGCATACTTGTAAGCTTTCCTTTAGCATGGTCACCGTGACACTGACATCACTATGAGAGCTAGGCTAGTTTTTGACTCACCTGAGTAATCGGTGAGTCATGGTGTTTATTGAGTGTCTGGGTGTATGGGCGGCCAGCCCGTCCGTCTGTGAATAGAAGGCTTGACGTTCAGGTTTTCTTGTTTGTTATTGAAGCTATTTGAAACTTTGAAACACTTCGAGAATTTGATAACTTTCAGACATAACCAAAGTCTGGTTGACCTTCGTTAGATTTCAAGGTCACAGTGGAATCGAGCCGGGTTGGATCAAAAGCTGGGAAATCATTTTTCTTGAATGCCCGTGAAACAAGATCTTTGAAATATAACAATTTTGGAGGGTTTGATAACCTCCAGACAAGACACCCAAGTCTGCTTGACCCTGGTCTAATTTCAAGGTCACAACGTGGTCGAGTTCGGTGAGAAAAATCCTGTTCATGATTTTTCTAGGATGTTTTTGAAGCTACATCTTTGAAACTTCACACACTTCCAGGGTTTGATGGCCCCCGGGTATTAAGAAAACCTGGTGGACAGAAGTCAAAGTTCAGGGTCAAAGCAGGGTGTTATTGTACGTGTAATGAAGTTTGCGAAACACATTAAATCTGATACAGTTATGACTTGATTACATACTCTCCGATCAGAGAATGTTAACTAGCGTCACTTGTAAACGTCTTTCAGCTTCGGTTTGTCCGCTGGATGATTTCCCGCACTTGCCCACCCCCCCCCCCCTCCCTCCCGACTGTAAGTAGTAGAGCACAGCTTGAGGAGTGAACACTGAATAATATAAATGACCCATGCTTTATGAAATGAAGGATTTCGTAAGCACTCTCATGTTGTAAAAAACACATACTGTAATAACAGGAAGTAGTTGGAGACCTTTATTTAAGTAGTTGGCAGGAGATTATGGAAGCACACCAAAATTGGCAAAGGGCAGTACAGTGTGAGTCATGATAAATATATAATAGGTCACTTGGCAAAAAGTACTCTACGAACCTGTTACTGTCTGTGGGATTAGAAGTGGCTGTGAACAGGACACTTTTAAAAAATTCTAAATTTCAGTATGCTTGCAATCAAAACAAAAAAGAAGTCATTTTTCATGCGAAGAGGATTATCAAATATACAACCTGGGTGACACAAGTAGTGACTACCAAAACGCGCCAGTCACGCATCACTTGTACCAAAAACAAAACGAATAACAAACAAAAATGATAAAAACACAATTTTACACAAAAACGGCCTCTACGTATTTGATACTCATTCCTTCAAACTAAGTCAGATATAAGATTAATGCGTGTTATTAACTTACATGACTTTTACATGACTTACACGTGTCTTTCAATAATCAGAGAGAGAGAGAGAGAGAGAGAGAGAGAGAGAGAGAGAGAGAGAGAGAGAGAGAGAGAGAGAGAGAGAGAGAGAGAGAGACAGACAGACAGACAGACAGACAGACAGACAGACACAGAGAGAGTGCACAGTTTACAAGCACAATCTAGTGGGAACATGAGCACCTTTTTGTCGCACCATACATCCAATGTATGGGTGCATCTTAGCTGAAAGAGACGAGAGTTGAAACGCGTTCTAAGAGGAAACTGAACCCGAAACGTCTTATTTTGTTGCTATCTGGACCTGTTTGTACCTTGGGAGTTCTCGTCAGGGTGTCTTGTTAAGGGCTTTTGTTAGGGTCTCATGTTTATGTTAAATTCTGTTTAAGAAGGATTTTGTATAGTTCTTAGAATCTTTTGTCGTTGCCCCTCTACGCAGCCATCTTTTCTTTTCTTTGCTTGTTTACAAGTTAAGAAAACAAAAACAAAAAAACACACGTCGGCGTGCATAATCATAACCGACAAAGACATTTGATAGCTGGGTCGCGTGTTTATTTCTTTGAATATGACACAGACTGTCATCGTTGGTATCCTAAACCTTTTTAATATCTAAAGCCTGTTTTACACTGTGCCGAATATCCTTACGAATATGAAAATGTTGTATTCGGCCAAAAAAGAGACGAATGGACGGGAAAAAACAGAGAAAAATCGAAGGCTTACGAATCCTTGCGAATGTCATACGAATGGTTGCGACTGCTTGCGAATGTCTACCGATGATTGCGATTGTATACGAATCCATATACGGATCTATTACGAACGTTCCGAGTGGCCTTGCGAGTGTTGCGAGTGCTTGCAAACATTTTACGAATAAAACGAGTATGCAATTCGCATTGTTCGTAATGTTGCTCTATACACTTGGCGAATTGCCCTTGCGAATAGAATTCGCCAATAACTCGTAATGATCGGGACATGGTCGCAAGACATTCGTAAATGTTCTTAACCATTCGCCACCATTCGTCTCTGTTTGCGAACATTAGCAACATGCTCCTAATATTCGCAAGGAAGTCATATTCTGAATGTTTCGCAACGTACTCGTAAGTATTCGCAAACCATTCGTAATCATCGTAAAGGTATGCGTAGCGCTCGCAAGCATTCGTAAGGATTTTATTCGTGCACATTTTGCCAACATCTTGCGAATGGTTGCGAATTCATTACGAATTTCTCAGGAATGTTTTGACCATTTCTTCCCAATTAATAAGAATGTTGCGAAAGCCTTACGAATGCTTGCGAGTGACTGCAATTGCTTTCAAATGTTTTAAAAACAGTAAGAATATCTTGCAAACGTCTTGCAACTAAACGGCAATTTTGATGCGTATGTATTCTCAATGATCGGAACACATTCGCAAGCACTCGCAACCATTTGTAAGACATTCGCAAGGATTGGTAAGGCTTCCAATTTCCTATATTATTCATGTCCATGTGTCTATTTTTTTTGCCGAATACAACATGTTCATATTCGCAAGGATATTCGGCACAATGTAAAGACAGGCATAACGAATGGTTGCGAATGGCTTGCTAGTGCCACGAATACATTGTGATGATTACAAATGTCTTGCGAGTACTAACGAGTACGTTGCGAAAAAAATAGCAATATGACTTCCTTGCGAATATTAGGAGCAAGTTGCTATGTTCAAAACAAGAGACGAATTGTAAGGAATAGTTAAGAACATTTACGAAAGTCTTGCGACCATGTCCCGATCATTGTGAATTATTGGAAAATGCTATTCGCAAGGGCAATTCGGCACAGTGTAAGAGTAGCTTAAGCAATCAATCTTTTGGCCGCTAAAAGCCCTCGCATTTTTGTCACGCAGGGTTAATTGTGTAGGTTGAGAATCTGTCTTTCTTCTTCGAGGTGCCAGAGAGTAACTTGATAAGCAGTTATATAAACTGCTGTGTCCATTTTGGCGCATAGGTTCGTGCACATTTTACCCCTGTGACCTATATTTTTTCTGCTCTTCGCAATAATTAAAAAGTTCTTGATGTAAAAGTAGAACTATACTTACACTTTTATGAGATTGTGGGGTAGCCTGTTGGTTTGCTTGTTTATCTGTGGTCTTGTTTAATTGCCTGTGGAGTAACAGTTCTCTTTGTTTATTTCTTTGGTTCTTTTTTGGTTAGCTTTCTGTGTGTAATTTCACATTTAAGTCAAGGTTAACATGTTTTGGTATCTGATACATGTGGCCTATTTTCTACTCTGCACAATCTGTGTTTCGCAGGTGTAATTTTCAGCAGTCTTTGGCTATTCATTATATTCGTGCAACCGTGGCCGTGCACTGGGTCAGGATAATGCTTGCAATAATCTCAGGATTGTGCGCTTCTTTGCTTGCTATCTTGATTATCCAAGCGGAGCGCGGGCGAAGCCCGCGCGTAGCGAGGTAGTTTTTTTTTTCATCTCCCAGCACTGAAAATTTTTTGGCCAAGTGGTGTCTGTCTGGACATTGTTCTAGAATTCATCTTTTAGCACAATATTAGCGACACTGTTTGGACAATTCTATTAAAATTAGGCGTACAAACTGATTTTGTTTCGGGGAATCCTCTCAGAGGATCAGAATTTTCATATAATATCATCGGAAGCTGTTACAACGGGAAAATGTGAAACTTTTGTCACTTTTTAACATGGAATTTCATCTTTGAGCGTTTCAAGCGGACTTTAATAAAATAGTTATTTGCGAATTAAGCAGCGGAAGACACTCACCGGTTCAACATGTGTATGGTCATTAAACCTCAAAACATTTCAGTAAGTGGTTTAGACAAACACCTCCGCCATGTGAGGGTGACTGGTTTGTAGCTGAAGAGTTTTTTTCTAAAGTGTGTTCTAAATACAAATGACGTACTGGTAATGATGTAATGAGTTGTTCTAATCTTGTTCTTGGAACTCTTGCTGTTCCAAGCTTGTTCTTAGCAAGTCTTGGTGACGAGAACAAAGACTATCAATGAAATCTTTAGAAATAACCTCTGACAACGACGACGATGACGACGACGACGACGATAACAACAACAACAACAAATGACATCGACGACGACGACGACAACAACAACAACAACAACAACAACAACAACAACAACAACAACAACAACAACAACAAAAACAACAACACGAGAACAACAACAATCACGACAACGAACATGACAACAACAACACCAACAACTACGACGACAACTACAACGACTGGGTTATGATGACATCACCAATGATTTAAAGGCCGTTAAAAAATCGTTAAATCCTATTTCTTCACTGATTCTTATGAAATTTTAAAGGTAGGTTTGTTGTCCCCAACTTATTTTCACTCCATACTTTTCCAGAAGAAAAACATAATTTTGGCAGTTAAAAACCGTTAAAATTCAATTCTTCACCGATATTTATGAAATTTTGTGGGTAGGTTCGTTGTCCCCAACTGATTTTCACTCTATACTTTTCCAGAAGAAAGACATAATTTTGGCAGTTAAAAAACGGTAAATTTCAATTCTTCACCTATCTTTATGAAATTTAGTGGGTGGGTCCGTTGTCCCAAACTGAATTTTAAGACATACTTTTCCAGACAAAAAACCTTATTTTTGGCAGTTAAAAACCGTTAAATCTCAATTCTTCATCGATATTTATGAAATTTTGTGGGTAGGTTCGTTGTCCCCAACTGATTTTCACTCCATACTTTTCCAGAAGAAAAACATAATTTTGGCAGTTGAAAACCGTTACATTTAAATTTTCACCTATCTTTTTGAAATTTAGTGGGTGGCTCCGTTGTCCCAAACTGAATTTCAAGACAAACTATTCCAGTCAAAAAAACTTATTTTTGGCAGTTAAAAACCGTTAAGTCTCAATTCTACACCGATATTTATGACATTTTGTGGGTAGGTTTGTTGTCAGATTTGACATGATGGCAGAATTGAAAGTGTGAGATATCCTGATGTTTCACAATTTATGCTGCATAATTCAGCCCCATAGGCGCTTGAATTTTAGGTGGAGTTGGGTTTTTTTTCAGCCCAAACCAGTAACCCCCACATGGTTTTCATGTCCCTTTCTGAGAGACTTCAAGAAGTTTCAATTTGACGTCATGATTAGCCTGCCGCATTAGCAAGTATGAAAACACGTCATCGATGACACATTTTAAGACAGAGAGAGAGAGAGAGAGAGAGAGAGAGAGAGAGAGAGAATCATGTACACACAGATGGACGACTTCGCTTGGGGTATGTACTGCCCGGCAGTACACATCTACTTAATTTGTGAATTGTTTGAGTGCGTGTCCCAGGGCTTAGGTGCACGAAGCGAAATTGGGTGCCACCCGAATGGGTGGTACGCAGCCGCGGGGTCGGATTAGTTGAAATTGAGATTTGTTGGGATTTCAACCAATCAGACCCCGCGGCTTGTTCCTACAGAGTTGAGTGGCACCCAGTTTCGCTTCGTGCACCTCAGCCCAGGTTCCTCAGAGGGCAAAGGGTGATTATGACCTAGATCGATAATATGCATAGGTCCAAATGTTCTGACTACAAACACATGTTTCCATTAAAAAGACCTCCAACATGCCAAAACTATCGGACGGTCGACCAGCTAGCTGCAGACCAATGCGTCAGATCAAATAAGTATGTGTCAGTGACTGAAGACCGAGGCTTGAGCATAACGGTGCATGTATGTTTGTTAGGTATGTACGTTGCTCCGTTTGTTTGTGCAATCGCATAAACCTGAATTTTCCACCTCAGTGACGATACTTGTTGATATCTTGTTTTTATAAACTACTCTCGGCCAAGTGGCTTCTTGGTATCAGTCCTGAAATGTACATTATACTGTGAATATGATCTGGGACGAAGCTGACACTCTCCGGGGCTTGGGGATAATTGTTTTCTTCGCGTGCAAGAATACATACATCTAGATTGTCAATGCCTGAGTCCTCTGGAACATTCCAGGCGCGACTTGATATCTTGCCTCAGAATGTCCATTGTATGCAGTCGTGAACTAGGACAGCGATAATGTTTGCTGTATAATCGGGATTTCCTTTTTTAACAATAGCTACCTTTCTTGTTTTGTTTGCTTATTAATTTGTTTTTGTTTTTGTTTCTTTCTTATTTGTTTGTTTGTGGAATTGTTTGTTAGTGGCTTTGTTATAGCGTGTTATAAAAACCTAAAGGTTCCAGGTCGGTGAACACGTTCGTTGACAGTTGTTTGCTCGTGAAGCTTTTTAAATAGCTGTTTTGTTGAGGAGTTATTTGATATACCCATTCCCAACTGTGCTGTCGTGCAAATGTGAGGCGGGGCAATATTAACGCTTTATGCTTGTTTGCTTGCCTGTTTGTGTGGATAGGATAAAAGCCACTCTTTGTTTGTTTGATGGCTTCTTTCCTGGTTTCTTTCATTTTCTTGAAGCACAGAAACCTACATTTTCAGTGTAAATGAACACGTTATTTTACGCCTTGCTTTTGTAACCTATTTTCTGCCTGTTCTGTTCAGCAGCTGCCTTATATATCTAACCCCCCCCCCCCCCCCCCAAAAAAAAAAAGTGCACTGCACAATTATTCAATGGAAAAGGAACATTACGTCGTCGTCTTGGAATTTTGCAACCGTGAAAACGAACGACTGTGCTGTCTTTGGTCTTGGGATTGTTTCTTTGTGAGTGTGCTTGCTTGCTTGTTGGGTTGTTTGTCTGTGTGTCTGGCGGCATTATGTTAACCTAAACGTTCCTGGTCGATGAACAAGGTCTTGAAACCATATCGTGTTCTTGTACAGTCTTTAGCTGTTCTATCAAAGGAGTTACTTGGTAACCCTAAATTTCAGCCCCCCCCCCCTTCTCCGGCCTTCACCTCCCTCTGAACCCCTGTCCGTTGGTTCATTGGTCCTTGATTGACCGAATTCTATTCCCTCAGTTTTTAGTAGCCATGACCTCCTCATTTTTGAATCGTTGCGTCAGATCCTCACGGATTAAGTGTAATTGTGTATGCGTGCCGAGATTTGGTCGCGAAGAAGACATTTCAATTACGGAGGTACCCATTACATTCGTCAGAGTAATGCTTCCCTAGCAAAACAAGTATACATTTCAAGACTATTATTTACAAACTTGCGTGTTTAGGGTTATTGTTTACAAGTTATGACGAGTGAAACACTGTAATATGAACCCCACTGTTCGACTTTTGGAACGTGTTCTCTTTTCTTGAAGGCAGAAAAACTCCCTTGTCATGTGGGTTCAATGCCATGTTTTCATGTCTTTTTCCCATTAATATCACATGACACCCAAGCTGGCAGGTATACAATTTCAGCTCAGAAACGGTTTGTTTCCCTAACTGATATCGTATTTCATTCTTGACATAGATACTACTGGAGCAGATGTTTATTTTATTTATTTATTTGGTGTTTAACGTCGTTTTCAACCACGAAGGTTATATCGCGACGATGGAGCAGATGTTGGTTTGAAGTTAAATGGATACTATTGTTATGACCGTTTGGGGGGAAGTTTCTGGCGAATTTGATAAATGTGAAGAATATAGGGAATCCATTGTAGACGCACACAAAACGGTTTGCTGGAAAACGCACCACAAGTATGGTAATTCATTAAATCAAAGTGAGCGAATGCGCTTCAAGGCGCTGTCTCTGTCACTTGTTGGAAACAAAAAGTAGTCAAGAAGCGCCGCCTGGCGGAAAGTCGGTAGCGTCATCTTCTTTGACGCGCCTCCCTATGAAAGGATCATCGCATACACAGTAGAAGAAACGAACATTACCATCACAAAGAGTGCTCTTTCTGCGACATTTAATTCTGTTTTTAAAACACTTCCTTTTGCAAAGTCAAGGCAGCCCTCCTATGTGGTAGCATTATTTGTAACATTATTTGTAACGCAGAATCGTATGGTATCATTTTGGGAGCGATCTGAGGGCCTTTTCTGTTAGGTATAATCCCTATAAGTGCACATTCCTACCGTATGAACAGCCATGTCCACCCACGCTTTTATCTTAGATCAGAACGTTCTTCACAG
The DNA here is from genome assembly GCF_037325665.1 of Littorina saxatilis. Lineage (NCBI taxonomy): Eukaryota > Metazoa > Mollusca > Gastropoda > Littorinimorpha > Littorinidae > Littorina > Littorina saxatilis. Next base: position 27,411,976 of record NC_090253.1, read on the forward strand.
AGGGCATAGCCAAAGCTTTGAAACTTTACACACTTCTACAGTTTGATTACCTCCGAACTTACCCTAAGTTTGCTTGACCTTCGTCAGATTTTATGGTCGAAAATAAGGAATTATCATGTTTTCAGATATTTTGAAGCCAGGGCTTTGAAACTTCTCACAGGTCCAGGGTTTGAGGAACTCCAGACATAAGGCAATCTTTGAGTAAACATATGGGCAATTCTCATGTTCTCTGTCGATTAGTTAGAGTTTTGAAACGTCTCGCATGTCCATGTTTGATGGCCTCAAAATAAATATGATCAAATTGTGGTTGACCCCCGGCGAATTTCAAAGTGATCGTGTCCACACACAAAAAAGGAAAAACATATTTTGCTTGAACGTTTTGACATTAAGAGCTTTTGAACTTCACACTCATTCAGGGTGTGATGACCTCTTGACATGACCAAAGTCTGGCTGATACTGACCAAAGTTCAAAGTCACTGGTGGTTCGATTGTTTGGCGCTAGAGCAGCACTTAATGTGCTTCCTATTCATAGTATGCATGACGTACGAATGTGAGTCATACGAGCATTATTTTACTCTTCTTGTTAAGCCATAATTATACGGACAAAGCTTTGCTACTCGGATTTCTCCGGTCTTGTAGAAAAAGATATCTCCATTATCAGATCTTTGCTGCGTGACAGTTGAAGGTTCTACAACCTGAAATCAGAAACTGCCCATAGAATACATCGCATTGAAGAGAGCTTAGCAGGATGTTGAAACCGAGAGGTCCGCTGGATCAGATAGAACAAGCATTGACCTTAACGGTCAAAATAGCCGCCCGTGGTGACACGGGGTAGGACATGGATACCGTCCCTGCACAAACAGTTGACCTGTGACCTAATCCGCGACCTTAAGTCACGCTTAACAGTTTCAAACCATACTGAGAGAGAGCGAGAGAAAGAGAGAGAGAGGGAGAGAGAGAGAGAGAGAGAGAGAGAGAGAGAGAGAGAGAGAGAGAGAGGGGGGGAGGAGAGAGAGACAGAATGACAGACAGACAGACAGACAGAGCTGTCGGCATCAAAGTAACAGATTAACAACAACAGTCGTCGCCGAGACCTTATTTCAGATAGTCTCGACTAACCACTGAGACGCCTGTACACAACACCGCTTTCCTTACCCGAAGCCGTGACAACTGAACTTTGGAAGAGTACACCTCTTCATTACCTCCAGAGATCTTTCACTTTCAGCTGACTACCATCCCACCCCCACCTCCTGTCTTCCCCCCTCCCCAGCCCCTCTGTGGGCAGAGAGGTGTCGCCGTCAGCTAATTGAGGTCACCTGTACTCACTCAGAGCAAAACCACTCACGAATGCATGCAGCGCACAATGCCGTGACATGGCCAAGCACTCGAAGGGAAGTAACTCGGATTCTGGGTGCGGGAATTCCCACAAACATAGGAATCTGTCAGTTGGTTTCGTCCCCTGGCTTGGTTTGTAAAAGCGTTAAAAGCTAATATCTTCCGTTTGACTACCGTTAGGAATGTATTTTTTTACATACACCCGTCTAACCCTATTCCTTACAATTTCACGAAATTTGAGCTTCATTGACCCAGAGATACAAGTCTTACCCGACTTGTTTGTAAGACATCGGCCGCCCGCCCGCCTCAAACAAACAAACAAACAAACAAACAAACAGACAGAGCAAATCCAGTAAGCCCCATTATACTAATGGCGGCTTAAAAAAAAACAAGTAAAAAGCCAGTGAGCGGTATGTATAACCTTAATGGGCGGTTCTGGTGAGGTTATGCCCCTTCTTTCTTTCGGCTGGTAACAGGCGGAACCTCGCTGCAAGATCACACAAGAAAGGAAAAAAACGTGCATTGGTCCTAAATAGCATGTCGCTTTGATAACAGTTCGTGTGTAAGTCGTGCATTTTATACGGTAAATGACAATGGTATAACAGGCGGAACCTCGCGGCAAGATCACAGGAGTTGTCTCGCGTTATCACCCCAGAAGCGCTCATTAAAAGTTAAGACCTTTTCAAGTGAAAGATTTAAAGACACCGCCCTTCCCGTGTACAAGATCATTTTGACTGTCACAGGTCTGTCCAGGTCTGTACAAGATGTACAGATCATTGTTACCGTCACAGGTCTGTCCAGGTCTGTACAAGGTGCACAGATCATTGTTACTGTCACAGGTCTGTCCAGGTCTGTACAAGGTGCACAGATCATTGTTACTGTCACAGGTCTGTCCAGGTCTGTACAAGGTGTACAGATCATTGTTACCGTCACAGGTCTGTCCAGGTCTGTACAAGGTGCACAGATCATTGTTACCGTCACAGGTCTGTCCAGGTCTGTACAAGGTGCACAGATCATTGTTACTGTCACAGGTCTGTCCAGGTCTGTACAAGGTGCACAGATCATTGTTACTGTCACAGGTCTGTGCAGGTCTGTACAAGGTGCTCAGATCATTGTTACCGTCACAGGTCTGTCCAGGTCTGTACAAGGTGCACAGATCATTGTTACCGTCCCATTTCCGGCAAATCAGCCGATAAACACTTGAGTTATAAGCGGTCAAAAGGGTGACAGAAGGATCGACAGATGCCTTTTTATGATATAGATTCGGGATGGCTCCTAATATGGATCAGTTGTGATTTATAAAAAAATAAAAAATAAAAATTGCAGAATGTCTATTGCAGGTAATTCGCTCTAATTATAGGCATAAAATCGTCGCGATATAACCTTGAATGGTTTAAAACGACGTTAAACACCAAATCAAGAACAAGATAGGCATAAAAGTTAGCTGAAGAGATAACAACTACCAAGCACAAAATAAAACTTGTTCACGAGAAAATAAGCGCGTTATCAGCATGAAATAAAAAGTAGTCAATATTCGTTGCCCTTTCCCGCAGCACCCAGGAGGACCTTTGAAACTGACAGCCCACTTTGTCAACATCACGGGCAAAAGAATATTGACACAGCCATCATCGAACGCTGAAGAAGATGAAGAAGTTGCCCTTTCCCTACTTTAAATTGCAAGTTGATCCACTTGTGATGTCGCACAAAGGTCACACAGACATTAGGCCTACTGATTTGAGCTTAAATTGTCACGTCAACTTCAGCATGCGTAGGAGTCTGAAAATACTATCGCAAGATCTAGAGGTCGAAGCTCATCTTGTGTCAGCACTAATTTTCGGAATACCACCCGAGCAGGAAAAGATAGTCTGTCGGCCAGTGACCACTTGGGTCAACCCGACGGGGTTGGGGTTGCTACCACACTTTTTTTTAACAGATTTTAACGATAGAAATCTAAATCTAGAGTCTTGGGGCTTTTCGTTATACCGCTTTTGAGAAAAACGTGGTTTTGTGTGCGTATTTTCCTTCTTTGTGCTTACTATTCCCGTTTAGAGGGTTGGGTTCATTAAGCGGGCATAGAAGTTGAACCGCTTGTCTGACATTCTTTAACGGCATATCATTGGAAAGGTAAGGTAATCATACAGATTTTGACGTCAATTAAAATGACGTCACGTTGTTCGTGTTTATGTAGTGATGACGTATTTTTGTTTCTTCAAAATATCGATATCAGCAAAGTCGCCGCTTTGGGTGTTTCATTTAAATCATTTGAAAATATGCAAGACATAAAATACAACTATACAGTTTTAATCGGAAGTAAGTAAAACATGTTATAGTGCATCCTAATAGGGGAAGGGCCCCTAATATGGACCACTTTTTGTTAACTAGCTTGTTTTTTTGCAAAGCCGTTTCATTTTGTGTTTGGTAGTTGTTCTCTCTTTCGTAAATCTTGAAGACTAATTAGAGAGAACTAGCTTTTACAGTCATTCACTAAAAATAAAATACAGAAAAAAAATCACAACTGGTCCATATTAGGGGCCTGGGCGCTTAATATGGACCAGTGATGAGACCTTCGAGAATCACTGTAAAAAGCCCTGTTTTCTTTAAAATAACATGATACAACTTGCAACTTACTATGCACGTCAGCCTAATTGAAATATGCTTCAGATTTACAGGTTTGGATTCGACGAGAAGTGTATTTGAAACACAAGAGGAAACTGTTTAAAACAAATCAAAAACAGAGAGAAAATAATTGAAATTATCAACTTTCACGTAAAGAAGTATACTTTTTTTGAAATCTCGAGGGCTAGTTATAGGTCATTTTCAGCAAGCTTTTTAAGAATGACTGAAACCGTCCTTTATCTTTTCTTTTCTTCTATTTGTTGAAGGTGGTCCATATTAGGGAACACAGAGATACTTCGAGTTTTTGCTATAATTTTTTGTTTGTGACTAAAACTCGGGGCCAACACTGCTAAAGTGTAGCGAATACAGCCTTAGCTGTTCTATAATGCAATTGTTGTGTGTTTATAGCTTTGTCTTTGGAGAGAAATTGGTCCATTTTAAGCGTCAGATTTAGAGTGAACGAAGCTAAAAGTGTGAAAAAAACAAAAGGGAGAAAAAAAAACTAACGGTTTTGTGCGTCCACAACTTTTTCGACATGTGCAAGTTATCAAGAGAGGATGCATTCCGCGAAAAAAAAACTGTTCTGAGCGCTCTAGCACCATTAGTTTGTCAGAACGAAAGGTGGTCCATATTAGGACCCAGTCCATATTAGGAGGCCCTTCCGCTATAATTTGCACGTGTACATGTGACGTCACAAATATACACACCTTCTTAATCTTGACTGCACTGGTGCTTTGGAAGGTCTGCTAAAAGTTCATCTCGGGAAATCAATATTTCAGCAATGGTTGTCGACATTTTATCCCCAAAAAACACCTAATGTTTGGATTGTGAGTTATTAGGGGAAATTCTTTGGGACGAATACAATTTTCCCTCATTCTTTTACTCCTTTCTTCTGTTCAGCAATGTGCTTATTAGAAGCACACATGCCAAATGCAAATGATCAGAGGTACCTTAATTGTTAATCAAGTGAGATAAGATTACAAATGATTCAAGTGATGACGTGTTTCAACGCTATTATCACACCACAGCCAGTTTATTTTGATGTTCCCCCAGGTGTGTTCCTTCGTAAGTAAGTTGACGTGAAGGTTTAAAATGTATAATATACACACAAAGGTGTGAATCAAGTTATTTCACAATCGTCATGCAGTCAGTGTGTGCAGAAGCAGTTCTTTGGAAATCAGTGGATAGCGAGTCTAAAAATAATACTGTGAGTGATGACAGTTTTGATGGTTTTTCTGTGGCATATTTACACGAATATACATAATTAGGAAGGGTCGGAGCTGAAGGGGCGTGTCATCAGACACACGTTCTTAGAACAACAGAGAAGAAACCAACACCAAAGACGCCAAAAGTCTACTTCTTTTAGCTATATATCACTCATCTCCGAAAAAACAACAGCCCTGAAATAGTGTTTTCAGTATAATTTACTGTCTTACAGGCACACTAATTATCTCATCAAAACAGTTTGGCTTATAATCTTAGATCTGACCATTCCTTGAATTTGACTCATGCCAAAACACAGCACTCTGGCTGCTTTTCGCGGTGAGTTTTATTGTTGTTGTGACTACATTTCAAATGTTACTTGTTGCATTTAAACACTTCATTCATCAAAATAATTACCTCTGTACACAGTTAGCATTTAGACTATTTGTTTCTTTGGTATCTGACAGAGTGGAGGGATGTTCTTATTTCATGTAAAAGCCTGCCCCGATCTTATAAGGTGCGCCTAACTCTTTTCAATAGAAGCATTGAGCCTTTAAGCTGAATCCAAACTGTGTTAGATCTGAAACATTCAAAGATAAGTCTGGTTTGTCTCCAACAACAATAAGAAAGAGAAAGCGAGAGAGAGGGACCCCCACCCCCCCCCCCCCCCCCACACACACACACACACAAACACACTCACCCAACCACATCTTACGCATGTACATAATATCGTTTCAGATATTCGTCTCCGTTTCTTCATGTAAAAAGTGTGATTAACCTGTTGCAAGTGATATCCGCTCTTGTTACAAAATGTTCAATCAATCAATCAATCAATATGAGGCTTATATCGCGCGTATTCCGTGGGTACAGTTTTAAGCGCAGGGATTTATTTTTTTATTTTTTTTATTTTATGCAATTTATATCGCGCACAGTCATATTCAAGGCGCATATTTATGCCGTGTGAGATGAATTTTTTTTACACAATACATCACGCATTCACATCGGCCAGCAGATCGCAGCCATTTCGGCGCATATTCTACTTTTCACGGCCTATTATTCCAAGTCACACGGGTATTTTGCCAGGAAAGACCCTTTTGTCAATCGTGGGATCTTTAACGTGCACACCCCAATGTAGTGTACACGAAGGAACCTCGGTTTTTCGTCTCATCCGAAAGACTAGCACTTGAACCCACCACCTAGGTTAGGAAAGGGGGGAGAAAATTGCTAACGCCCTGACCCAGGGTCGAACTCGCAACCTCTCGATTCCGAGCGCAAGTGCGTTACCACTCGGCCACCCAGTCCATAACAACAAAACATCATTGTAAAATTACTAAGTCTTAGTCTACGGACATCCATTGACACAACCTAATTCTGCTGAATCGTATGTCTCTTTTGACTGCTTAAAAAGCGAAGGACGGAAATAACATTTTCTCAAAGCCAAATTGGATGTTGCAATGATGTACAAATTATGTTTATTTCTTTATTAATGATACAAAATCGCACTTGGTGAAAACCATTGGTGTATACAAGCACTTAAAGCTACCAACCCCCGGTCTGTGTTGACGTGTGATTTTGCAGGGTAGGGTCACAGTAACGAGCGTATCGCGTACACTAGGATTTTCTGCCACATGAAATGAATATCTTTTGATGCCGAATAAAACAAGAAATTCCTCCGAGGTAGGAAAAACACCCCCGTCAAAGGGAAATAACCTTCTCAGTTGGTGGCAGTGACTGAATGAGAATGGTTATTTCCCTTTGACCATTAAGATGTCCCTCTATAAGTCCTTGTATAATTTTAATCCACCAATAACTCCCTAACCGTGTGTTTGACTGGTCCCAATTTTTGTAAGGACCGTCTCAGGAATGTATAGAACCTGTTCACCAAGTTTGGTGACGATCGGTCCGTTCATTCTTGAGATCTATATGCGAACACAAACAAACAAACAAACAAACACATGGACCGAATCCAATAACTCCCTAACCGTGTGTTTGACTGGTCCCAATTTTTGTAAGGACCGTCTCAGGAATGTATAGAACCTGTTCACCAAGTTTGGTGACGATCGGTCCGTTCATTCTTGAGATCTATATGCGAACACAAACAAACAAACAAACACATGGACCGAATCCAACAATAACTCCCTAACCGTGTGTTTGACTGGTCCCAATTTTTGTAAGGACCGTCTCAGGAATGTATAGAACCTGTTCACCAAGTTTGGTGACGATCGGTCCGTTCATTCTTGAGATCTATATGCGAACACAAACAAACAAACAAACACATGGACCGAATCCTATACACACCCCTATACCGGGGGGCGGGGGTGTAAAGACAAACACGTCAGTGTGATACAGGGATTACATTATTTTGCATTTCTTTGAAAACACGCCTTTACTAAGTGCCAGTCTTAGAAAAAAATCGAAAAAAGATAGGAAGACTCAAGAAACCGGAAGTATAACTCAATCATTGTTTGCAATCATATATATACGGTAGCTTATTGCTGTTAAAACATTCTCAAACTGTTTTGTGATCAGAAAAACATTTACTTTTGAGCGTACAATGATGTCTTTTAGGTTTAATCTAAATACACGTTCTACGAACACAATGCAACAAAAGTACATTTCAGATACATGAAACCCTGACAATAACATTTTCGACAAATTCAAACCTATATGAATTGACGATGCATTACATAAGATTCAAAAACAAAATGTACTTTTTTCATAATCATATGCACTTTTGTTATCCTGAGATAACGTGTGAACAGCATGAAAATAGCGAATCAGCTAGTAGATAACCGGAAGTTGAATAAAATGCGAATGTGACACCGTTATGAGAGTTCCTGGTTTTTATCTCCAATGGCTTACCTACTTATATGTATATTTGTTGATGAGATAAGTGGCAAAGAAGAGTTCATATGCCTTAATCTTTAACTATACCCCCTAATCATATGACGTAATTTACAGTAAAGGGTAGGTTTCGATTTAATCGAACATAACTTTTATCCAGCGTTTTCGACAATTTCAAATGCATACACTTCAACGTACAATGTAACTAACTTAACAATGGCAGTGCCTACTACGAACAGAAGACTTGCACTTTTTGAAGAAACCGCGGGATACGTCTAGGATTAATTTAAAAGAAATAATGTTTTTAGCAACCCGTACCCCCAGACTGAGGGCTGCACTTTATAAGAAGTCCATTTCTACCATTTCCAATAGGCAAATTAAGAAGTAAGAAAGATCCTAGCTTACTTTAGTGTAATGTAATTTGCTTGCATACCCTTTGGGGGCATGCTGTGGGGAGTTTAGCTTGTTTTGTCAAAGTGAATGAAGACATTGAGACAGGTATGAACGTTTTCTGAAATTTGAAGCTGACGCACTGAACAACAAGTATGCCAAATATAACCAATGCTACAATCACTTATCATTTACTCTAATTACATTTTGAGCATAGAATTGCACATACAATGGTCGTCATAGCAGTGAATGAGCCCCTATCTAATGATATATAAGTCTTTTTCGGTCATGTTTTCAAGGCGGGTAGGGAGCAAAAAGACATTTTGTACATAACGAAACTGCATGTCAAAAGTCTAAAACGGTTACCTTTAATAATCAGATGCATAAAGCTTCATAAAAGATTACTTTTGTTTAAAAAAATTCAATATATATTAAATGCGAGTTTTATGAAATGCAAAATACTTATTTTAGACAAAGAATTTGACATTATGAGGCAAAACCGGAAGTTAAAAATTAGATAACGACAATATCCGTTTAAACAAACTCGTATTTCCTTATAACAGTTTCATCTTTCGTATGCTGCATCAAATGACATCTGGCAGGACAAAACTATCTTCTTTCAGGGCTGTGTTTATGTCAGCTTTTGTCCCCAGTCGATCTTTTTCTCTTTTTTGAAGCTGATGCACATTGACTCAATTTTGTTTCATATGGCTGGTGTCTGCCAAATGGAACTAACCAATATGGATGCCAAGTCAGTCCATCTATAAGAAAAATCGACTTGTGTGTGTATGTATGATTGCAATATTAACCTGGGACTGAATTATCTTCACTTATCGTTTGGAAGAATGACATATTTTGATTTTCTCAACACGATGTTGTACTCGCAGGTTAATGTCTAAAAGTATCCATAGGAAAAATGTTGTTTGTATATTGCCTGATAGAACAAAGCCTTAGCTTTTGTTTTGTGTATAATTTACAAATGTCTGTTTGCCGAAACGAAGTATACGACGTTTATTTGTAACATACCCCCTGCGCCAAAACTGCGTTTTTGGCAGAATAGGGGTTAGGTTACAAAGACGCTCCTCACTCAAAAGCGGTACAACGGAGCCATTTTTCGTTTACCGAACATCGGCTGTAAATTGAATAAGCTTTCTGAAAAACATCATCTCTAACCCAACCCCGTCGGGTTGACCTACCCCCCGCGGGTTAGGGGGAGTCCCATATTGGTTGGTGTAATAGTTTGGTGTTATGTGTTTATATTCGGAGGCTATCGTAGGGTCACACTCTCAGCCACATCAGTATAACATCAGACGAATGTCTATCACTAAGTTTATTCATTAAAGTATAGAGCATAAGATATAAGCAGCATACAGTAACAGAGCTGAGCACAGAGTGAAACTCATTAGCATAAGGATACTGTGCTGGAAGAAGCTTAGGGTGCACAATGTACTCTTATTATAACTGATGATACCAGACCGTGGGAAGAGGTCTGAGAGATAACAGTGAGGAGAGGCTGGGTGGTGGCACAGTTGCTAGTACTACATCCCCTCTCTTTTGGAAAGCAAGTATAACACACTGTACAAATCTCGAACATAGTGTCACTTCTTACTAAGTAACATAGGATAACCTACAACCACAAAAGATATTATATTATCAACACCAAGGGTGATAGGAACTGTTCTTAGACTGTTTTCACAAGAGTCGTGGTTGCAGTGGCTGAGGACACAGAAACGCTACTAGCAAGTGTCTTGGAAACTGTTGGTGCTGGTTGGCACTGTTCTGCATTATATCAGTGTCACAGATTAGATCGTAGAATACTTTCTTGAAACCAGGAGACAGTCATAATTGAAAGTAATGTCTGGAAGAGTCACACAGTACTTTGACTTTGTTCAGTCAGTTCTTTGACTTTTTTCTTCTTACCAGTTTGTTTCAACTACGGTTAGAAAATTACATTGAAAATTACATACTACTTTCTACACATAAAACAACATAAACATATACATTGACAACACTTCACATGTGTCTGTGTGTGAGGATTGTATTGTTGTGTGATTATAAATGTATGTATGTAAAACATGTAAAACACATTGTGTATGTGTGTTTCTCCTCTTCTTCAGGAAAACTTGCTGTCTTCATGCATGCTCTTCTTTCTTCTTTCTTGCAAGTACTTCTGTTAGCTACATTGTTTGAATGAGTCGCTGTGGTTGTTGTGTGTGTCTGTTGGATCGTCGAAGGGTTGTTGGAACTGTCGACTCGGTGTTGTCACTGCGTTGGGGTGTGTTGTTCACAGGTTGTGGGGTGTCTTGGCGAGGCGGTCTGAGACTGGCATCTTGTTGTTGGTCTGCCCAGGTGAGACGTTTCTGCATGGTGGGCAGGTCTCGCAGCTGTCTTCTGTTGCGGCGGTAGATGCCACCATTGGGTGTCCGGATGGTGTATGATCTTGGTTCAGGCCTCTTGTTGACGACAGTTGCTGGTATCCATGTGCCGTTGTTTTCTTGCATCTGAACCTTCTGGCCTGTGTGGAGTGGAGGAAGGTCTCGGGCTGAACGATCGTGGTATTTTTTTTTGAGTTTGTTGGCGGACTTGAAGATTCCTGCGCGCTTTCCTGTTGTATGGAGTGGGTTTGGCCAGGTGTGGGAGATTGGACTGGAGATTGCGGGAGTAGAGGAGTTCAGCAGGAGAAGGGAGCGAACTGTCAATGGGGGTGGTGCGGAGACAAAGCAGTGCCAGGTCTGGGTCAGAGTTGCTCTGCTTTGCTTTGAGCAATGTCTTCTTGACTGTCTGCACCATGCGTTCCGCAAATCCATTGGACTGGGGGTATCTTGGGGAACTGGTGACATGTTGGAATCCCCATTCTGCTGAGAATGTTGCGAACTCGTTAGAGTCATATTGTGGTCCGTTGTCTGATATGACCTTTGTAGGTATTCCGTGTTCGCTAAACAGCTGTTTCAGTGCTGTGATGACTGAAGTGCTGGTTGGCTGAGCGGGTAAGCGTCTGATGAAAGGCATCTTGGAGAAGTAGTCTGAGACTAAGATGTATTCCTTTCCGTCAAAATGAAATAGGTCTGTGCCGACGTTTTGCCAAGGTCTGGTTGGAACGTCGTGGGGGAGGAGAGTTTCTGCCTGCTGGCTGTTTAGGTTGCTTTGGCAGACGTTGCATCTCTTCACCCAGTCATCAATGTGTGCATTGATTCCACGCCAGTAGACGCAAGTCTTGGCGCGAAGCTTGCATTTTTCACTTCCTTGATGACCAGCATGAATGTTCTGCAGTATGTATGCTTGCATCGCTGCCGGTATGATGATTCGATCTCCTTTGAGCACCAAATCATCCTCCACACTTAGTTCATCTTTGCATGACCAGTAGTCTCGCAGTCGTTTGGGCAGAAGTTTTGCGTTATCTGGCCACCCATCGATGATGGTGTCTCTCAATGCTGCAAGGTCAGGGTCGGCATCTGTTTTCTGCCGTAGCTCCTGAAGCCTGTCAGATGAAAACTGGACTGCGTAGATGGACTGCTCCAGGCTGATTGATTTACTGGGTGTCGGGTTAAGTCTGGAGAGACTGTCAGCAAGGATCATCTCTTTTCCGGGGCGATATTGAATGGTGACGTCATAGTGTTGTAACTGTAACATCATTCGCTGCAAGCGAGGTGGAGTACTAGCTAGGCTTTTCTTCTGCACCTGTTCCAGGGGTTTGTGGTCACTTTCGACCACAAAGTGTTTTCCATAGATGTACGTATGGAATCGCGTGCATCCAAAGACGACAGCAAGAAGTTCACGTTCAATGTTCGCATAGCGTTGTTCTGTGTCGGTCAGGGCCTTGCTGGCGAACGCTATGGGTTTGCCGTCTTGTAATAGGGCTGCTCCAACTCCGATTTTCGATGCGTCGACCTGTATGGTAGTCTTCTTGGATACGTCGAAGAAGGAGAGGGCTGTGTCTTTGCAGATTGATGCTTTGAGGTCGTCGAATACTTTCTGCAACGAGCTGTTCCACTCAAAGTTGACTCCTTTCTTGGTCAGTGCACGGAGGGGTGCTGTCTTGTCGGACAGTTTGGGGATGAAAGGAGACATGAACTGAACTATGCCAAGGAAGCGCTGAACATCAGTGACGGACTTTGGCGCTGGCAAGGCCTGGATCTCTGAGCATTTGTCTGGATCAGGATGGACTCCTTCTAGGTCATAGATCATCCCAAAGAATTTGATTTGAGATGTCTTGATGTGGCATTTGTCGCTGTTGAAGACGAGTCCACATTTTCTTGCCACGTCCATCAGATGGTGAAGGTTCCTGTCGTGGTCCTCTTCATCCTTGCCATGAACAATGACGTCATCGGTGATTCCGATGGTACCAGGACACTGGCTGAGGATGCGGTCCATGGCTTGCTGGAACGCATCTTGGCTCACGTTGAGGCCAAAGGGAAGACGATTGAAGCGGAATCGGCCAACAGGGCTGTTGAAGGTGGTGAGCATGGAGGATTCCTCATCGAGTTTGATGGCCCAATAGCCGTGTTTGGCGTCGAGTTTGCTGAAAACCTTGGAGCCACTGAGGCGATTGGTGATCTCCTCGATTGTAGGGGTCTTGTGGTGAGTCCTCTTGATGCACTGATTCAGTGCTCTGGGATCCAGGCACACACGCAGACCGCCACTAGCCTTCCTGCTGAAAGCTAGTGCGTTAACCCAGTCTGTGGGCTCCGTGACGGGGGTGATTACGCCAATGTTCTCCATCTTCTTCAGCTCCGATTTGATTTCATCTAGAAGCTGGATGGGATACTTGCGTGGAGGCTGCACCACTGCTTGGGCTCCCTCCTTGAGCGTGATGTGTAGCTCACCTTCAAAGTTGCCTATACCCTCAAATCTGTCAGGGTATGTACGCTCCAGGTCACTGGCGTTCTTGACTGGCTTCAGTGCTGGTGCTGCTGCTGTTTGAATGGCGCAGTGAACGGTGACCAGCTTCAGCTGTCTGCTGCTGGGTAGTCCCAGGATGGCTGGACCGTTGCTGTCTGTGACAAAAAATTCTGCGTCATGCCATTCTGTTTTCTTGAATTTGCATTGGATCGTGATGACTCCAAACTGCTTGATGAGTGTCCCGTTGTACGCTTGTAGTACAGTGCGACGTAGTTCTGTGGCGCCTGCTGCCGGGAAACCCTCAGGGTTGAGCTGCTCGGGAAACATTCGCCGATAGATGCGGAGTGGGAGTATGTTTCCCTGTGCTCCCGTGTCCACCTTTACTCTAAGGGATGCTGGCATTGTATACTTGATGTCCAGGCTGACGTATAGCTCATCCCGGTTGTCCCCGTTATTTGTCTCTATGCTAGAGAAATCCAGGCAGGCGAAGTCGTCAGTAGGGTCATCATCGCTGATGTCTTGCACGGCGTTGATGTGTTTCCTGCCGCCTTGCTGGTGGCCAGGTCTACCGCGTCGCCGCCCTCGGGGTTTGTGTTGTTTAAGACTCTGTGCAGCATGTCCAGGTCTGTCTGTGCTACCGCTGGTGCTCGAGCGGCATACCTTCTGCCAGTGGTTGGGCCTGAGGCATTTTGAGCACGTAGTGCCGTAGGCTGGGCACTGTCGAGGTGGGTGTTTTCCACCGCAGTTGCCGCATGCTATGCTGTCCTTTGCTCTGATGGCGTCGATTGTCGAGCCTGTACCTGTCAATTCCTGCATTTGACGCATATGGTTCGCTGTAGCCTCGTGTGACTTTGCTAGTTCTAGGGCTGTAGCGAGGGTCAGGGTTCTGTCCCGAGAGAGGAGTTCACGCTGGACAGTGGAAATAGATGTCCCAGCGATAAGTTGCTCTAAAACTCTCTCATCTTCTGCGGCTTTGTCAGTATACTTGCATTTGATGGCCTTTGTTCTGCATCTTGTGCAAAAATCTTCTACCGACTCCCCTGTCCGTTGCGTCAGTCGCTGCATTTCTAGCCGATGAATGCGGAAATTTTGTGGTGGTTGGAGTAGCTGCAGTCTGTCCCAGATGTTTTTGGGGTCTTCGAGCTGTTCGACAGTGAGGTTCCATGTGTTGAGTAGACGTAAACCCTCACTGCCAAGCCACAACATGATGTAGTTGTGTTGCAGTTTTTTCTCAGTGTTTTTCACTTTAAACCACATGTCGCAGAGCTGCTTAAAATCTTGGAGTGATTGTGCCTTGTCATCTGATGACCAGTCCATCTTTGGGCGTGGCAATGGTGCATCAGCCATGTTGGTTGTGTGTGCGTGGTAAAATTGAGAAAGATACCACTTACCAGATTGTGCGGAGTGACGGTTACGGAGTCGATGATGTATCCGTGTACAACACTAGCATTACTGTCTGTCAGAGACACAGTCACTGGTGGTCAGGATAGTGTCCAGGATAATTATTCAGTAATCCAGTTGAAGACAGGGAATGACACAGTTACTAATGGTTAGTCACTGTTCCAGACTCACAGAGATCACAATCACAGTCACAAAGTTCTAGGTAGTACAGTTCCGATGATCAGAAGCTGTCAGTGTCACACACACAAAAGCTGGCACAGAAAACACTTGTAAGTTGTAAGATGTTCACACTGGGGCACCAGAGCTGCCACCATGTAATAGTTTGGTGTTATGTGTTTATATTCGGAGGCTATCGTAGGGTCACACTCTCAGCCACATCAGTATAACATCAGACGAATGTCTATCACTAAGTTTATTCATTAAAGTATAGAGCATAAGATATAAGCAGCATACAGTAACAGAGCTGAGCACAGAGTGAAACTCATTAGCATAAGGATACTGTGCTGGAAGAAGCTTAGGGTGCACAATGTACTCTTATTTTAACTGATGATACCAGACCGTGGGAAGAGGTCTGAGAGGTAACAGTGAGGAGAGGCTGGGTGGTGGCACAGTTGCTAGTACTACAGTTGGGACGAGAAAGAATTTACCCGATGCTCCCCAGCATGTCGTAAGAGGCGACTAACGGATTCTGTTTCTCTTTTTACCCTTGTTAAGTGTTTCTTGTACAGAATATAGTCAATTTTTGTAAAGATTTTTGTCAAGCAGTATGTAAGAAATGTTAAGTCCTTTGTACTGGAAACTTGCATTCTCCCAGTAAGGTAATATATTGTACTACGTTGCAAGCCCCTGGAGCAAATTTTTGATTAGTGCTTTTGTGAACAAGAAACAATTGACAAGTGGCTCTATCCCATCTCCCCCCCCCCCCCCCCTTCCCCCGTCGGTCGCGATATAACCTTCGTGGTTGAAAACGACGTAAAACACGAAATAAAGAAAAAGTCGGGTTGACCCTTGACTATAGCTGGGCGATGCACAAAGACGACCTCGTTGTGATTGACAGATAACGCGCGGCGCCGTCTCTGCGGTTCAGTGTGCCCTTGACCTCTTCTCCGAGAGAAACTGTGACGCGGGAAAAGAGAATCAAACATGTAATATCGTTGGAGATTTTCTCTGGATAACGGTGAACGGGTAATGTTGAACTTTAGCGTTGTAACGGAATTCATAAGCTCACAATTCAGAGGCATTTAAGCTTCCAATTTTGCTGAACCTGCCTTTGTAAGCATAACAAATCATTTTAGATACCTTTGATGTCACGGAATGAACTGTACACTCGGATGTCTTTCGTTTTTATTGATTTTAGAAGTGAACCGTGCGCACAGCCATGTTTTCGATATTACGATATTGCAACTCTGTCCGACTGTCGATATTACGATATTGCAACTCTGTCCGACTGTCGATATTACGATATTGCAACTCTGTCCGACTGTCGATATTACGATATTGCAACTGTCCGACTGTCGATATTACGATATTGCAATTTTAACTCTGTCCGACTGTCGATATTACGATATTGCAACTCTGTCCGACTCTGTCGATATTACGTATGCATTTTTCGTCATTTTCGTCGATCAAATTACCAAATTAATTACTTCTGCTAAGTTTTGAGCTCAATCCGTCAATTAATTTCACAATAAATATTCTTTGGCTTGATTACAGAGACGTGTATCAAACATAAGGCAAAAATGTCACTGGATTGTGAGCTATGAATTTACAACGCTAAAGTTCAAGAACGTTTGCCCGTGCCCTTCGCCTGTGAAGAGATCCAGTATCAAGCAAACTGACTCATCTTGCAACTTTGAATTCGGGTAATGTCACCGCTGAGGAAAAGAAAAACCGGCTCAAAGCGGCTGAAGGTTGGAACTGGTGCTTTTCTTATCGAAAAGTCCCTTTGCCTTATTTCAAATAAAAATTAAAGATAATGCAGAAAATTAATACCATGGTTTGTCTCGCACAGAGCGCAATTATACTTTGGAGCAGTAGTCAAACGGACCATCAACTCTAATTGGGGTGGGTGTTACGCTAGACTAATATCAGTTTCGCAATTGAATCGTGTGTGTTTTTGTGTCATCCTGAACTCAGGTAAAATGAGTTCCTTCAGGCGAGAGCGTGGACCGATGATTATCAGAATGTTTTTGTGTGTGCTTGTTGTTGTTGTTGTTGCCTGTCGTCGTTTTCCATATGATTGCATTCTCTGTTTGAAGGCACGCCCAGATCACATGTCCATGTACTTTTAATAGCGACAAAGCAAACGATGTCTCCTTGTCGTGACTTTCGACTGGCTGCATTAATTATACGACCAAAAAAACCACCAATTGTCCTCAGCCAACCCAGTAGAAAGAAAGGCCTACTTCAAATTTTAGAACGTGTCGTCACTGTCAGTATCTGCTTCGTTGAAATTCAGATTGGCCGCGACTTAGTCTTTGTCACCGTTCTTCATTGTTGGAACTTGATCTTCGAATAAATCGCGTCAATACGATCGTCTGTCCTACATGAACAATGGCGATACAAGTGTGTGTCCTCAAAGTCCTTGTCTGTTTTCCCTTCTTATTTGACATTGTTGTGAAGCTGGCCTTTTACTGTTAAATATAGGAGGCTTGGATGACACACAGGTTATTGGAGGGCGAATTTGTTTTTCTGGGGGTGAATACTATTCAGAAGCTAGAAGTACATTCCTTAACGTGAAAAAGATCATGCTCATCACCACAGATCTGTTTGGGCTTTAACTGGCGATGAGAACTTGCTTTAGGCCAAGGATCAACGGCCTGCCTGCTTCCTGTGCGGCGTGGGATTTTGTCTGAATAAATTTCGCCTATGTCAATTCATAAAAAAATGCCCCAAACACCTGCTAAGATTGCAGCCACGCTATTGAGTTTTGGTATATGTCCGGACGGGCGCAGTGGCGTGGTGGTAAGACGTCGGCCTCTTAATCGGGAGGTCGTGAGTTCGAATCCCGGTCGCTGTCGCCTGGTGGGTTAAGAGTGGAGATTTTTCCGATCTCCCAGGTCAACTTATGTGCAGACCTGCTTAGTGACTTAACCCCCTTCGTGTGTACACGCAAGCACAAGACCAAGTGCGCACGGAAAAGATCCTGTAATCCATGTCAGAGTTCGGTGGGTTATGGAAACACGAAAATACCCAGCATGCCTACTTAACGAAAGCGGAGTGAGCTGACTATGCTCTCAGAGTATAGTGTGGGGAACTCAAATGGGCAAACGAGCTCACACGTCACCAGAACATTGTGGAACGCTGAAGAAGAAGAAGTGTGTGTTCAAGTGAAAGGATGCTTTTATTCCATGTGAAAACCAGGACAGGTCTGTGGTGGTTTGTTTGTTTGAATGTTTGTTTGTTTGTTTGCTTAACGCCCAGCCGACCACGAAGGGCCATATCAGGGCGGTGCTGCTTTGACATATAACGTGCGCCACACACAAGACAGAAGTCGCAGCACAGGCTTCCTGTCTCACCCAGTCACATTATTTTGACACCGGACCAACCAGTCCTAGCACTAACCCCATAATGCCAGACGCCAGGCGGAGCAGCCACAAGATTGCCAATTTTAAAGTCTTAGGTTCGAACCCACGACCTCCCGATCACGGGGCGGCCAACCGTGCCGGTGGTAAAATGATTGTGTACGCAGGAAGAACGATATCTTTAACGGACATAATAGCGAGGCAGGGGTCAGATATATTAAATGATATCATTTTAGTATACCGCCAACTTTACCAGAGTCAGATGGGTTTTTTATTTGAGAAAATGATTTTTTTTCTTAAAGGAACTTGCTAGTTGGGAGAAGCACCGATTGATATTTCAATATTTTTTTCCGTTTCATTTTTTGCCTAAAAACACACCTTTTATATATAAAAAAAATAATAATTCATGGAATTGGTTTTTTTTTAAACAAAAACTGCCAAATAGGCGAAGCACCGTTTCAAATGTGATTTCTTTGTCCGTTTTATTTTTTTTTGCCGTAACACACCTTGTTATACAATTGACTCGCCATACTAGGTTACGCTGTGCTGTGGCAGAGACTGTAGTCTCTGGCTGTGGTGCGTTATGAACACTGATGAGTGTTTCTTGAAGGCGACACTTGCCGCTCGCGGAGCTAGAAAGCAAGAGTGTATGTAAAACGGTTTCAGTCAGTGATGGCTAGCTACGCAAGAATTAAACACAATTGGTTGATACCGAAAAGGTCGTCTGCACTGGTCGGTAAACAGCCATGGAATGCCAATAGGATTGGAAGCTGCGCCGCCGCCATTCAGTGATGTTATCGCCACGGCATGCTCGCCTTCGCCTGCCAAATCCTAGCGTTCCTCGCGGCGAGAATTGCCCAAGGAACGGTAGTTACTCTCCCCACTCGCTTCACTCGCCAATTCTGGTGTTACAGAAACGGGGAAGTGTAAATGTAACGTTCATTCAAGAAATATTATTTGTAAAATTCCGGTTAAAGGCACAGTAAGCCTCCCGTAAACCATCACAGATACGGTCAGGCTTTTACACACAGTACAAACACCCTTTCATTTAAACACTCACCGATTGAGAACATCCTAGGTGCCCTCCGTAAAGAGCGAACAATTTTCAAAGAATTTATTTTTGCGTGGTTTATCTTACCCCTGAGCGATCGTGAACCTGTGTGATCCAGTTTCCCTTTTTCACAATGTAGTCGTCAGTTAGTAATTTTAATGCGACTCGATGTGAGCTTATCTACAATAGCACGTTTTTATGCACGAAACAAACAGCTGAGGTTCACAAGAACTCTAGCGATAGCTTTTGACTGTTGAGAGGAACGGCGATATGCATAAACCGTCGTCTGCTACGACCCTTGCGTGACCCTGCTTCCGGGCTTTTCTTTTTTCAAACTTTCACCACTTCGAATTGTACTGATCTTGTCTTGATGAAAAAAGAATTCTTTTATGATTAAAGAATGTTTGTGTAACAAGCTGTCAATTTATTATTTAGATTTTAAAAGTTAGGTCTAGCGCAAAAACGCACCACGGTCCAAAAACATTCTGATAATCATCGATCCACGGCTATCGCCAGTTTACATCGATAGAATGAGACCCGAAGGGAAGTAACTCATTTTTGACCTGAGTTCAGGATGGGTCCAAAAAGTGTTCGAGACAATCTGCAAAATTAATTCTTTAAAAATTGCTCGCTCTTTACGTAGGGCACCTAGGATGTTCCCGTTTGGTGAGCGTTCAAATGGAAGGGTGTTTGTACTGTGTGTAAAAGCCTGACAGTATCTGTGATGGTTTCCGGGAGGCTTACTGTCCGGGCGTGATTTCCGGTATTGAATATTCATAACAGCCGTCCAGCACCAAAACGAGGCGCCATTGTTGTAGAGGACCAAGTCCACGAAAATAAATTCTTTGAAAATTTCTCACGCTCGACAGAAAGCAGCCAGGATGTTCCCGTTCGGTGAGCGTTCAAATGGAAGTATGCTTGTACTGTATGTAGACGCTCGGGGAGCTCTGTGATGGTTTATGGGAGGCTTACTGTGCCTTTAATTTGCAACATCGTTACAACATTGTAAGTTATCATTCGTTATGCTACGGTGCATATAAATGTCGCTGCTGTGGAGTCAGCGTCAAACAGAAACTCGTTTAAGGGCAATATACATCTGCGCAGTCATCACTACACTACATGCTGCGATAGGGATTATGACGAGTACTTGGCCTGTTTTCTTTTCACGCAACGTGTAGCGAGCTGGGCGAAAAAAAAAGAATCACCTCAATAATCTGCAGTGCGTCGTCTGTCCTGCTGGCGTTACATAGGTGAGCGCCGGGCCTTACAACTGTTGGCAAGTGTGTGATGTTGATTTACAATTGCGACCTTTAATTTTGCGTATTCAGGCCCAAACATATCACATGCGTCCATTTTTCACACAGACCTGTGTTTCTTTCTGTTTGCGAGAAGGGCCCGGTTTGTGTGTGGTTGCATGTGTGTGTGCATGCATGCGTGCGTGCGTGCGTGCGTGCGTGTGTGTTGTTCTTCTTTTGTGTTTGTCACTTTGTGGGATGCACCTCACTCAGTCAGGCCTGCACATAAGGTTGACCAGGGAGATCGGTAGGAAAAAATCTCCATCCTCAGACGTGCAAAATGAAATAGAAAACTAGATTTTTAGTGGCTATGCAACTCAAACTCATTTTACGTGAAAGCTTTGTGTGTCTGTGTAGTCCATTTCTACGTTTAATTTCGATGATTCCTTTGTGTTGAAGTGGGGGCATTGATAGAGATCCCTTGTGTATTTGGGGTAGCTGTCGAACTCAAGTAGAACTTTTAAGTGACATATTTTAGTTTAAAAGTGCGCATTTCATTGTTTAATTCCTACTTAACGCCGTTTGAAAAGCTGATGAATCACATTATACAGCTTCAAGTGGTTCTACGGTTTATATTTACGGTTTGTCGAAGCGGCAGCAGTAGAAAGGCATTCTTAATTTAACAGGATCAAAGAGAAAGTGTTTTCGTTCGCTCTCCACGTCGGATCGCTAAATGTCAAACGGACCGGTCATCGGTCAAAGGAAGGCAAACGTCTGTTGACAGCATGGACTGTTATAAACGACGTTTGACATATGTCCTCGACGCGACCCGTGTAAGCGGTTAATTGTTAGACAGAGCTTATCCACAGCCAATATTTGTTTGGATGGTGTCTGTATTTGTTCGTTTTTGTTGTTGTTGCTTTTTAAAAAATTGTTTATTTGTGTGGGTTTCTTTTTTTAAGCTTTTTTTTTAGGGGGGGGGGGGGGGTGGTGAGGCTAATGACGGCGTGTCGTGCTCTGTTCGGAGACTAAATCTTACAGTCTTTGCTAACAGTGACCGATTATTTGCGGATGAACCACGACTAGTATTTCACTTATTTTTTTTTTGCAGACACATCCATTGGCATCACAGCCAAACATGAGATTGTCGGCACTATTAGATTGTTGGTTGGTTCGGATTTCTTTTGTCTTCAGATAAAGAGCTATGTATTGTGTAAACATTTCCGTGCACCTATTTACAATTATTTACAGTCAACTGATTTTTATTCTCTTGTTCTTTCTTCCAGTCGCCGCTTCAGGTAAAAAATAAAAAAAAAAGATGTTTCTTCTTCTTCAAACTCCCAGGTTTGTCAATAGCCTAACTCCAGACATCATGTTTATCTGTAGAAAATGCTAATTTCTCGCTGTTTTAAAGCTATAATTGCGCTTTGCAAAAAGTTGGCTGTTATCATTGGATAAACACGGTACATGGGCAAAACGCCAGGTCCAGTCAGTCTGACCGCAGGGCCGGACCCAGGGGGGGGTTCCAGGGGTTCCGGAACCCCACCCCTGGAAAAAGCATGTACCTTGCTTTGAGGTGGGTTTTTTTTTCCTTTTTTTTTTAAATAAATTTTGTGTGTGTCTCTAACAAATTTTATTCAATGTGAAATCCGATGAGAAAAAGGTACCCCCCCCCCTCCACAATGCTGCTCTTAACCCTCAAAACAAGGCCCAGAATGCACCAGATTGCACAGATTTTAACCGTTTTTCAAACATTTTCCGGGGGAGCATGCCCCCGGACCCCCCTAGTTCGGTGGCCTGCAAAGCAGGCGCGCGCTTGTGGCTTCGCCACTTCGCTGATTTGCCCCCCCCCAAAAAAGGAGGAACCCCCCCCCCTTACAACTCATTTGGTCCGGCCCTGTTTCTGACCCCAGCACTTCCTGTATATGTTATGTTTGGCGTGCTTTGTTTTGACAATCAAATCGTCTATTCCCTAGATATTCAGACTAGGGACTGTGTTAACAAAAAAAGTGGAACATAACCTCCATGCCCTAACCTATGACGGCTTACTAGCGCCAAAACCACATAATTAAAATGTTCACTTGAAAATTACAATTTGAACGAGAATATTACAAATATCAGTGATAATTACTCAATTTCTTCCCCGGATAACGTTTAACTTTCTGGATCGGGTATTTCCGTAAACGCAGCCTCGAGTGTCAATGACGACAAACACGGACTCGGCACCGAGTGCATTTTCACTCGTAGCGAACATGAGCATTTCGATCGGGGTTTGTTTTCCGACTTTGCAACTCCCATTCCATTCATTGCAGACCTTGTCCGCCTTGTACGAATATGTATCGGTCAGTTGACCACCAAAACGTAAAAACTATCGGTCCATCGACCGGACAAGGCTAGGTCCAATGCGTCAAATCAGAAAGGAATGCGTCAGAGACCGAAGACAACACTGTATAGGGTGTTCATGTTTAATTGTGTTTTTTACACAAATAAGCCGAAGATAAAACTGAGAATTAGTCATTAACACTGTCAGTTAACACTGATTTTCACTGTGAAATACACGGAACACGTGTTAATTACCAATTTTCATGTGATATTGGTAACCCCCGCTTTTGGCTCTAGTAAGCCGTGATCTACGAACCTCCATCGCCTTTCTTTCCCCCACCCTCGCCACTGAGGTAAGCATACTGGGAATTCCCCTGGAAGGGAGAACTCATTATGCAGTTTGGGTATCTGCAGGTTGAAATGCCTGCAGCTTGTCTGTTCACATACTTTCACTCGTGTTTTTGCACGAGCGGGTTTTAAGGTGTATGACTGTTTTTACTCCGCCATTCAGGCAGTCATACGCCGCTTTTGGGGCAAACATGCCGAGTATTTTCGTGTTTCTATAGCCCACCGAACTCTGACATGGATTACAGGATCTTTTCCGTGCGCACTTGGTCTTGTGCTTGCGTATACACACGAAGGGGGATAAGGCACAAGCAGGTCTGCACATCAGTTTACCTGGGAGATCGGAAAAATCACCACCTTTAACACACCAGGGGCGGCTGCGGCCGGGATATAAACTCACGACCTTCCGATAAGGAGGCCGATGACGTATCCACTACGCCACTGCACCCGTCTTCTGTTTAGAACTTCTGTATGTTTACCGCGATTTCTTTACGTGAAAAGGGTTATCCCACAAGTGAATGAAATACTACAAGTAGATATTATCAACACTGTTCATTGGCTCTATCGACGCCCGTTTTTAACCGCTTGCTTCCCTTTATATGATAAACCTTCCATGTGTCTGACTGTCTGTCTGTCTGCGTTCTTGTGTTTGTGTTTGTGTTTTTAAAAATTAAGCGAAGTCGCTGCGATTGCAATTTACTGATTTGACTGTTAGAATTGATTTTCATAGACAGGAAGCACCAGATGCCTGCATGGAGAAGAAGACAGGCGACTGATTTGCAATCTTCAAGGTTTTCTTCCAGGGCCGCGACCGTGAAAGCAACTTTCCAATCCCTTTCATGCTTCTGCGTCCTTATAGGGACCCCCCCCCCCCCCCCTTCCCGTCCTTGTCTCTTTTCACCACAAGTCCAATGTATTTCTCTTCTGTCTTGAATCAGAAAGCAAGTTGGGTTAATTTATGGAACATTTATCAAATAACAATACAACACATGTATTAGAACTTCGACCTGTTCGTCTTTCAAAGTGAACGAACAGAGACATAATGATGAGCAAAGGGTTACTTGGCTTGATCTCAAAACATGGCAGCAGCGAATAAAGATTTAAATGTTTCATGAATTCAACCCATGTTGTGTGTGAGTTTTTTTTCTTGTTTTTTTCTCTCGCCACTTTTGATTTTGAAATATTGGCAGTCAGTCTGGTTCGGATTTCTTTTGTCTTCGGATAAAGAGCAATGTACTGTGTTAACATGCCTGTGCACATTGTGATCAAGAAAAACTGATTTTATTCCCTTGTGCTTTCTTCCAGTGGACGCTGCAGGTAATAAACATATTTTTAAACATGCGGGTTGCGCACAAACCCCGCGATTACCTGTTAATTTGCCTGCTGAGATTTGCCTGCGCCTGTGACTGATGTCGTGACGTTCTCTTCTTTTAAAGGCACATTCCTTCTCGTGAAAACGACCGTGTTCACCACACACAAATCTGTCCTGGTTTTTACAAGGTTCCGTTTGGACACACACCAACAATCAATATCGTAACTGCATGCTGTGCAGAGCGGGCATTTTCTGCTGAATTAATTTCGCAGATTCAATCAGGTGTCTGGTACAAAATGGATTCAACCAGAAAGTCCCACTCTGCGCAGGAAGTAACCAGGCGGTTTTGTTTTTGGCGTGTGTTGAAGTTGGACAGATGTTCTTATCCCGCATGTAAAAGCCTGACGATATCTGTGATGCTGAACAACAGTTTTGTGCACAAGAAGGAATGGACTTTTTACAGCGCTGTACATGTATGTGTCTGCATGAATGTCTGCGAGGCAGAATCGGCCTCACTTCAGGGTTACGTTAAAGAGTAACCGTTTTTCACAGCTTCACTAAGCTTTCAAAAGTAACACCATTTGTTTTACAGCTTTCACTAAATTTGCAAGCGTTTCCATCATTTATTTGACAGCTTTCGCCAAGATTTCTAAAGGAACATAATTTGTTTTACAGCTTTCACTAAGATTTTGAAAAAAGTGCCCGCCAGTATACATATCACAAATTTCGGCAAGATCTTGTGAATTTAACCTAACTTACTGCGTGTATTTTATACATACCCTGTGTCTTATATTGTATACATGTAAAACGAACATGTTTCATGTAACTGAAACAGTGTTATAATTTACAATTACGTGAAATCGTAACGTGTATTTTCCCCGACGATACCAAGACTTTACGCATGCTGTAACGCAATACTGTAGGTTCACTATGGCAATTAGCATTTAGTTTGTATATCTTGTAAATTCCCAAGACGTTACAACCACTAAATACAACGACGGATATAATTATTCATAATTTTGACTATGAAACTAAACGCCAGCTTGGCAATGGCTTCACGGATCCTGTAAATGTGATCACCATGCAGTTTTCACAAAGCATGATTCGCACAATGCAAGCGATTTGCATGAATGTCCATAGCGCTAGCTGGTTAGACGCTTTTGAGATGGTATTGTAGTGATTTTTGACTTACCTGAACTATCAGGACAGTCAAAGGATTCAGCCGTGAAAAATAGGCGTTCCAGTCGGACAGCCGTCGAAAGAGAAATACAAATAATATAATTAAAGAATAACTGAATGTTTTCTGGGGTGTTTTTAGTCCTAGAGTTGTTAAACTTAACACTTTTTCAGTGTTTCATGACCTCCAGACCTCCAGCACGATAAAAGTCTGGTTGGCCCTTCTCAAATTTCAAGGTCAAAGCGTGGTCGATTGTGGGTAGAAATGAGGGTAACATTTTTTAAAAACGTTTTAGAAGCTATAGCTTCAAAACCATACCCATTGTCAGGGGTTTGATGACCTCCAGACAGTGAAAGTATGGCTGCCCCTCCTCACATTTAAAGGTCTCGGCGAGGTCAAGGTCATGTTCAAAAATAAGACAACTATCATTGTTCTTGAATTCTTGTTTCAAGCTAGAGTTATGAAATGTCACTCGCGCACACGGGTTAATGACATTCAAACACGACGAAAACCTAGTTGATCCATGTTCAACGTCAAGGTCACACCCGGATCGAATTTATCTTTAGAAATGTTTTTGATTTCTTATTCATGCTTGATGTTTGACATTTGGTTTGTTTATAGCGTCTCGTGACCCTCACGTGAAGTAGAGGTGTGATTGACCTCTATCGTCTGTCAAGATTACATGTGTGCTGCAGACTACCCCTGCGAAGGGGAGTCGATGGAGCATTTTCTCGCCATGGTGTTTGCTTGCTTGTTTGTTTGTTTGACTAATTGGATGTTTGCATTGTAGTATTTGTATAGGATGACGCATGACAGGTGGATTGAAGCACATATTTCTCGCCAGATTCTATCCTGGTGATCCCAACAAGCAAATGTCGCAAATGCCAGATACATCAAATTAAGAACTGCACTATTAAATGCATTGCACTGGAAGTTGGAACTTTTTTCGACATAAATGTCGATCAATCGGAGGAATTTAGATGGGGGTGGGGGGGGGGGGGGGATGGAGATGCGCTCATATCAGGATTCTTCAGTCTAAACAGAAGTGAACACATTTTGAACACATTTATATAAGAATTTTAAACACACACAGAAGAAAAAAATGCAGAATATCAAAACGACAAATACAAAGTACATCACACATGTTGGAGAAGGCTTTGTGTGTTTATTCATTGCTAACACACACAAATACAATGACAGTGCGTAACAATGCTTATATATTATCACCGCAAATCATATCACGTTTGAGTTGTTTTGAGCCGACCATTCTCGGCTGTGTGAGATTTTTCTAACTGTGTACACCTTTTCTGGGTGGTTTACTAGCTGTCATGATTTCCCAAGCTTAAAGGCACACTCCTTCCCGTGAAAACGATTCGGGCTTACCATCTCAGATGTCAAGTCCTGGCCAGATATGAGATGGTGAGCCCGAGTCATTTCTACGGAACGACTGTGCCTTTGAGCTTGTTCCATTGGATCTCTTTTCGACCAATACAGGTATAAAATAGTAATTATTCCAGTAGTTTTCATAGCTTTAATCAGACATATGACGAATGTAATTTTTGTTTGATTTCTGAAATGCAGTAGTTTTACCAGTGACATTTTGAAGGATGACATGCACAATTCTTGTACAATTCCTGTTTTTATTGTTGTTTTTATTGTTGTTTTTATTGTTTTTGTTGTTGTTGTTGTTAGTGGTGGTGGCGGTGGTTGTTGTTGTTATGGAACTTTTGTTGTTCTTGTTGTTGTTCATTGGTTGTGATTATCCGAATAACATTCAAGCCTGTTTACTTCTTTTGCCATCTGCAGCCGGTGCTGGGTGGGAGTATAAAGGTCCTTTGGGTGAGTTACACTGTGTGTGTGTGTGTTTTTGTGAGTTCGTGTTGACATGATTATAATGAAAGCGTCGACAACGACGGTGTTTTGAGGAGGAAATGGAACTTATGACTCGGGGCAACTCACTGTTGCCAATATAATTGTTATTGATATATTTGGGAGACACTGATCTAATAATAATGATCATGTTCTTCCGTGCGATAACTTTTCTGTGTCTGTAAAAGAATGCTGTATGTAATGGCTCCATTATTGGCTGTGGTCAAGTTAGAGTCAGTGTGAGCCACGATGACGTGTTACAGCCATATTTACCCAAACAAACATTCCCCTTGCTTTAAAATACTGACGTTAGTACGTTATGACGTCATCAGTGATGCCATTAATAGACTTACGTACGTAACAGTCGTATTACCAAGGAAACCATCCCTGTGACAGTGAAAACAACGAGGTCATTAAATGATGTTTCCAGCGACAAGATTAACAGCCAAGAATACCTGTCACAAGGAAAGCTAGAAACTATTCCTATAAGCAAGTACGAATGGCGTTATCCGTAGCTGGTAACCACGATGAAGCACGTTGCAATATGTTTTACAATATTGTAAATAGTGACGTCATTAGTGATGCCGTTGTGACGTGTTACAGGGCCGGACCAATGGCACACGGAATATCCGGACTGCGCGGGGAGAGTACAGTCCCCAATCAATATAGATACTGCCAAAGTCCTGTACGATCCTGACCTGCAGTACTTCGACTTTAAGCAGTACAAAAAATGCAACAACTGTACGATGGAACTTGAAAATGTAGCTGGACACACGGGTAATTGTTAGTCTAGGACCTGCCTCTGTATCCGTCTCTGTCTCTCTCTCTGTCTGTCTGTCTGTCTGTCTGTCTGTCTGTCTGTCTGTCTGTCTCTCTCTCTCTCTCTCTCTCTCTCTCTCTCTCTCTCTCTCTCTCTTTAGTGGACATAATATGTTTTGTATTTGTTTAAGGACAGGTTGTTAGTCAAGGCAATGTGCCTGAAACCTTTATCCTTGCTTGTAAAATAAAGTTCGTTCGTTCGTTCGTTCGTTCGTTCTCTCTCTCTCTCTCTCTCTCTCTCTCTCTCTCTCTCTCTCTCTCTCTCTCTCTCTCTCTCTCTCTCTCTCTCTCTCTCTCTCTCTCTCTATTATCATCATCATCATCATCATCATCGTCATCATCATCGTCATCTTTATTATCACGTGCTGAAGTTTTCCGATCTCCTTTTGTTGGTTAACTTTTTAACTTTTTAATCTTTAATTTTTTAATTATATAATTGTGTGTCGATGCGTCCCAAGGACAGATTGTAAGAAAAGGCGTAGCCTTAAATCTTAATCCTTGTTAAATAAAGTTCAATTCAATTCAATTCAATTCAATTCCCTCTCTCTCTCTCTTTCACTCTCTCTTTCTCTCTCTCTCTCTCTCTCTCTCTCTCTCTCTCTCTCTCTCTCTCTCTCTCTCTTTCTCTCTCTCTCTCTCTCTCTCTCTCTCTCTCTCTCTCTCTCTCTCTCTCTCTCTCTCTCTCTCTCTCTCTCTCTCTCTGTGTCCCGAACTTCCCAGGTGACCCGCGTAGATAACAAATATACAATTATGACACTGATAGAGCATTTAATGTTCAAACAGCCTCGCTGTGTGATTGCCTTTTTTTTTTAAACCTGGACACAATAACATTTTCCGGTTTGATAAAACCCGACTGGATCTCATTGACTGATTTTATGACATACCATGACGTAAGCGTTATGAAGGATTCTGTATGAATGTTCAGGAAGTGACGGATAATTCCATTTTCAAACCAGATAAGGTTTAAGCTACAACTAGCACAGTGCATGATTCCATTTCTAAAGACATTAATTTAGTATTCCTCTTCTTCGCGGACTTCTCATCTCACGGTCAGAATAAGACGTACGTTAGTAGTTTTTTCTGATCTCCCAGGTCAACTTATGTGCAGACTTGCTAGTGACTTAACCCCCTTCGTGTGTACACGCAAGCACAAGACCAAGTGCGGACGGAAAATATCCTGTAATCCATGTCAGAGTTCGGTGGGTTATAGAAACACGAAAATACCCAGCATGCCTCCCCTCAAAATTCGGCGTATGCTGCCTGAATGGCGGGGTAAAAACGGTCATACACGTACAAATCCACTCGTGCTAAAAACATGAGTGCACGTGGGAGTCTAAGCCCATGAACGAAGAAGATGTTTGAAAGAAAGCCCAAATGCCAGTTGTTCAATGCTTGTGAAATGCACAGTACAACTGAACACAAAAGCTGTGTCAAATGTGTAAATTTGATGATGTTGTTCGTTGCAGCGGAGGTCAGTTTTCATGGCCAGCCGATCATCATCAAGGGTGGCAGTCTCCCTGACGAGTATGTTCTGGACCAGTTTCATTTTCACTGGGGTGAAAACGCTTCGTTCGGTTCAGAACATAAAGTGGACATGAAATCCGCGCCTTTGGAGGTTGGTTGGGTTGCTTATTTGAAGTTCTTTGACTAAAACAAAGTCTATGATATATTTTTTTTACACATTTGCAGGCAAAAAGCTAAAGTATTAAAACGGCAGTGTTTCGGTCAGAAACAAGTGTGGGTTCTTTTTCTTCTCAAAAATTGGCTATTTTGTATTGAGCAATATTGGGGTATGACTTCAGAGGTCTGAGACCCCACCTGCTCTCGAAATGGTATTTTGGCTAATCTGAGGAATCAGTGGATTAAGATTGTACCAAACCTGGTTACTGTTGGGTTCTCTTTTTGGTAGAATCAGTAGAGTCTTAGTTATTAGGATTGCATGGACGAAATGTTTTCAAAAGTTGAGGTTTTCTTCAAAATTATTGAAGCTGGAGCTTTGAAGCTTTGCATACTTCTAGGGGTTGGAAACCTCCAGACATGCCCCAAATCTTGCTGACCTTCGTTAGGTTACAGCAGGATCGAGTTCGGGTTAAAAACAAAAATAGAGTAAAACTATCTTTTTCTCAGTTGCTATTGAAATCACATCCAAAAACAAAGAGACTACCAACGTTCCAAAATTCAGAATGAAAAAACAAGAAAGGTAGGTTGTTGGAACGTTTGTTATTGACAAAACAATACATTTACAGATATGTCGACCCAACTGCCTTTTTAAGTGAACAGACAAAACAAAAAACTTATCTTGATAGTTCTATCAGTTTGCGTCCACTCGTCTGGAAGCCGAGCGAATGAATCTAAATAACTCATTCGCTCGGCTTCCAGACGAGTGGACGCAAACTGATAGAACTATCAAGATAAGTTTTTTGTTTTGTCTGTTCACTTAAAAGACCGTTGGGTCGAACTATCTGTGAATGTATTGATTTGTCAATAACAAACGTTCTAACAACCTCCTACCTTTCTTGTTTTTTGATATTGAAATCAGAGTTTTCAAACTTTACACACTCCTATGGTTGGGTAACCTTCAGACATGCTCCAAATGTGGTTTACTATCGTCAAATATCAAGGTTGTGCTGAGTAAATAAAACAGGCTATATCTTTCTTTTTTACAGTTTTGAAAATAAAGGTATGAAACTCCACACGTATCCATGGTTTTAATGTCCTCCAGACATACGGCAAGCTAGGTAGACCGTGGTAGAATTTCAAGGTCACAGCAGGGTCACGCTTTGGTAAAACAGAACCTGGAGAAATTACAATTTTCTCTTACACTTTTGAAGCTAGAGCTTTGAAACTTTACAAGCTTCCATGGATTGACAACTTCAGATATGATCTAGGTATGGTTGACCCTTGTCAAGGTCGCAGTAGGGTTAAGTTTTGGTCCCAAAATAAAAACTAATTTATTTTCTGGAGCTAAAGCTTTTGAATTTCACACGCTCACGGGGTTTGACCTTAGACATGACCCAAGCATGACCGATCCTCACCAATTTCAAGGTCATCATGGGGTGGAAACGTAGAATATTATCATTTTCTTCATCATTAATGGAGTTGAAAAGCGGCAGTTGTTTCTTTTGGTTCATATTATGTATGCAAACAATGAGTCGTACGAGCATTTTTGGCTCACGTAAGTGTAGCCTATGCGATGCTAACTTTTGTCTGTCTGTGCGTGCGTGCGTGCGTGCGTGCGTATGTATGTATGTCTGTGGTAGAAACTTTAACATTTGACTGAACATCGAAATACTAATTTTACCTGGTTATTATTCAAGCAACAGCTTCAAAGTATTGAAGCAATGATCAACATTTCGTCGGCACGTATGTAGTTAAAGTGTGTATCCAAAGAAAACGGGTGGTGGTTTTTGGCTCACGTAAGTTTGGCTCACGTAAGTGTAGCCTATGCGATCATAACTTTGTCTGTCTGTGCGTTTGTGCGTGTGTGTGTGTGTGTGTGTTTGTGTGTGCGTGCGTGTGTGTGTATGTCTGTGGTAGAAACTCTAACATTTGAAGACGTCACATTACATTGACGTCACATTATGACGTAAGAGGGTTAGACGTCACGCGAAGGAAGTACTGAAAGTCTCGGTCATTATTATTTTGAGCGCGCCGAGACTAGTTGGCAGTCGTGTCCTGTAAGTAGGCTACATGCAGACAGACAGATCTAGATCTAGTGTCTCGCTTTCTTGCACAGTTTCACCTATGCTCTTTCTGTGTGTGTATGTGTGTGTGTGTGTGTGTGTGTGTGTGTGTGTGTGTGTGTGTGTGTGTGTGTGTGTGTGTGTATGTGTGACGGAGTGATTGAGTTTGTGTTACTGTTTGTCGATTTCTTACGTGAGCCTTGATGGCTTCGCCTCTTGTTTTTTTTTTTTGGGGGGGGGGGGGGTAAAAACAGCTGACTGGTTTGTGTCGTGTGTGGTATGTAGACCAGGTCAGGGGTCAAGGTTAGGTCAGATCGCGTGAAGGATTGTGGTATAGATACAGTTATCACCGAGCTGCAGTTCGCCGATTCGGAGAAGACGATTTCACATTGTTCGGTTTCGTAGCTCCAGAAAAATAGACAACAAGTCGCGTAAGGCGAAAATACAATATTTAGTCAAGTAGCTGTCGAACTCACAGAATGAAACGCAATGCCATTTTACTCGTAGCATCGTCAGGCCACCGCTCATGGCAAAGGCAGTGAAATTGACAAGAAGAGCGGGGTAGTAGTTGCGCTAAGAAGGATAGCACGCTTTTCTGTACCTCTCTTTGTTTTAACTTTCTGAGCGTGTTTTTAATCCAAACATATCATATCTATATGTTTTTGGAATCAGGAACCGACAAGGAATAAGGTGAAAGTGTTTTTAAATTGATTTGGACAATTTAATTTTGATAATAATTTTTATATATTTAATTTTCAGAGCTTGTTTTTAATCCGAATATAACATATGTATATGTTTTTGGAATCAGCAAATGATGGAGAATAAGATAAACGTAAATTTGGATCGTTTTATAAATTTTTATTTTTTTTACAATTTTCAGATTTTTAATGACCAAAGTCATTAATTAATTTTTAAGCCACCAAGCTGAAATGCAATACCGAAGTCCGGGCTTCGTCGAAGATTACTTGACCAAAATTTCAACCAATTTGGTTGAAAAATGAGAGCGTGACAGTGCCGCCTCAACTTTCACGAAAAGCCGGATATGACGTCATCAAAGACATTTATCAAAAAAATGAAAAAAACGTATGGGGATATCAATCCCAGGAACTCTCATGTCAAATTTCATAAAGATCGGTCCAGTAGTTTGGTCTGAATCGCTCTACACGCACGCACACACACACACACACACACACATACACACACACATACACCACGACCCTCGTTTCGATTCCCCCTCGATGTTAAAATATTTAGTCAAAACTTGACTAAATATAAACAAGTCGCGTAAGGCGAAAATACAATATTTAGTCAAGTAGCTGTCGAACTCACAGAATGAAACTGAACGCAATGCCATTTTACTCGTAGCATCGTCAGGCCACCGCTCATGGCAAAGGCAGTGAAATTGACAAGAAGAGCGGGGTAGTAGTTGCGCTAAGAAGGATAGCACGCTTTTCTGTACCTCTCTTTGTTTTAACTTTCTGAGCGTGTTTTTAATCCAAACATATCATATCTATATGTTTTTGGAATCAGGAACCGACAAGGAATAAGATGAAAGTGTTTTTAAATTGATTTCGACAACTTAATTTTGATAATAATTTTTATATATTTAATTTTCAGAGCTTGTTTTTAATCCGAATATAACATATTTATATGTTTTTGGAATCAGCAAATGATGGAAAATAAGATAAACGTAAATTTGGATCGTTTTATAAATTTTTAATTTTTTTTACAATTTTCCGATTTTTAATGACCAAAGTCATTAGTTAATTTTTAAGCCACCACGCTGAAATGCAATACCGAAGTCCGGGCTTCGTCGAAGATTACTTGACCAAAATTTCAACCAATTTGGTTGAAAAATGAGGGCGTGACAGTGCCGCCTCAACTTTCACGAAAAGCCGGATATGACGTCATCAAAGACATTTATCAAAAAAATGAAAAAAACGTTCGGGGATTTCATACCCAGGAACTCTCATGTCAAATTTCATAAAGATCGGTCCAGTAGTTTAGTCTGAATCGCTCTACACACACACACACACACACACACACGCACACACGCACATACACCACGACCCTCGTTTCGATTCCCCCTCGATGTTAAAATATTTAGTCAAAACTTGACTAAATATAAAAAGATACCAAAGGAGATTTCCTACAGGTTAATCTGCACAGCGTGTTTCCAGTGTCTGCGCGAGGAAGCGCTGTCGAAAGCGCAGTGTCGATCTGGCCATCTGGCAGTCGTGTCCCCGTAAGTAGGCTACAGACAGACAGATCTAGATCTAGTGTCTCGCACTCTTGCACCGTGTCACCTATGCTTACTCTGTGTGTGTATGTGTGACGGAGTGATTGAGTTTGTGTTACTGTTTGTCGATTTCTTACGTGAGCCTTGAAGGCTTCTGTTACGGCACATATTGTCGCCCCTGCATATATTGTCGCCGGCGACAATGTGTGCCGGGACGACAATATGTGCCGTCTTAGGCGGTACATATTGTCGCCCCTGCACATATTGTCGACGGCGACAATAAAAAAAGCGACCTTGGCGGCTCATATTGTCGTCCCGGCACATGTTGTTGGCCGTTCGTGCGCTTATCTTCTATTCGAAAGTGTGTGTGTGTGTGTAGGTGTGTGTGTGTGTGTGAGGGAGAGAGAGAGAGAGAGAGAGAGAGAGAGAGAGAGAGAGAGAGAGAGAGAGAGAGAGAGAGAGAGAGAGAGAGAGAGAGAGATAAGATAAGATAATTCTTTATTTACGAGGGTGATGGAGTAAGCATGTGAATAATTGCTTTTTTACATCCTGCCCTCGCCCGTGAGGAAAACAATCTAATCAAATAAACAATGTGAGTAAATTAACAATTTGTAAACACACACACACACAGAGACAGAGAGAGAGAGAGAGAGAGAGAGAGAGAGAGAGAGAGAGAGAGAGAGAGAGAGAGCGTGCGTGCGTGCGTGCATGAGCGAGCGTGTGTTAGTGCGTTTGTATGCGCGCGCGTATATGTGCGCGTGTGCGTGTGGTTGCGTGCGTATGTCTGTTCAGGTTTTATTCATCTCTTGGGCCGTCTAGGGGTATGGAAAAAATACAACAGAACGCGACTTTACCACAAAAACAGTGTGTGTGTGTGTGTGTGTGTGTGTGTGTGTGTGTGTGTGCGTGCGTGCGTGCGTGCGTGCGCACGTGCGTGCCTGCGTGTGTGTGTGTGTGTGTAAGTGTTTGCAGCGACCCTCAGTGCAAAGTTGTCGCCACTTCGTATATTGCCGTCAGTTGTCTTTTTCAGTTTCTGTTACTCTTTCGCTGAATTTAGGACGGGAAGGCTGTCACTTCGCCCTCCCTCGCCTTCCCTCGTTTTTCACGAAGTTGAC
>NC_090253.1:27450277-27497289 GCF_037325665.1 Littorina saxatilis
TCGAAACAAGAAGGGCAAAGCCCATACGACTCACATGCTTGACCTTGACCTTTACATGACCTTGACCTTCAGGGTCAAGGTCAAATAACTAAACCTAGCAATGACATCATACACTAAGAGTAAGAACTGCTTTACACATTTTTCCTACCAAAATACATGTGACCTTGGGAAGGTCATCCAAGGTCATGCAACACAAAACTGTTAATTCAAGACATAGGAAGTACAATGGTGCTTATTGGCTCTTTCTACCATGAGATATGGTCACTTTTAGTGGTTCACTACCTTATTTTGGTCACATTTCATAAGGGTCAAAGTGACCTTGACCTTGATCATATGTGACCAAATGTGTCTCATGATGAAAGCATAACATGTGCCCCACATAATTTTTAAGTTTGAAACAGTTATCTTCCATAGTTCAGGGTCAAGGTCACTTCAAAATATGTATACAATCCAACTTTGAAGAGCTCTTGTGACCTTGACCTTGAAGCAAGGTAAAACAAACTGGTATCAAAAGATGGGGCTTACTTTGCCCTATATATCATATATAGGTGAGGTATTCAATCTCAAAAACTTCAGAGAAAATGGGAAAAATGGGAAAAATAGCTGTTTTTTAGACAACATTTATGGCCCCTGCGACCTTGACCTTGAAGCAAGGTCAAGATGCTATGTATGTTTTTTGGGGCCTTGTCATCATACACCATCTTGCCAAATTTGGTACTGATAGACTGAATAGTGTCCAAGAAATATCCAACGTTAAAGTTTTCCGGACGGACGGACGGACGTCCGGACGGACGTCCGGACGGACGGACGGACGGACGGACGGACGACTCGGATGAGTACATAGACTCACTTTTGCTTCGCATGTGAGTCAAAAAGTTCCAACTTCCAGTGCAATGCATTTAATAGTGCATTTCTTAATTTGATGTATCTGGCATTTGCGACATTTGCTTGTTGGGATCACCAGGATAGAATCTGGCGAGAAATATGTGCTTCAATCCACCTGTCATGCGTCATCCTATACAAATACTACAATGCAAACATCCAATCAGTCAAACAAACAAACAAGCAAGCAAACACCATGGCGAGAAAATGCTCCATCGACTCCACTTCGCAGGGGCAGTCTGCAGCACACGTGTAATCTTGACAGACGATAGAGGTCAATCACACCTCTACTTCACGTGAGGGTCACGAGACGCTATAAACAAACCAAATGCCTAACATCAAGCATGAATAAGAAATCAAAAACATTTCTAAAGCTAAATTCGATCCGGGTGTGACCTTGACGTTGAACATTGATCAACTAGGTTTTCGTCATGTTTGAATGTCATTAACCCGTGTGCGCGAGTGACATTTCATAACTCTAGCTTGAAACAAGAATTCAAGAACAATGATAGTTGTCTTATTTTTGAACCTGACCCTTGACCTCGCCGAGACCTTTAAATGTGAGAAGGGGCAGCCATACTTTCACTGTCTGGAGGTCATCAAACCCCTGACAATGGGTATGGTTTTGAAGATATAGCTATAGCTTCAAAAACGTTTAAAAAAAATGTTACCCTCATTTCTACCCACAATCGACCACGCTTTGACCTTGAAATTTGAGAAGGGCCAACCAGACTTTTATCGTGCTGGAGGTCTGGAGGTCATGAAACCATGAAAAGTGTTAAGTTGAACAACTCTAGGACTAAAAACACCCCAGAAAACATTCAGTTATTCTTTAATTATATTATTTGTATTTCTTTTTCGACGGCTGTCCGACTGGAAGGCCTATTTTACACGGCTGAATCCTATGGCTGTCCTGATAGTTCAGGTAAGTCAAAAATCACTACAATACCATCTCAAAAGCGTCTAACCAGCTAGCGCTATGGACATTCATGCAAATCGCTTGCATTGTGCGAATCATGCTTTGTGAAAACTGAACAGGACTGCATGGTGATCACATTTACAGGATCCGTGAAGCCATTGCCAAGCTGGCGTTTAGTTTCATAGTCAAAATTATGAATAATTTTATCCGTCGTTGTATTTAGTGGTTGTAACGTCTTGGGAATTTACAAGACTAAATGCTTATTGCCATAGTGAACCTGCAGTATTGCGTTTCAGCATGCGTAAAGGCTTGGTATTCTGGCGGGTACTTTTTTCAAAATCTTAGTGAAAGCTGTTAAACAAATTATGTTACTTTAGAAATCTTGGCGAAAGCTGTCAAATAAATGATGGTACGTTTGCAAATTTAGTGAAAGCTTTAAAACAAATGGTGTTACTTTTGAAATCTTAGTGAAACTGTGAAAAAGTTACTCTTTAAAGTGAGGCCGATTCTGCCTCGCAGACATTCATGCAGACACATACATGTACAGCGCTGTAAAAAGTCCATTCCTTCTTGTGCACAAAACTGTTGTTCAGCATCACAGATATCGTCAGGCTTTTACATTCGGGATAAGAACATCTGTCCAACTTCAACACACGTCAAAAACAAAACCGCCTGGTTACTTCCTGCGCAGAGTGGGACTTTCTGGTTGAATCCATTTTGTACCAGACACCTGATTGAATCTGCGAAATGAATTCAGCAGAAAATGCCCGCTCTGCACAGCATGCAGTTACGATATTGATTGTTGGTGTGTGTCCAAACAGAACCTTGTAAAAACCAGGACAGATTTGTGTGTGAAGAACATGGTCGTTTTCACGAGAAGGAATGTGCCTTTAAAAGAAGAGAACGTCACGACATCAGTCACAGGCGCAGGCAAATCTCAGCAGGCAAATAAACAGGTAATCGCGGGGTTTGTGCGCAACCCGCATGTTTAAAAATATGTTTATTACCTGCAGCGTCGACTGGAAGAAAGCACAAGGGAATAAAATCAGTTTTTCTTGATTACAATGTGCACAGGCATGTTTACACAGTACATTGCTCTTTATCCGAAGACAAAAGAAATCCGAACCAGACTGACTGCCAATATTTCAAAATCAACAAGAGGCGAAGCCTTCAAGGCTCACGTAAGAAATCGACAAACAGTAACACAAACTCAATCACTCCGTCACACATACACACACACACACACACACACACACACACACACACACACACACACACACACACACACACACACACACACACACACACACACACACACACACACACAGTAAGCATAGGTGAAACTATGCAAGAAAGCGAGACCCTGGATCTGCCAAGAAGTCTCGGCCCGCTCACAATAACAATGACCGAGACTTTCAGTAATTCCTTTGCGTGACGTCTAACCCTCTTACGTCATAATGTGACGTCTTCAAATAGTTTCTATCACACACGTCGAACACTTTTGACCGAGACTGACGTAATCCATAGACTCGGAAATGTTAAAGTTTCTACCACAGACATACACACATACATACATACGCACGCACGCACGCACGCACGCACGCACAGACAGACAAAGTTTATCATCGCATAGGCTACACTTACGTGAGCCAAAAATGGCGAGAGAAAAAAACAAGGAAAAAAACTCACACACAACATGGGTTGAATTTATGAAACATTTAAATCTTTATTCGCTGCTGCCATGTTTTGAGATCAAGCCAAGTAACCCTTTGCTCATCATTATTTCTCTGTTCGTTCACTTTGAAAGACGAACAGGTCGAAGTTCTAATACATGTGTTGTATTGTTATTTGATAAATGTTCCACAAATTAACCCATCTTGCTTTCTGATTCAAGACAGAAGAGAAATACATTGGACTTGTGGTGAAAAAGAGGACCGGGGGGGGGGGGGGGGGGGTCCCCATAAGGACGCAGAACAGTAGCTTGAACGGAATTGGAAAGTTGCTTTCACGGTAGCGGCCCTGGAAGAAAACCTTGAAGATTGCAAGTCAGTCGCCTGTCTTCTCCATGCAGGCATCTGGTGCTTCCTGTCTATGAAAATCAATTCTAACAGTCAAATCAGTTTGTTTGTTCGTTCATGGGCTGAAACTCCCACGGTTTTTACGTGTATGACCGTTTTTACCCCGCCATTTAGGCAGCCATACGCCGCTTTCGGAGGAAGCATGCTGGGTATTTTCGTGTTTCTATAACCCACCGAACTCTGACATGGATTACAGGATCTTTTTCGTGCGCACTTGGTCTTGTGCTTGCGTGTACACACGGGGGTGTTCGGACACCGAGAAGAGTCTGCACACAAAGTTGACTCGTTAAAAGACAAAGGAATACTGTACTCACCAATACAAGAACGAGACAAGACGGTACGAATTTTCGCTTATGGAAGCTTCATCAGGAAAAACAAGAACACAAAAGACAACAAGTCGCGTAAGGCGAAAATACAATATTTAGTCAAGTAGCTGTCGAACTCACAGAATGAAACTGAACGCAATGCCATTTTTCAGCAAGACCGTATACTCGTAGCATCGTCAGTCCACCGCTCATGGCAAAGGCAGTGAAATTGACAAGAAGAGCGGGGTAGTAGTTGCGCTAAGAAGGATAGCACGCTTTTCTGTACCTCTCTTTGTTTTAACTTTCTGAGCGTGTTTTTAATCCAAACATATCATATCTATATGTTTTTGGAATCAGGAACCGACAAGAAATAAGATGAAAGTGTTTTTAAATTGATTTCGACAATTTAATTTTGATAATAATATTTATATATTTAATTTTCAGAGCTTGTTTTTAATCCAAATATAACATATTTATATGTTTTTGGAATCAGCAAATAATGGAGAATAAGATAAACGTAAATTTGGATCGTTTTATAAAACAAATTTTTTTTTTTACAATTTTCAGATTTTTAATGACCAAAGTCATTAATTAATTTTTAAGCCACCAAGCTGAAATGCAATACCGAAGTCCGGGCTTCGTCGAAGATTACTTGACCAAAATTTCAACCAATTTGGTTGAAAAATGAGGGCGTGACAGTGCCGCCTCAACTTTCACGAAAAGCCGGATATGACGTCATCAAAGACATTTATCAAAAAAATGAAAAAAAAGTTCGGGGATTTCATACCCAGGAACTCTCATGTCAAATTTCATAAAGATCGGTCCAGTAGTTTAGTCTGAATCGCTCTACACACACACACACACACACACACACACACAGACAGACACACACACACACATATACACACACACACACATACACCACACACACATACGTGGTGCTTAAAAATTAATTAATGACTTTGGTCATTAAAAATCTGAAAATTGTAAAAAACATATTTCTTTTATAAAACGATTCAAATTTACATTCATCTTATTCATTTGCTGATTCCAAAAACATATAAATATGTTATATTTGGATTAAAAACAAGCTCTGAAAATTAAATATATAAAAATTATTATCAAAATTAAATTGTCGAAATCAATTTAAAAACACTTTCATCTTATTCCTTGTCGGTTCCTGATTCCAAAAACATATAGATATGATATGTTTGGATTAAAAACACGCTCAGAAAGTTAAAACGAAGAGAGGTACAGAAAAGCGTGCTATCGTTCTCAGCGCAACTACTACCCCGCTCTTCTTGTCAATTTCACTGCCTTTGCTGTGAGCGGTGGACTGACGATGTTACGAGTATACGGTCTTGCTGCGTTGCATTGCGTTTAGTTTCATTCTGTGAGTTCGACAGCTACTTGACTAAATGTTGTATTTTCGCCTTACGCGACTTGTTGTTGTCTTTTGTGTTCTTGTTTTTCCTGATGAAGCTTCCATAAGCGAAAATTCGTACCGTCTTGTCTCGTTCTTGTATTGGTGAGTACAGTATTCCTTTGTTTTTTTTAACTTTGTTCATCTTACCACAGTCACTTCGTTGTTTAGATTAAAGTTGACTCTGAGAAATAAATCTCTCGCGCCCTTTCAATTATCTCTGTGTCATTTACCTCCATGTGTGTAATTCGTGCATCATCAGCAGGTCCAGACAAAAATTAATGTCTCGTGTCGGGGAAATGATTTGAGACATCATACATGTAATGTGTGTCCGTCGATCCGTGATTCACTGCATCATCTCTCGTCACCGTTTCAAAGGCAGCAACGTTTGTTGCAGTAACAGCATTCAACTGTCGGTCTGGGCGGGTAATTCGTTTATCCCAACCGCAAAAACAAGCTGGGCAAAACGAAACTGAAACAACTTTTGTTATTTCGTTTTTCGTTTTTTACATTAATTTTACTCAAGTTTTGACTAAATGTTTTAACATAGAGGGGGAATCGAGACGAGGGTCGTGGTGTGTGTGTGTGTGTCTGTCTGTGCGTGTGTGTGAGTGTGTGTGTGTGTGTGTGTGTGTGTGTGTGTGTGTGTGTGTGTGTGTGTGTGTGTGTGTGTGTCTGTCTGTCTGTGCGTGTGTGTGTGTGGAGCGATTCAGACTAAACGACTGGACCAATCTTTATGAAATTTGACATGAGAGTTCCTGGGAATGATATCCCCGGAAGTTTTTTTCATTTTTTTGATAAATACTTTTGATGACGTCATATCCGGCTTTTTGTAAAAGTTGAGGCGGCTGCCTGAACCTTTTTTCTATACTTCATAGCTATCAGCAGCCGTGCGCATTCCTTCGGCGTGTTGTTGATGCTCGATGAAGGCAAACGCCCACTTGAGCGTAAGCTGTAACTTTCGGTTTCCGGACACTAGATGACGTCACAGCCGGTTCTCGTCTACTGGCGGCCATTTCGAAGTCTCGTGTAGCAGACGAATTTGGCGGAGAAAACGTTTTTAATTAAATCACAATGATAAAGCTACGAATCGGTGAATTTCTTTACATTTTTGGCATCTTCAGGTGCATTTCTCTAACCTTCAGTCATCGGTAAGTGGTTCTAATAACCTTTAAAACAGCATGGTCTGGTCCTTTAAGCTTTACACACCACATTTGCTAAATGTGACAACGAGGACTGTATTTGTGTTAAGCTGTGTTGGCCCCGTCTTTCTAGAGCAAACAAAAAAGTAATAGCGAAATCTCAAAGTATGTGTGTGTTCCTAAACCAGTGCTGGCCGCTCCACTATTTTATGATCACAATAGCCACCGGCCCCTGGATAGCCTAACTGTTACCCAAGAGGGGAGGCAAGTGAGCTAACCGACCTTCTGTGCCTTTGACCATAGATATATATATATAGACTATTATATCATCTATGCTTTGACCTTGGTGACGTCCCCGTTCGCCCCCGCCTAACTCGCCCCTTCCAAACTCGCCCCTTCCTAACTCGACCCCTCCCATCTCGCCCCCAATCAGTATTATCTTGGGTTTTGCTAGAAAGGCGATTCGCCCCCGCTCGTAAAAATCCGTCGCTGTTCAATTTTCACACACACACGCACGCACACAATGAAAGATACTTGTACACATACAGTTTCTGTGTATTGCGAACTTACAACTTTTTGTTGGTCAAGTTGTCACACACATTACCATCTTGTAGTTGCTTAAAAGGTAAGACAGGTGACGTTAATTAAAAATGCGAATGTCCATTTTCAGTTCCGTGGCAGGTGACATTATATCACTTTTGCCACGTACACACACACAGACGAGGGCCCCAAAGGGGGGGTATCATCACGATCACGGGAAGGGAAATTTTAGCTTTCACGATCACAGTTACCTTGATTTTTGTTTTCACGATCACGAACACCAGTGGCAAATCACGGTCACGGTAAAAGTTTCAGGTACAGAAAGCACGTGTCAAAGTAAACACAACCACACAGTAATTCGCTCCTCTGGATCTATTGTTTATTCAACACAAAGTGAGAACTGTTGCACTTTCTTATTATTATTTGTTGAATTCTCTTTCATACACACATAGAAATACATATCATGATTTGTAATCAGTATTAACAAGAATGTTATTTTCATTGTTTTCTCTCTCTCTCTCTCTCTCTCTCTCTCTCTCTCTCTCTCTCTCTCTCTCTCTCTCTCTCTCTCTCTCTCTCTCTCTCTCTCCCCACTCATACACATTCAACTCCCACACCCTCACTCACACACATGAATATATACTTGCACAATTTCACATTTCCAGAGCTAAAACTTGTAAACCCATTTTCTCAAAAACTATTGGGTGGATTGAAATTAACCTTCTCCGGCACTCGTTATCGACTACACACGGACGCACTCGTGGGTCCGTGCGGACCCAGAAGGGTGTTTGATTGCAAATATTTCCTAAACGAGTTGGAATTCTTTAATGAGCTTTTAGAAATGCCTCAGACACCTAAAAAAACCTATCATCTCCTAAAAGCTCATTAAATTTCAGTGATAATTAATTAATTGTACACGGTATTTGGAACAATTAAAATACTATGGGTCTGCATGGCCCCACGAGTGCCACGGAAGGGTTAGCACAATTTTCCTTCTTTGAGAAGTATGGGTCCGCACGGACCCACGAGTGCCTCGGAAGGGTATACACGCTTTTCCTTCTTTGAGAAGTATGGGTCTGCACGGCCCCACGAGTGCCTCGGAAGGGTATACACGCTTTTCCTTCTTTGAAAAGTATGGGTCCGCACGTCCCCACGAATGCTTCCGTGTGTAGTCTAAATTTGA
Organism: Littorina saxatilis; assembly: GCF_037325665.1. NCBI lineage: Eukaryota > Metazoa > Mollusca > Gastropoda > Littorinimorpha > Littorinidae > Littorina > Littorina saxatilis. The sequence goes on from NC_090253.1 coordinate 27,458,750, forward strand.
CCATTAATTAATTAATTAATTATCACTGAAATTTAATGAGCTTTTAGGGGATGATAGCTTGTTGGGTGTCTGAGTCCGGGGGCATGCGCCCCCGAATTTGTTTTCTTAAAACGGTTAAAATCTGTGCAATCTGGTGCATTCTGGGCATCATTTTCAGGGCTGTAATAGTGTTGTGATCTTGTTAAAAATCCCATTTTAGCCTCCCCCCACCACCATTCAGCACACCTCCAAACTGGTGAAAACAACACAACTGTGCGCTGGCTTCATTCAGACCGGCGCCCGGTCGCGTTGCGCGATATTCACACGGATCGTTTTTGCGGAAATTTTTCAACTTCACCGGAATAAATTTGACTTTACCGGATTTTGAAAACGGCTTTATCGGATTTCCGGCAATTACCGGAAAAGTAGCATGCCTGACAAAATCCCCAACGAACATGACTTTGATCGTCTTTGACATGAGGATTAAATGACCCAAACTGACACGTCTCCCCGCCATTGTTTCTGAATTTAACCCATTAATTGTTGATAGTAAAGTTTACAGGCGCTAAAATAAATCCAAGCTTAATGCAAAGAAGCGACAATTAGAATCTATGCCAAGCGTGTCCACGTTGCTGGGATGAAAAAACACATTTCCATTTTCGGTTTTGACTACACGCAGACTCGATCTCGAGCCAGTCGAGGTCACACTGAGCGAGTGACAGCCGGACGTGGCAATGTCGACAATGTCAATGATCTCACTCAAACTCAAAGATCTTGAACAAATTTCAAGATCTTTGCCTTCATTCAGAACAGTCATAGAGCAACATAGATCAACATACCTTGATATTTCGTCTTCGGAAAGACCGACCCGCAGAAGGAAGGCATTCTCGCCGCCTGCTTTGGTCTGGCTTGAATCCACAAAATATAACAGAAGTTCGATGACAGTACCGCTGCACGCCATTTTTGATCTTCGAATTCGAATTTGACTGAATGCACTCAAAACTTTTGCACGAAGCCCTTCCATTGGATGAAGTTTGGCAGACTTTTGCAATTTGCCTTCTGATTGGATCTCTGTCAAAATCATATTTCTGAATGTGTTGTTGCTTCCCTTCAATCGGGATTGGCTCCTTGACGAATAGAGGATCATAGAGTGATACAGCTGTGAAAAATGTACGTTGAAAATAAAATGCTTTGCAATAATGCCCATCACGATCACGAAAACAAATGACGATCACGATCACGAGACTTGATTTTTTTGTCATCACGGATCACGGGCAAAGTCCCATCACGATCACAGAAATGGAAATTTCGGCAATCACGGTCACAGAAAAGTCAAAAAACGCCAATCACGATCACGATTTTAAACCCTTTGGGGCCCTCACAGACATATTACTGTGTAGTTGCTTAAAACAAAAGGTAATACAAATGTGAATGTCCAAAACAAACACACACACACACACACACACACACACACACACACACACACACACACACACACACACACACACACACACACACACACACACACACACACACACCTACCTCTGCTTAAAAGTCACTGTTGATATCAGATATTATATACACAGACATGTGATCACAGTGATTTGAGCTTCACAGATGTACCACACGGGTAAACTAAGGTAAAACTCGGGTAAACGTGTCTGTTTTATATCACTTGTTGTGCACGAGAAATGTCAAAAGTCAACTTCATCGCATGGAATACACGGGTGCGAGTTGGCACTGCTTGCGGGAGCGAGTTGACACCTTGGACAAATTAAAAGCAAGTCGGCTACTACAAAGCGGGGGCGAGATAGGAGGGGGCGAATCGGCACCTCGCCTTGACCTTTATTTTATTTTTATTTTTTATTCATGTTTTATTTAATGCAATTTATATCGCGCACATATCTCAACCACGGATTCAAGGCGCAGGGATTTGTTTATGCCGTGTGAGATGTAATTTTTTACACAATATATTACGCATTCACATCGGCCAGCAAACCACAAGCCTATTAGGACGAGCATTCACCTTTCACGGCCTATTATTCCAAGTCACACGGTTAGGCAATCTTCAGCAGAGGACAGGGGAGACAACTGGAGCAGCTTGGACTCCGGGTCTTTGTCTCCCTTCTATAATCCGTGTTCAGCGAGGCGTGACCTGTGACTCCGAACAATTTGGCTTGTATCAATACTGTCCTTACAGAGAGCTTGCTACACTTGATTCCCCCCTACAGCCCCCCCCCCCCCCCCCCCGCCCAATCCCCCACTCTTTCCTACTACCTCGTCAACTTCTCCCGGTTTTTATATTTAGTCAAGTTTTGACTAAATATTTTAACATCGAGGGGGAATCGAAACGAGGGTCGTGGTGTATGTGTGTGTGTGTGTGTGTGCGTGCGTGCGTGCGTGCGTGCGTGTAGAGCGATTCAGACCAAACTACTGGACCGATCTTTATGAAATTTTACATGAGAGTTCCTGGGATTGATATCCCCGAACGTTTTTCTCCTTTTTTCGATAAATGTCTTTGATGACGTCATATCCGGCTTTTCGTGAAAGTTGAGGCGGCACTGTCACGCTCTCATTTTTCAACCAAATTGGTTGAAATTTTGGTCAAGTAGTCTTCGACGAAGCCCGGACTTCGGTATTGCATTTCAGCTTGGTGGCTTAAAAATTAATTAATGACTTTGGTCATTAAAAATCTGAAAATTGTAAAAAAAAATAAAAATTTATAAAACGATCCAAATTTACGTTTATCTTATTCTCCATCATTTGCTGATTCCAAAAACATATAAATATGTTATATTCGGATTAAAAACAAGCTCTGAAAATTAAATATATAAAAATTATTATCAAAATTAAAGTGTCCAAATCAATTTAAAAACACTTTCATCTTATTCCTTGTCGGTTCCTGATTCCAAAAACATATAGATATGATATGTTTGGATTAAAAACACGCTCAGAAAGTTAAAACAAAGAGAGGTACAGAAAAGCGTGCTATCCTTCTTAGCGCAACTACTACCCCGCTCTTCTTGTCAATTTCACTGCCTATGCCGTGAGCGGTGGACTACGAGTATACGGTCTTGCTGCGTTGCATTGCGTTCAGTTTCATTCTGTGAGTTCGACAGCTACTTGACTAAATATTGTATTTTCGCCTTACGCGACTTGTTCTATCTTTTCCCCCCCTCAACTGATTTGCGAAGAAAAGCTCCTCTGTACGTGTGTCTGTATGTCTGTCTGTACGTGTGTCTGTATGTCTGTCTGTATGTCTGCTTGCCTGCTTGCTTATGCCTGCATGTATGTCTGCCAGACACTCAGTAGTGTGTCAATAGTGTACACCTCTACGATAAAACCGTGATCAAGTTATGCGTTCTTGTTTGACGTGTATCCTGTAGCCATTGTCACCTTTTGAATTTCGCGTAAGGGTATGTTATTGACTGAGGGAGTGTTCAAGAAATGTTTTCCAAATTCAGCGGAGGAAGCCGTTTCAAGGTACCAAATTGTTCAAGAATAGTGTTCTAAAATACGACTGCTTTAATTGTTAGCCTAGAAATACTTGGGATATTTATTTCCAGCTCGAATTTTACCTAGACAGATTTGACTCAAAGTTCTGACTGATAGCGATGATGATAAATGAACTGTCTTCACTGTTGATCAAAAACCATGATGCACCCGAGTTCCGTGCATCCCTTTAGTTGAATCTGTTTGTGTTTTGGACAAAGAACAGGATTCACAACCATCTGACCAAACATCCGGTTAGGGCGCTACAAGGATGCACGCACATCGTGCATGATAATGATTACATTACATGAGCAGCTGCACCCTGGGCGTATCAGTGTAGGGGAAGGGAGGGCAAGTCGACCCCCTCGGGTATGTCGTCCCCCCTCGATTTTGAGAACATGACACTGCAGGGGTGATTATCATCGATTTCATAAGCCAGAGTTACCCAACCTAAATCAGTTGAAGAAAAAAAAAATGTCGAAAAAAACGGGCCCAGCAAAGCGGTAAGTCTTTGTCAATTTTGATGGTTTCCACTCTAAAATTGTGGACACGAAAAAAAACCACAGTCAGTGCATGGGAGCCGCTGATTCGTAAAATGCACCAGATCTGCAAAAAAGCTTTGGCTTTCATAACAACTAGTCGAAAGTTATAGATCTCAGGCTATCCCAGGAACAATGGTAAATAGAAATGTTCAGCGAGTACCATGATCGGGTAATTCGTCCCCCCCTAGTAGTAGGCCTATTAAACTATTTCACGTTTACGCAACCTGAAATGGGCGACACAAATCAATTACAAGTCCAATTTGTAAATATATTTGGAAGGCAAGTCGTCCATGCTTCAGGATTTTTTTTTTTATACTTTATTTAAAAACCGTGCCAGTTGGATCGTTCATATTCCACACAACGCTTACACGAAAGAGAACACACCAGGTTTTACAACAAAAACAATATTCTTTTTAAAAAGACGAGAGGTATAAGCTGCATTCGTTAGAGGGGTCGACTTGCCCTCCCTTCCCCTACGTGTCCTCTGACAAGGAAGAAGAAGAAAAATACATTTCGCCATAAAGCGAAAACAGCCATTGATATTTGTCCTGGTGCAGATAACATCATACATGATAACTGATACGTACATTTAGCGGAAAATGTGTTCTCAGCAGCTATATCCTGGGTGTATCAGTGTCCTCTGACAAGAACTTGAAGAAGAACAAGGATACATTTCGCCATATAGCATAACTGCGATTGGGTTTTGTTCGCCACATAGCATAACAGCCATTTGATTTTGTCCTGATAGCTGAAGACGTTCGAAATAAGTAACGTAAATAGCAGTTAAAATTGGAATTTAGAGCGCATTATAGCTATCACGGTGATAGCCGCCAACATCAACTTGAATGTCACACTCAACTTATGAATAGGACTCCAGGTGGGGATAACATGCATACACCAATACTCTCCTTGCAAATACGATACATTAAAATTATTTTTTAAAAGCGCTCGCACAAAAGAACATCGTTTCCAAAGCATATTAACACTTTGTGACGCTTTTGGTCAGTCTACAGACTGTACAGACCACGAGATGGAACAGCTGATGTAGTCTCGACAAATTCGTCTCGTGGAGGACCGAGACTACTACCCGCATCACCGGAACTTAAAGTATCATGTCACTACAGAAGACGTCATCCTTTTCGCTGTTTTTACACATTCGACCGCGTTGTTACAAATAATTATATTATAATGAATGTAATAACGCAAGGGAAAAGCAAGTGTGTACGTCAAACCGAAACAAGAAACGATTGTTGTGAGTTTGTGGAAATAAAAAAAGATAGTAATGTGAGCTTGGGAACGACAGTTACGGTACACATGCACTTTTGTGCATCCGTGTGAACTCGTGGTACCTCTGTGCTATCGAGGATTCAAACCTGTACTATCGGGGATCCATTAAGGTTTCCGAGACTGTTTCGTTTCTATTGAATTGGTCTCGCGGAAGACCCGATTCTAAAATTTGCATAGGTAAAACGATTGCTTTGTTGGTACAAGCCTTTGGAGTAAATTTTGTAATTTGATGTTTTTGTGAACGGGAAACAATTGACAGGTGGCTTTGTTCCATCTCCCCTTTTCCCTCCGCCGCGATGTAAAGTTGAATAGTTGTGCTCCATGTTCCTTATTTCATGTATGCGGTAATAGTACCAATGGAATTTATTGAATAAACTTGTTTAAACCAAATGTGAATAGTTGAAGGTGACGTTAGACACTAACTAAAGAAAGTGGGGCTGCCCGACACCCCTCGAGCCGAAGATGTATTAACCTTGTGACACCGGCGCACAGGATGTGGCCGCTAAAACTGTCTTTTTGCTTGGGGTCTTGGAGTGAAGACAGCGTGTATTTTGTGCGGCGTGTTTTCGATGCCGTTGTGTGACATGTCTGTCACGGGCTGAAATCTTTTCGGGATGTGAGAATTCTTTTGCTGGTAGGTTAATACAATTTTCTTTCTGTAAATGGGTAAGCAGTGAGAAGAATAGTATGCTGCTTGGGGAAAGGATTTATTTGAATGTTCAAGTAGATTGTTTTGTGAGTTGGAATGTTTGGGAAGACTTTTGTTTGTTGAATGCTTTAGAAAACCGTTGTTTGAGAGAACGGTATTGTAGGCATGTTATTTGGTAGGAATGATGTGTTTTGTTGTTCAACGAGTTAGCTTGTGGTAGTTGAAATTGTTGATTTGTTTACGTATGCTTACGGCGTGCATTCTGTGGTTTGCAGGATGGCAGAGTGTGCGACGGGGTTTCTTTCTAGAGGGGTGTAGTTAGATTCAGGTCTTTCTTTCTAGAGGGGTGTAGTTAGATTCAGGTCTTTTCTTTCTAGAGAGGCCTTTTCTTTTTTAGTGGGGCGTAGATTTGGTTTTAGTTAGTTCTTTTTAGCTGGGTTCAGTAGACGGGTTTTTTAGATGGGTTTTAGTTTCGTTAGGTTTTCGTAGACTAGATTTCGTTAGAGGGGAGCAGTTAGTTTTAGTGGAGGGATTTTGGTCAGGTTTTGTTAGAGTTTTTGTAGATTTGGGTGTTTTTTTTAAGAATTGTTTTTTTTAGATTTCGTTTGTTTTAGATTAGAGTTTCATTGTGGTTTTTTGGATTAAAGTTGAGAGTGAGGATTTAGAGTAGAGTGTAGTTTGGGGGAAGGATTTAGTGTGTTTTTAAAGGGTAGCTTTAGAGGGAGAATTTAGAATGTAGTTTTAGAGTGAAGAGTTGAGAGTGTTGTTTTTTTTAGTTGTTTAGTCCTATAGTAATACATTGAAAGTTTTGTATTTGAAAGTAAACCCCCGTTATCCCACACATTCCCCATTTCATCGTATGGAATAAAAGAACCTGGTAATATAACTTGTGTCGTTTGCTTGAGTGTTTGAGCTCGGTAAGAAAGAGTAAAGTAAATTGGCACTCGGTTACAGTAATATGTACTGTGTTTGTTTTGTTTGATTATTGTGAGGAACTATATTAGTGTATCTTCACAAGACAGTGCTCGGCCAAGGAAAATAAATAGTTAAAACTGCCTTTTAGAACGGGAAAGGAAAAGGGCGAGAGCTCTGTCTTGTGGGGAGCGAAATTCTCACGAATCTGTTTGAGGTTCTATCCGGATTCTATCCGAATTCTATTCCGTCTTCGAATCGCTCCAGCTCCGTCTGGATCGCTTCAGTCACCAAACCCTTCGGAGTTCCTCCCGGATCCATCCAGTCATCCCCAGACCCTCCCTTTATCCATCCCTCTTCATCTCACCTTCCTTCTGCGCCGGATATCCAGACAGTCACAGTGGAGAACTCAGATTAGTTGTTCATTAACAGGATGTAAAGAAGAGTAACTTCACCATTGAGAAACCATCGAGGACCATGAACAACTAGATAACGTATCCACGTGTCTGGCGAACTACAACTATGTGTGATAACTAAGGATAACCTTTTATAATACCTGTGGACGACGCCTCTCGAACGTAGATCGATAACGAACAAGTGGAGCTGACGCTGAATGTTTGGTGAACGTCATCTTCGAACGTGGGAACTGTTCATGCTATACGTGAACGCTGACGTGTATATATTACCAGGATCAGCTAGACGTGAGGATTGGGATGTTAGCACCTTTATAAACTGGACAACTGGCCATCAGTACCCGAGAATGCAATACAGAAGTTAAGTCCAATTATCTACTAACGTAATCACTCACTGTCTTTGGTCATCATTAAATTGATACATTGAAATTCATCGGTCTCGTTATTCACGCCTCATACAATTCCATTCTACTATCATTCTCACTTTCCTTTACAACGTACACTTACATACACATACAAGTTTAACCCGGCTCATAATAGATAAAGTAGAACCTAAAATTTGGCGTTCACATTGCCAGTAGTATAAACCCCTAGACTGTACTACAGTGATAGCCAAGGTTCGTCACACACTTCATGTCCCAACTAGTCTCTTGTACTGGGGACAGAAATAGTAAATTAGCAAGCAAAGAAAGCGTCCAGCAAGGGCGCTCGCGCAAAGAAACGTAGGGCAGGAGGCCACACTTACTGACGTTACGCCTTACGGATCTCTTATGCAACGCCTTATTACGTGTGGGCTTACGATAACATCGGAAGAATACCGCGTGTTGTGTTCACTGAATTTTGACTGACTGACTGACTATTTGGGTGTTACGTCCTCTGAGGTTGCAAGGACCTATTTGGGACATGAGTTGTTCATGCGCTGTTACACTGAATTCTATACACGTACAGCTATATATAACTCAGTGTTTCTGGTTTCCCTTGTAACCCCGGCCGAGTTGACCAATCAGAAGAGGCGAGGCGGTGACGACCTCTGCTAAGGGCATCACGCAAATTCGCTAACTTATGTAGAAGTCATGAAGCTTGACCACATGATTTGAGTGGTTTTTTTTTTAGGAATACGTACACAAATACGATATAATGGCTGTTTATTCTAAGAAATTGTGTACAGAGTGCGGAGCCAATTTGAACCGCTTTATGAAAAGAAAATTAAGCGTGTGATCACTTGTCAAAATAACGCGCAATGAAAAATGTCATAAGGTTATGTATAAGCCGTTTAAACGTGGCCATACCTTTATTGACATATTATGTAGAAGTCACGAAGCACTCTGGACCCCATCATTTGAGTGTTTCTACAAGACTAAGGACGCGAACACCGTATATTGTACTAAGTTGATAACGATCGATTTATTTTTATGTGCATTGTGTACGTGATTCTGTTTTGACTTATTTGAAGATTCTTTAAATGTGTGTTGTTGCTGTAATGAAGATTATTATAATAAACATTAGATTAAGTGTAAGGCGCTTAGAACTATATTAGGATTTGCGCCACATAAATACCCTTATTTCTATTATTATTTAAGTTATTGAGACATCCCAGTGCACTAAGGGATTTATAGAGCAAATCGAGAAAATTCATTATTGAACGAAGCGCATAGCGCTGAGTTCAATAATTATTTTCGAGATTTGCTCTATAAATCCCTTAGTGCACTGGGATTGTTTCAATAACGATATTGTCAGTACCGCCAGAGAAAAAAGAAGATTCAAAACGCACATTTTGCAACGCGCATTTGGACAGGCGTAACTGTGTGGTCAGGTTTGTGTCACTGGATCTACTTTTGTGTGGGCTGTCTCAAGTGTGTCGTGCTTTCGTCACACGCAAACTCTTGTTTTAATTTCTGTTGGTAAATTCCAGTGTAGCGTTAAGCTAAAAAGTGATGATCTTTCATAGAGACCTCATTTAAACTCGGAGAAAGGACTGTGCTCTTAATTATTTGCGATTCGAAACCTTCATCGAGCTTCGACAGATTGACTGTGCAGAGTTTTGCCCCTTGCCAAGGTCGACGGAAAGAACATTTTCAAAATAAATGTGGCATGTTTCTCGTGTGGTATCTTCACTCATCGGGGAGTCTGGTACTAAATATGAACGGTAAGAATGCTCTGAACCCTACACGTATTATATCCCCATCGTTTTATCGTTCACATTTGCCCAACATGTTAATTTGCTGAGCGGGATTTATGTCGTCTGCTACTGCACTGAGTCTCATTTCAAAAACAACTTTGCTCGTCACGTTGCACTGAGTCTGCACGCATGAGGCAGGCTGGTAATAAGTCTTATATATGGTAAGAACGTTCTAAACCCTACACGTTTTCGATTCCGATTGTTCTTGCCTTGAAATAATAATTCGGAAAACATTCATTTACTGAACAGATGCAGTCGTATTTCAGTGTAGTCTGCTACGTGCTGATCTAGCTGCTACCGTCTCTGCTGCTACGTTATCGGAATAACACTTGTGTTTTCTGTTAGCTGCTGGGAATTGTATACTAACTCATCATTTGGTAATGTGGACAATAAACTACATGCCACTAACATGGCATAATTATGAGAGGAATCTTCGCAAGTCGAAACTGAAAAATTAGACACAGCGGGTTCTATTTGTAGATCAGTGGCAACTGTGGCACAGGCACATGCAATCTGTCAGAAAAAAACCAACATCTTCTGCTTTAATTGAGAAGCAGGACATTTATGGTCCTAATCATTGGTATTGTGGAGAATATAAGCTACATGTCATTAATTAATTCTGAGGATGAAAGTACACTCTCGCTTAAGCAAAGGGCGGAAGAATACGCTCTGTGGAAAAGTTAGCGCACTCCAAGAGTGCGCTAACAGTTTTAGCGCATCGCCATTAGCCAATCAACTGGTTCACATCAGTCATGTGACACCAGTACTTACTGACAATTATTATTATTATTATTATCATTATTATCATTATCATACATGGACTAGCTATTCTGATAAATATATCGTACGCAGTGCGAAGCTGAACCGCGTTATGAAACATTTCCGTGTCAACCCTACCTGCCTCAGTCCGGTTCAATCTGCCTTAGTAACTCTTCCTTATCTTCTCCAGTGTTTTGCGCGTTTATCTCCCTTCCTTCGTACGGTGCGCCGGCAAAGCCGGCGTACACCCGGCAAAGCCGGGTCCCCGGCGAAGCCGGGTATTCGGCTCTACTTCTTCCCGGCGAAGCCGTACCCGGCGAAGCGGGTATTCATCTAGTACTCCATATTCAAGTTGCAGTCATTATCTTAGACATTTTCACGTTAAGCCCTGTTTTGTTTGTTATTTCTGGCCTCAACACTCCGTGGACTTTCAGAAAAACTGTCTTTGAAAAATTCGTGTCACGTTTACAAGGTGCCAGCCTTAAACGTAAATTCCTTCCAGCGAAAGCGATGATGCCAACCATCACAGATCTGTCTATGCTTCTACCGTGGAATAACTTGAGAGCATCCTTTCACCTGGGCACATGCCAACAACCAATAGCGTGGGTGCTCTCTGCGCAGAGTGGGAATATTTTGCTGAAGCAATGTCGCATGCTGACTCTATAACTACTAGTATCAGTTACGAAATTAATTCAGCCACACACACACACACACACACACACACACACACACACAAATCCATAACATTATTTTATAAATACAAAATGACTAAAATAATAAACAAATACATAAATTAAATTAAATAAAATCCATAAGACCATCCTTCAGCTTGAACACATACCAAAGTTCAACGTCTTGGACAGCATAACAAAATGATGGTGCCGGTGATGCGCTACGCTTATTTTCGTGCCCATCATCTTGTCATGCTGTCCAAGACGTTGAACTTTGGTATGTGTTCAAGTTGAAGGATGCTCGTATTTCATGATAAAGCGCTCGCCTTGGCAGATCTGTAGTGGCTGATATGATGGGCTACATGAAGGAATAGTTTTAAAAGCACACTAGTCTACTTCTTGTGCAAACACTTCGGCCCCCATCTCAGGTCCGGTGTCACGAACTGAAAACTCTGCTGAACAATCCCTCTCAATGCGGTCAATGCGCATGCGCCAATGTTGGACTTAAAAAATGCGACCCTTTGACCGAACGAACCATGGGTTAGGGTTAGAGTTAGGATTAGGGTTAGGGTAAGGGTTAGGGTTAGGCTTAGGTTGTTCACGACCTGATTAATCTCTCCATGTTAGCGCATGCGCATTGACCGCATTGAGAGGGATTGTTCAGGCAGAGTTTTCAGTTCGTGACACCGGCCAGGCTTTTGACATGGGATAAGTTCATCCCTCCACTTGAACATATACCAAAGAATCAACAGCCATACTGCTTTTTGCGCAGAGTGGGATTTGTTTCTCACAAACCAATTCATTAAGAAGCTATCACACTCTAAACAAAAATGTTCCACTTCTGAACACTTTTTGTGTAACCACTTCTGAACACCCTTTTACATGTACAAATGTGTTCACATCGGAACACTAAAAGTGTTCACATTTGAACACTTAAAGAGGGGCGGGGATGTAGCTCAGTCGGTAGCGCGCTGGATTTGTATCCAGTTGGCCGCTGTCAGCGTGAGTTCGACCCCACGTTCGACGAGAGATTTATTTCTCAGAGTCAACTTTGTGTGCAGACTCTCCTCGGTGTCCGAACACCCCCGTGTGTACACGCAAGCACAAGACCAAGTGCGCACGAAAAAATCCTGTAATCCATGTCAGAGTTCGGTGGGTTATACTTATAGAAACACGAAAATACCCAGCATGCTTCCTCCGAAAGCGGCGTATGGCTGCCTAAATGGCGGGGTAAAAAGGTTCATACACGTAAAACTCCACACGTGCAAAACACGAGTGTACGTGGGAGTTTCATCCCACGAACGCAGAAGAAGAAGAAGAAGAACACTTATTAAGTTTTCTGAACACTAAAAGTGTTCACATCGGAACACTTAAAAGTGTTCACCCTGCCGTAACCAGTTTTGAACACATAAAGGTGCAGTGGCTTTAAAGAAATTAATTCTTCAATAAATGTCAACCCTGTACATTTTAAGATGCAGTCGGAGCATCATGTTACAGTCGATTTAAAGGTTCCTTTCTTCCCGCCGACGTGTCGACTCCATCTTCTATTAAAGTAGAGTTTATCTAAGAGTAAAGAACACACTTCATGGCAGTTTGACCTTGCCCACTTATTTAAAGCCCCAGTCTGCCTCAAATGGTTTACAGAACGATTTAAATTCTTCTCATGAAAAAAGCAGTTCTAACCTTATGGAACACACTTGCAATAGCATGTAATAGCATTAAATGACACAGTTCGTTTGAATGGCTATTTAGCTTGCGTAAACCACACACCAGTTTTCGTGGTTTATCTAACCCCTGAGCCATCGTGGACCCGTGTGATCCACATTCTTTTTTTTCTCACAATTTAGTCGTCAGTTTGTGATTTCAATGCGACTTCCTGTATCTGCAATAGCACGTTATTATGTACCTCTGAATCTAAAATGCAACAAACGACTGCGAGTCACACGAACTTATCGGCGACAGTGGCTTCAAAGAAGCAAGCGCTATGCAGAAAATGCTTCTGCTTGGGCAAACACGACCTTGCGTGAACTGCTTCCGGGCTCCCCTTTTCAAACTTTCAAAGCTTCGAATTGTACTGATCTTGTCTTGATGAAAAACTAATTATTTTATGATTTAAGAATGTTTGTGTAACAAGCTGTCAATTCATTATTTAGATTTTAAAAGTTAGGCGTCCGATTGTGTAAATGGTAAATCTGGCTGGCCTCGCAAAAATCAATTCTTTGAAAATGCTCGCTCTTTACGGAGGGCACCTAGCGGTGAGTGTTTAAACGAAAGGGTGTTTGTACTGTGTGTAAAAGCCTGACAGCTCACACACACACACACACACACACACACACACACACACACATGCGCGCTCACACACGCACATACATACACACACGTACGTACGCACGCACGCATGCACACACACACACACACACACACATCTTTTTCTTTCTTTCTTTTCTTTCTTTATTTGGTGTTCAACGTCGTTTTCAACCACGAAAGTTATATCGCGACGGGGAAAGGGGGGGGGGGGGGGGGGGGGGGAGATGGGATAGAGCCACTTGTTAATTGTTTCTTGTTCACAAAAGCACTAATCAAAAAATTGCTCCAGGGGCTTGCAACGTAGTACAATATATTACCTTACTGGGAGAATGCAAGTTTCCAGTACAAAGGACTTAACATTTCTTACATACTGCTTGACTAAAATCTTTACAAACATTGACTTATATTCTATACAAGAAACACTTAACAAGGGTAAAAGGAGAAACAGAATCCGTTAGTCGCCTCTTACGACATGCTGGGGAGCATCGGGTAAATTCTTCCCCCTAACCCGCGGGGGGTACACACACACATAGACACACGCACACACACACACACGCACGCACACACGCGCGCACGCACACACGTACGCAGGCGTGCGCGCACGCACACACACACACACACACACACACACACCATAATCTATGCACAATCAGTCATGGAACATCGCAGTCGCGAACGAGTTGGTACGATTACCGGTGTTATGAGATACCTTGTGTGATAAAACATTCAAGTTTACGTCCCAAAATCGAAGAAGCTATTGCAAGGTGCTAAACTTTGCAGACAGAGAGAACCGTGTGTTGACTTTGAGGCAAAATCTTGGCGAAAAGCAATAATTCTGAATTTATAAAATTCGATTCTTCTTCTTCTGCGTTCGTGGGCTGAAATTCCCACGTACACTCGTGTTTTTCAGGGATGTTGCTACAAATTCATACCTATGTCCTGAGTTCTTCAGCATCAATAGGAGATTTGACCGCTTTCAGAAAGTGTAATAGGACATTATGAATTTGCGCCAAACAGCTTATAACACATTCTATGGAATTGTTCCAAAGTCATGCGCCCACACACACACACGCACACACACACAGCCACGCGCGCGCGCTGTAGAACACACACATAATATAGTAAATACATCAACATATAAATGATGTTGTATTTGTTTAGTTTCAAAGAAACCACAAAAAAGAAACCAACATGAACAACTTCAGAGCTCGTACTTTGATTAAATACTGCATGATTTGGATAAAAGTTGACAAACAAAATGATCGGTTTGATCTAATGCTGATCTTTTGCAGGCTTTAGTTTTTTTTCAGCGGCATAATTCAGTGCTTCGTCTCGTATCGAAAACAAAAGCAGACTACAAATTCAGTCAGTTGGAGTTGTCTCCCGTACTCCTGTAGCATGCACTGATCTAAAAAGAATCCACTATTTTTAGATCAGTGCGCTGCACCGAGACGGTTATACCCAAACGGCGCATACCGCAAACGGTTCGGGAATTCCCGACAAAAGAAAAGATCCGCACGCGGCACTGACAACTTCAGTGTCAGCTGAACACGAGAGCGTTCGGTCTTTTAGAAGATTTGTATCTTGAAATGAAAATTAACGAATATCGCGCTGTCCGAAGGAATGGAGTACATATCGGACAATGACCACGCTCAGGCTAAAACGATAGGACATCTGACCGACATGCGGCAATGTGAATCGGACATTTGGGGATTTTCATCGTTATATTTCCGATGTCCGACGCCTAACGACATCCCTGGTTTTTGCACGAATGGATTTTTACGTGTATAAACGTTTTAACCTCGCAATTTAGGCAGCCATACGCCGCTTTAGGAAAGAGCATGTTGGGCATTTTCGTGTTTTTATAACCCACCGAACTCTGACATGGATTACAGGATCTTTTCGTGCGCACTTGGTCTTGTGCTTGCCTGTACACACGTAGGGAGGGGGATAAGGCACACGCCGGTCTGCACATAAATTGACCTGGGAGATCGGAACAATCTCCACCATAACCCACCAGGCGCGGCCGGGATTCGAACCCACGGCCTTCCGCTTTGAAGGCCGGCGTCTTGCCACCAAGCCCGTCATACATTCGATTAATTCTGCACAGGTTAAACATGTTCAAGGGAAATAAATACGTTACGAACTGTTGAAGGAGAGAGTTATTCGAAACATCATTCTTGATTTTTTAAACTAGACGCCTTAGTACGCCGTATACAGGTCGAAAATTTGGGCTGCCACTTGAAATTTTTTGTTTGGCTTTTCTTTTCCTTGATTTTGTTATATCCCATGACCTCCCTTCTTTGTCTCTGTTACTTCAGTATGGGTATATATGTTGTATTTTTATAGCTCAATAAATACATCATGGACTCCAAAAAATATATGATAGTGCAGATTCCGATTTGGGCAAAGAACTACTTTCCTCCCGACCTTTGACCTCGCGCCGAACAATGTGACACATTTGTATGAAGTTCCAAAATCGTATTGCACGGCTCAGAAAACCATATCAGTTGCACGCAAAAATGAATCTCGGAACTGATCTGATGTATGGGATGCAATAAACAAACGTTTCTTTCATTATGAAAGCAATGCAGGTCGAAAACAAGTCGCGTAAGGCGAAAATACAATATTTAGTCAAGTAGCTGTCGAACTCACAGAATGAAACTGAACGCAATGCCATTTTTCATCAAGACCGTATACTCGTAGCATCGTCAGTCCACCGCTCATGGCAAAGGCAGTGAAATTGACAAGAAGAGCGGGGTAGTAGTTGCGCTAAGAAGGATAGCACGCTTTTCTGTACCTCTCTTTGTTTTAACTTTCTGAGCGTGTTTTTAATCCAAACATATCATATCTATATGTTTTTGGAATCAGGAACCGACAAGAAATAAGATGAAAGTGTTTTTAAATTGATTTGGACAATTTAATTTTGATAATAATTTTTATATATTTAATTTTCAGAGCTTGTTTTTAATCCGAATATAACATATTTATATGTTTTTGGAATCAGCAAATGATGGAGAATAAGATAAACGTAAATGTGGATCGTTTTATAAATTTTATTTTTTTTTTACAATTTTCAGATTTTTAATGACCAAAGTCATTAATTAATTTTTAAGCCACCAAGCTGAAATGCAATACCGAAGTCCGGGCTTTGTCGAAGATTACTTGACCAAAATTTCAACCAATTTGGTTGAAAAATGAGGGCGTGACAGTGCCGCCTCAACTTTCACGAAAAGCCGGATATGACGTCATCAAAGACATTTATCAAAAAAATGAAAAAAACGTTCGGGGATTTCATACCCAGAAACTCTCATGTCAAATTTCATAAAGATCGGTCCAGTAGTTTAGTCTGAATCGCTCTACACACACACACACACAGACACACACACACACACGCACGCACATACACCACGACCCTCGTTTCGATTCCCCCTCGATGTTAAAATATTTAGTCAAAACTTGACTAAATATAAAAACGAACATTCAACTTACAAGATACCCAGATGCTAGCGAACCAAAACAAAAACACGAGTACCCTCCCTTGCATCGTTAGCAGACGACTTTTGAGAGTCTGTCAGTAATGTGTTTGGTGTGCGTCTTCAGTTTCTCTGGCAGTGTCGGTGTGGGAACTGACAGAAGCTAGGGAGCACAGATAATAGAAGCCCTGTCACATAGACTAATCACACAATCAATACACATTTGGCTCATGTTTTAAATGACAGTTTCGAGTTTGTTAGTCAAACTCAAAGCAACAACACTGTCACTGGTGACATGCGTAGCGAGACCGAGAAGCGTCCTTACCTGGCACGGTTTGGCTTCGCTATCAAACATCGGCTGTTTCACGTGTTTTGCGAGCAAGTCTACTCTTTTGCCTGGCTCTGCAGTAAGTCCACATTGGCGATGAAGGTATCCAAGAACTTAACATGTGTGTATTTTTCCGTAATCCAGTCATATTCCTTCAAAATGCAATCAATCGGCGGTGACAGACGTGTCAGCAATTCGCGACTTCACCAAGTCGGTCCCGTTTTCCTCACACCCATACCAGTTTAGGTTCATTCATGCAAACACACTCGCAAAACAGTTTATCACGTAGATACATTTCAAATAGGGAGCAAATGGTTAAATCTAAACCTACATATTTGTTCCCTAAAATTTGCTTCTCTGTCAATAAGCCTAATTGTATAATAACACGTTCGAGAAAAACAACGTGGAATCGATTCTGAATCGAGTAAGCCAAATGGGTCCCAAACCCGTTTCGCCCGTTCTGCCGACCTGAAACGCAAAACAAAAGAATTGTGCGCTTCAACTAAATTAATTTCTATACGACTTCATTACTTTCTTGCAACTTATGAACCTTTACTTAAAGCTTTTAAATGGTCTGAAAGTAGTGTTACCGCGTACTTATCGATGCACTCATTCGTTTTATTTTTTCAGCGACGGTCACTTAGTTTAAGGTTGCAAAAGGGCTAAGTCTCGCTGGCACCACTGTTTTACAGTCCACAGATCGCAACAGTGCCGCTAGTAGTCTACACTTTGTGTTTGATGGTAGAATGGGATATACAGATTACAACACTCGTGGTTTTTTATATGGCTTGTATTTCAGTCAAGACCCAGCGGGAATATCAATCGAGAGCCACTCGCCAGAGGCTCGTGTCTCCCGATGATATTCATCCGCTGGGTCTTGACTGAAATACAAGCCATATAAAAAACCACTCGTGTTGTAACCTATACATATATATATATATATATATATATATATATATATATATATATCTCTGCTAAGAGATGTTAACAAATCTCAGAAGAAAGTCTCTGCTGACTTTCAATTGTTTCTTTCACAATTTCTGATGTTTTATATATATATATATATATATAAAACATCAGAAATAGTGAAAGAAACAATTGAAAGTCAGCAGAGACTTTCTTCCGAGATTTGTTAAAATCTCTTAGCAGAGATAGAGAGAGAAATAAGTATCCCTTCACAGACAGCCTATTGGGAGCATCAGACCCTCCTCAAGGGGGACCGAGATTTACAGAGCAAAGTCCCTTTGTGGGGGACGTATCGCAAGGTAATCTAGTCCTGAGGAGGACCATTGTATTTGTACCTAGACCAGACACGTGTTTCGACACTATTGTGTCTCATCAGTGGTCAGGTGGTACTGATGGCGAGAGTTGTCAACCCATGGTATCCAACTAAGAAGCAAACCATTCTCTGAATGGTAGCTTCTGTTGGCATGGGAGACATATATATATATATATATGTACTATATATATAGTACAGTAGAACCCCCCTTTTAAGACCTCCAAAAATCTGAGAAAACAAGGTCTTAAAAAGGAGGGAGTCACAAGATGTGTAAACATTAACAGAGGTTATGAACAAAACGACTGAGAAAACAGGGTCCTGTATGGGAGGAAGACTTAAATTGGAAGGGGGGGGGGGGGGGTTAAAGGGGGTGTTTCACTGTAGCTGAACCTGGATGTAACATCCGGGGTGATAAGAAGCTTGATACGAAAACCGGTGTAGCATGTCAACACTGTGTGGCCCCCTTTGCATTCACGCGTAAACAGAGAGGCCATACTTCCACACAGACCACACACACGTGACACCAACATTAACAAATCGTATGCGCAGGCACACAGCACGTATACCCACATAGTTATTTGTTACACATCTGATGGACACCCAATGCAAAAACAGACATGATCCATCAACAGATAACCCCACAATATCAGATCAGACCACCGCCGTGAAAATCATTGGGAAAAACTGATATTCCTACCTGCAAGCTTCTTCCCCCGATATGCACACGACTCATTATTGGCTCACGTAAGTGTAGCCTATGCGATCGTAACTTTGTCTGTCTGTGCGTGCGTGCGTATGTGCGTGCGTATGTGCGTATGTGCGTGCGTGCGTGTGTATGTCTGTGGTAGAAACTCTAACATTTGAAGACGTCACATTACATTGACGTCACGCGAAGGAAGTACTGAAAGTCTCGGTCATTATTATTTTGAGCGGACCGAGACTAGTTGGCAGTCGTGTCCCTGTAAGTAGGCTACATGCAGACAGACATATCTAGATCTGTGTCTCGCTTTCTTGCACAGTTTCACCTGTGCTCTTTCTGTGTGTGTGTGTGTGTGTGTGTGTGTGTGTGTGTGTGTGTGTGTGTGTGTGTGTGTGTGTGTGTGTGTGTGTGTGTGTGTGTATGTGTGACGGAGTGATTGAGTTTGTGTTACTGTTTGTCGATTTCTTACGTGAGCCTTGATGGCTTCGCCTCTTGTTCGTTACATATCTGTCAGAACTTTGATGAACACCCCATGCGAAAACAGACATGATTCAACAACAGATAACCCCACGTTACCAGTATAAATACCAACACCGTAAAAATCATTGGGAAACCTGATAATCCTACCCACGCCTCTTGCCACAATATGCACATGACTCATTATTTGTTATGCAATGCAAGTAGGGGGGTCCGGGGGCATGTCCCCCGGATTTTTTTTTCAAAAAACGGTTAAAATCTGTGCAATCTGGTGCATTCTGGGCATAATTTTCAGGGCTGTAATAGTGTTATGATCTTGTTAAAAATCCCATTTTAGCCTCCCCCCACCACCATTCAACACACCTTCAAACTGGTGAAAACAACACTACTGTAGACTAGTATATGTATTCACCAGTGCGCTGTACATACTACAGTAGTGGTGTTTTCCCCAGTTTGGAGGTACACATGAAAAGTCACAAAACCGTTGAAAAAGGTTACTGCAAAAAAACAAATGCAAGGAAGTCAAAGAAGGCACAGTTCTTTTTGCCGCTTTTGCCGGATTCGTTCTTCTTCGTGTCAGCCTTCTTTTTTTTCCGGCGGGAAGGTGATTTCAAGCCAAGCCCAACTCCATTTGTTCTTCACGCCGGAATCAAATGGTCCCAGCGAATTTCTCTGTACAATATCTGGGCGAAACATTTCGCCAAAAACGACGGCCTACATCCGCAGAACTAGATTGCCATTGGAAACGTTCTAGATTCAGAACGGCAAGCTCAATGACGGGCAACGCGCGTGCGCTGGCTTCATCGAGACCGGCGCCCGGTTGCGTTGCGCGATATTCACACGGATCGTTTTTGCGGAAATTTTTCAACTTCACCGGAATAAATTTGACTTTCCCGGATTTTGAAAACGGCTTTACCGGATTTCCGGCAATTACCGGAAAAGTAGCATGCCTGCTATTACCTGGAATGGTGCAATGCAATTACAAAACCCAAAAGCGGTTAGGCAATTAACGAAATATAAAGAAGAAAGAAAGAAGGAAAAGGAAATCTGGACAAGAAAGACTAAATAAAAATTAGATAAAAAAACCTCAGTCAATTCGTAAAAACAAGAAAGAATGAATGCAAAAACACGGAAACAAACCAATACAATGAACACAATTCAGATCTGCACAACAAAAGTTATTTGCTGTACTCCAGCAGAGCAAACAATGTCCTTTGGACCTCCTGTGAGAAGAAATACAATAACAATTTGTTATGATTACATTTTCTTCGACTTCAGTACAAGGAGACACATTTAAATCTAAAACACTGTTAGAAAGAAGAACAAAATATCGTAACATACCGCGGGATGTTGGAACAAGCACCAAGAGAACACTTGCAGTGAGAAATATCATCATGGCTGAAAATCGGGACATTTCCTGGTCGCGTATGACTGTCCTGGCTTTATTCCTTCGTGTGCGAGTACTGTGGTTGGCCACAAGTTAATTGTTTTGGAAGAAAAACAAACAACAGGGTGACGACGGCTTCTTTCGGACATCTGTCAATATGAAGAACGTCTAGGCGTTTTTGTCGTCTGCGACTCTCAGGCTGGCGCATGCGCAGAGTGTGACTTTTGTCGCGGCGAGTTGCATTCCGGTCAGTGCGCGTGGCCGGACTGACTAGTTTCAGAGCGGCAGATGATAGGTGAGTTTGCCACATGGCTTTCAAACTAAGAAAAAGGTCACTTGAGATTTAGATTGTAACAGGTTAGTGCAAGGCTTTTCGTGCGTTATTTCATTTAGCGAAAGTGAAGAGAAAAAAAGAAGAACTTTTTTTCCTTTTTTTTTTTTTTTTTTTTTTTTTTAAAGATAACACTGTCCATGTGTGTAGGGTGTGGGAGATGTGTGGGAGGGGTGGAAATAGGGGGTGGGGAGGGGGGGTGTCTATGAGAGCCGCCAGCCACTGCCAAGTAAAGCCAGACTTGAATGAAAGATATCGATGAAACTGAATCAGTTGAAAAAGACACGCACGCGACAGCAAGGCACGGCATAGCCAATGGGGCAGGAGGGGGGGGGGGGGGGGGAGGGGGGGGGGGGCGGGGGGGGGTGGGGGGTGTGTGTGTGTGTGTTGCGGAGACTCAGTGAAACAAACTGAGAAGTAAAATAAGAACAAGGAACTTAGTCGATAAATATCGACAGGGGGCCGACTAATGGTTTAAATGTGAAATGTGTGTATAATAATAATGGGTGTGGGTCTGAAATGAAGTATAGGTAGTAGTTAACATTTGTTTTGAATAATTATTGGTATTTTGACAATGTGGGTAGCATGGAAATGTAAGCATTTGAATGTAAGTCTTAGGTACCATTGTACCCTGGAAGAGAGACCAGAGATAGGAGTAGGTTGCAATAGCTTGTGTGGTCTTTGAGTTTTGTTTTTGGAAAGATATTGTTAAAGAAAAAGAAGACAATTACAGTAATGCAATATTTATTGTGAAAACCAACGATTGTACAAAGAACATGTGAAGCAACATTATGTCTATGATGGTGTGAAGAAAATTAGTTATGATTTATACTATTATTATTTAGACTTGAGACTGACAGTGTTGTGACGAGCGTTGGCTAATGGTAACGAGTACATATGTTTGTAGTTGTGGTGGGTGTGTGTGTGTGTGTGTGTGTGTGTGTTTGTGTGTGAAGAACAAGAACAAGAACAAGAACAAATGTTTATTGTCCTCAAACCAAAAAGGTTATTGACACATTGCTATGAATTCTAAAGCATTCTGCGACAAACCTTCCGAGACATATTTGAACATCTTTGTCCATAAATATTTCACTTGGTTTATAATTAAGATAATCTACATCAATATTAGTCACGTCTTTTTTAAACTTTTCTCTACTTTCATGGAATTTTACGCATTCATCCAGAAGATGATATTCATCTTCAACAATGTTACATATCATACACAAACGATTTTCTCTTTGGATGTTATGATGTCTTCCAGTTTCTATTTTTAGATTGTGACTACTGGTTCTTAATCGACTTAAAGCTGTCCTGTGATTTCGATTTTCTATCATTGTCAGATATGACTGAATTTCATATGTATCACATATATTTGAATAGAATCTTAATCTTGCACTTCCTTTTGATTTAGCTTTATTCCAAAAACGTATGTATTCACTTTGTAATTTCATTTGTATGGCAAATTGTAACTTTCTCGTATCAAAAGTAGATTGATTTTTCCAAACATGATTAAAGCCAAGTCTTGAAAGTGAACTTTTAATGAATGTGAGCCAAGAATCTTCTTTAGGGTTATTAAACATGTCATCATATACTTGATGAACCAATGAATCTCGTTTAGATTGTAAAATATGAGTCCAATAGGAAATGGTTTGTGTTAACATTCTTAGTGCTAATGGGAATCTACCTAATTCTGCCAGCACTGGTATACACATGGTTTTTCTGTGTACACCTAGCAGACAACGACAAAATTTTATATGGATGTCTTCAATCGTAGAATTTCTTGAAAAACATGATTCAAAAAACTTCTCGATGTTATCGATTGATTTGTTGGAATAATTGTATGGGAACCAAATACTTGATCCATATGTCAAGATTGGATTCACTAAAGAATCAAATAAATGTAAAGCAGTATCAATTTGAACATTTTCTTTTCTAAACATTCTCCTAAGCAAATGGCTTGCTTTATTGGCTTGTTTACATTGATGTTCTTGAGCTTTTTGTAAAGAACCATTTTGATTAAATACTATTCCTAAATATTTATACTGATCTGCAATTGTAATGAAAGTCAATCCACATTTAAACAGGGTCTTTACGTTTGTGTTTGTGCGACAAAAAACTAATACTTTGGTTTTGTCTGTATTAATTTTTAAACCCCATTTTTCACAATAATTATTTAGATGATCTAGTTTAGTTTGCAATCCTCCTTTTGTTTTGGACAATAATACGAGATCATCAGCGTATAGAAGACACGATATTTTATTTTTTGATTGTTTTCCTATGGGTGGGGAATCAAAATCAGGAAGATTTTCAGTAATGTCATTTATAAAAATATTAAAGAGAGTGGGGCTTAATGTGTTACCCTGTTGAACTCCTTTTTTTACTGTTATACTTGGTGATAGTCCATTTTTCATTTTTGTACAAATTGTTGAGTTTGTATACATGTTTTTTATTACATTGAAGCATCGACCTTTTATGCCAATTTTATTTAATTTGAGTAGTAGGGCATCGTGCCACACATTATCAAATGCCTTTTGAAAATCTACAAAACAAGCATATAATCTCCCATTTTTTGTTTTTATGATGTCATCAACTATTTTTTTAAGTATAAAAATCTGATCATCTGTTCTTAACCCTTTTCTGAATCCTGCTTGTTCTTTGATCAATAATTCATTATCTTCTAAATAATTCGTTATTCTTGAATTGATAATTTTACAAAATAATTTTCCTAAGTTACTAGTCAGTGTTATTCCTCTATAGTTACCCGGGTTCAATGGATCGCCATTTTTATATATAGCAATACTTAAACCATTTTTCCATTCAACTGGATAATGTCCTGTATCTAGAATTAGATTAAATAAAGTTGTTATTATTTCTATGGTGCTACTAATACTTGCTTTTATAATTTCATTTGTAATATTATCATTTCCTGGTGACTTTTTGTTTTTTAAAGATCTACATTCTTTCATAATTTCTTTTGTTTGTGATAGGTCGATCTAGATACGAATTATACTCTGATTTTTGTATTTGTTGTTTTTCATTTGAGATAATCTGTTTTCTCTCTTCTGTAACTTTAGTTTCCATACCTATCAACTTTTCCAAATGGTTGATCCATTTCAATGGGTTTATATTATGGTTATTTGATTTGATAGGTTCGCCCATTGATTTTAATTCTTTTAACGTTTTCCACATTGTACTTGGGTCTTTATTAAATTCGTCATTTAATTTAGATACCAAATTGTTTTTAAAAATTCCTTTGGCTTTCTTTATTGTTGAGTTATACTTTTTCCTCATTGAGTAATATTTTTGACATAAAGTTTTATTAAAAGGATGTCTGTTTAGCGCATTTAACAATGATTTCAACTCTTTTCTTTGTAAATAACATTCCTTGTCAAACCATTTTTTATTGTTTTTCTTTCTTCTGGTTTTATTTTGTTTTCTTATTTTCTTACATAAACTTTGTTGTGCAATTTCTTGAAAAAACAATGTTAACTCGTCAGTTAAGTGGTTAATGCCAGTGCTGTTTGCTGTAAACTGGTCTTGTTTCATGTGTTGTGCTCGTTTCAAAATTTCAGATAGTTTGTCTTTAAAATTTGGGAGATTTAGTGTATGTTGTAGTTTGTCATTTGAATTATCATTCCACAAATATAATTCTTCAATATTTTCTTTCTCATTGTTTTTTTTTTCGAAAATCTTTTGATTTGAAATTTTCTTTTGGGTTTCTATATGAGTATGGAAGCCGGATTTTTAATTCTAGTGGACAATGGTCTGAAAATATTTGCAAGTCCTTGACTTTCATATGCATAACATCTTTGAATAATTCTTGAGAGCACAGAAAATAATCGACTGTGTGTGTGTGTGTGTGTGTGTGTGTGTGTGTGTGTGTGTGTGTGTGTATGTGTGTGTGTGTGTGTGTGTGTTTGCGCGTTGGTTTGGATTATGGGTGTAATTTGTAAAACAGATGTGACAGTAATAATGGAGTTCACATCAGTGAGGTTAGTTTGAATGGAACACACGCACGTTTTTGAAAAAACGATATGAAATTTTGAACCATGAGATCTTTATTAAATAATAAACTGAACATCAGCAAAACATCAAAGCAATTATTAATAAGGTTTGAAAAGCTTGACTTACTATGTTAAATAGTGGATTGAAGGCTGAAAACGTCATTTACAAATTACATCTGAGATAGGGAGGGCGGGTGGGGGAAGTGCTGAAAGTGTGGATGAGAATTAAAAAGAAAATGCTGAGTGACAACAGGGAGGTTAAAGGCTGCCCTTTTCGTAGCGTTCATTAATTAATTCCTATTGTTTACATGTGCCAATAATGTTATAAAACTGTACCTAAGGGGATATAATAACGATTGGCTGTAGCTTTCACTTTATGTTTGAACATTTACTGCTTTGAAGTTCTGGTGGTGCTTTGATTTGCATACATTATATATTTTAGTACCTTTGAAAGCATTAGCTGTGCATGCATACCCCTAGACTGTGATCTTTAAAATATCCCTTACCCCCTCTCACACACAAGTACACACCCCTCTCCAACTAACCCTATCCCAAACCCCCTCCCACACACCCCCTCACCCCCCTCCTCCACCCCTATCCCATACCGTCACGCACACACCCCTCTCACCCCCCCTCCACCCCTATCCCATACCCGTCACACACACACACCCCTCTCACCCCCCTCCACCCCTATCCCATACCCGTCACACACACAACCCTCTCACCCCCCTCCACCCCTATCCCATACCCGTCACACACACACCCCTCTCACCCCCCCACCTCCACCCCTATCCCATACCCGTCACACACACACCCCTCTCACCCCCCACCTCCACCCCTATCCCATACCCGTCACACACACACCCCTCTCACCCCCCCACCTCCACCCCTATCCCATACCCGTCACACACACACCCCTCTCACACCCCACCTCCACCCCTATCCCATACCCGTCACACACACACCCCTCTCACCCCCCTCCACCCCTATCCCATACCCGTCACACACACACCCCTCTCACCCCCCCTCCACCCCTATCCCATACCCGTCAAACACACACCCCCCTCTCACCCCCCCCTCCACCCCTATCCCATACACATCACACACACACCCCTCTCACCCGCCCCTCTACCCCTATCCCATACCCGTCACACACACACCCCTCTCACCCCCCCTTCCACCCGGGGGCCCTATCCCATACCCGTCACACACACACCCCTCTCACCCCCCCTCCACCCTATCCCATACCCGTCACACACACACCCCTCTCACCCCCCCCTCCACCCCTATCCCATATCCGTCACACACACACCCCTCTCACCCCCCCTCCACCCCTATCCCATACCCGTCACACACACACACCCCTCTCACCCCCCCTCCACCCCTATCCCATACCCGTCACACACACACCCCTCTAACCCCCCTCCACCCCTATCCCATACCCGTCACACACACACCCCTCTCACCCCCCCTCCACCCCTATCCCATACCCGGCACACACACACCCCTCTCACCCACCCACCCTCCACCAATATCCCATACCCGTCACACACACACCCCTCTCACCCACCCCCCCTCCACCCCTATCCCATACCCGTCACACACACACCCCTCTCACCCACCCTCCTCCACCCCTATCCCATACCCGTCACACACACACCCCTCTCACTCCCCCCTCCACCCCTATCCCATACCCGTCCCACACACACCCCTCTCACCCACCCCCCTCCACCCCTATCCCATACCCGTCACACACACACCCCTCTCACCCCCCCCTCCACCCCTATCCCATACCCGTCACACACACACCCCTCTCACCCACCCACCCTCCACCCCTATCCCATACCCGTCACATACACACCCCTCTCACCCACCCCCCCTCCACCCCTATCCCATACCCGTCACACACACACCCCTCTCACCCACCCCCTTCCACCCCTATCCCATACCCGTCACACACACCCCTCTCACCCCCCCTTCCACCCCTATCCCATACCTGTCACACACACACCCCTCTCACCCACCCACCCTCCACCCCTATCCCATACCCGTCACACACACACCCCTCTTACCCACCCACCCTCCACCCCTATCCCATACCCGTCACACACACACCCCTCTCACCCCCCTCCACCCCTATCCCATACCCGTCAAACACACACCCCCCTCTAACCCCCCTCCACCCCTATCCCATACACATCACACACACACCCCCTCTCCCCGCCCCTCTACCCCTATCCCATACCCGTCACACACACACCCCTCTCACCCCCCTTCCACCCGGGGGCCCTATCCCATACCCGTCACACACACACCCCTCTCACCCCCCCTCCACCCTATCCCATACCCGTCACACACACACCCCTCTCACCCCCCCTCCACCCCTATCCCATATCCGTCACACACACACCCCTCTCACCCCCCCTCCACCCCTATCCCATACCCGTCACACACACACACCCCTCTCACCCCCCCCTCCACCCCTATCCCATACCCGTCACACACACACCCCTCTAACCCCCCTCCACCCCTAACCCATACCCGTCACACACACACCCCTCTCACCCCCACCCCTCCACCCCTATTCCATACCCGTCACACACACACCCCTCTCACCCACCCCCTCCACCCCTATCCCATACCCGTCACACACACACTCCTCTCACCCCCCCCTCCACCCCTATCCCATACCCGTCACACACACACCCCTCTCACCCACCCCCCTCCACCCCTATCCCATACCCGTCACACACACACCCCTCTCACCCCCCCCTCCACCCCTATCCCATACCCGGCACACACACACCCCTCTCACCCACCCACCCTCCACCCCTATCCCATACCCGTCACACACACACCCCTCTCACCCACCCCCCCTCCACCCCTATCCCATACCCGTCACACACACACCCCTCTCACCCACCCTCCTCCACCCCTATCCCATACCCGTCACACACACACCCCTCTCACTCCCCCCTCCACCCCTATCCCATACCCGTCCCACACACACCCCTCTCACCCACCCCCCTCCACCCCTATCCCATACCCGTCACACACACACCCCTCTCACCCCCCCTCCACCCCTATCCCATACCCGTCACACACACACCCCTCTCACCCACCCACCCTCCACCCCTATCCCATACCCGTCACACACACACCCCTCTCACCCACCCCCCCTCCACCCCTATCCCATACCCGTCACACACACACCCCTCTCACCCACCCCCTTCCACCCCTATCCCATACCCGTCACACACACACCCCTCTCACCCCCCCCCTTCCACCCCTATCCCATACCTGTCACACACACACCCCTCTCACCCACCCACCCTCCACCCCTATCCCATACCCGTCACACACACACCCCTCTCACCCACCCCCCCCCCCCTCCACCCCTATCCCATACCCGTCACACACACACCCCTCTCACCCACCCACCCCCACCCGTATCCCATACCCGTCACACACACACCCCTGACATGAGAGTTCCTGGGAATGATATCCACGGACTTTTGTTTTCCTTTTTTCCATAAATACTTTTGATGACGTCATATCCGGCTTTTTGTAAAAGTTGAGGCGGCACTGTCACACCTTCATTTTTCAATCAAATTGATTGAAATTTTTGTAAAGCAATCTTCGACGAAGGTCGGACTTCGGTATTGCATTTCAGCTTGGTGGCTTAAACATTAATTAATGACTTTGGTGATTAAAAATCTGAAAATTGTAATAATTTTTTTTTCTTTATATAAAACGATCCAAATTTACGTTCATCTTATTTTACATCATTTCCTGATTCCAAAAACATATAAATATGTTATATTCGGATTAAAAACAAGCTCTGAGAATTAAGAATATAAAAATTATGATTAAAATTAAATTTCCAAAATCGTTTTAAAAACAATTTCATCTTATTCCTTGTCGGTTCCTGATTCCAAAAACATATAGATATGATATGTTTGGATTAAAAGCACGCTCAGAAAGTTAAAACGAAGAGAGGTACAGTAAAGCGTGCTATGTAGCACAGCGCTAAACAGGCTCGTCACTTTCACTGCCTTTTGCACTAGCGGCGGACTACGGTCATTGTGAAAAAATGCAGTGCGTTCAGTTTCATTCTGTGAGTTCCACAGCTTGACTAAATGTAGTAATTTCGCCATACGCGACTTGTTATATATATATTTTTGTTATGTCTTGGTTTTTTTTTTGGGGGGGGGGTGGCTTTCTTTATAAAACTTCACTCCACACACACACACATGATGCACGGATGCAAACACATCCACACACATCCTAACCCACATCCACACACACACATACACACACACACACACACATCCATCCATACACACACATTTCATTATCATTTTGAATCGGCTTTGGACAGCATTTTGTTGTGTGTATGTGTGTACATACACATCAGTGAATGGCAGCTGCTTCTCATTTATTTTTTTAGAAGTGAACAAAAAACGGTTATGTGTGTGTAGAGCGATTCAGACTAAACTACTGGACCGATCTTTATGAAATTTGACATGAGAGTTCCTGGGTATGAAATCCCCGAAATTTTTTTTCATTTTTTTGATAAATGTCTTTGATGACGTCATATCCGGCTTTTCGTGAAAGTTGAGGCGGCACTGTCACGCCCTCATTTTTCAACCAAATTGGTTGAAATTTTGGTCAAGTAATCTTCGACGAAGCCCGGGGTTCGGTATTGCATTTCAGCTTGGTGGCTTAAAAATTAATTAATGACTTTGGTCATTAAAAATCTGAAAATTGTAAAAAAAAAATAAAAATTTATAAAACGATCCAAATTTACGTTTATCTTATTCTCCATCATTTGCTGATTCCAAAAACATATAAATATGTTATATTCGGATTAAAAACAAGCTCTGAAAATTAAATATATAAAAATTATTATCAAAATTAAATTGTCCAAATCAATTTAAAAACACTTTCATCTTATTCCTTGTCGGTTCCTGATTCCAAAAACATATAGATATGATATGTTTGGATTAAAAACACGCTCAGAAAGTTAAAACAAAGAGAGGTACAGAAAAGCGTGCTATCCTTCTTAGCGCAACTACTACCCCGCTCTTCTTGTCAATTTCACTGCCTTTGCCATGAGCGGTGGACTGACGATGCTACGAGTAAAATGGCATTGCGTTCAGTTTCATTCTGTGAGTTCGACAGCTACTTGACTAAATATTGTATTTTCGCCTTACGCGACTTGTTGTTTTTTGTCTGGCTATAAGTTATAAGTATAAGTAAAGAGATTTTGTTCATAAAAAGTCTGAGTGGCTGATTCTTCTTCTTTTTTTTTTAATGTGTTTTTGTTGTTGGTTGGTTCAATGGACAAAGACAAGTGATTCTGCTTTGTCAGTACATTACTTGTAGTTGTATGTAGTATATACATGTACTCCATTATCACCTGTGTATTCATACACATGTGCAGGTGTGCACACCACAGAGATCACACACACACGCACACACACACACACACACATAATTATTCCATCACACACACACCATCACAATGACACACACACACACATATTCACACACACACACACACACACACACACACACACAAACCCCACACAACGCATCCCACACACACATAATTCAACAACAAAATTCCACTGAGCACAGAAAGTAGAAATGCCATTGAATTTGTCAACGTGTTCAGTTTGAAGGATGGCATGAGCCTGCTTTAAAGCATGGGCAGATTTTAATGGTAGTCATTATGGTTTATACAGGAAAGAATGTATCTTTTTCTTTTGATACAGATGCAAATGACTGGGAATAGTTTTCTGGCCTCTGTGGTAGAGTTAATCGATTGTTTTGTGCAGAATCGTAAATCTAAGTAAATGTGGGTTGTTGGTGGTTGTTTTTTTTCAAAGTGTATGTTTCCATGCAAATATTGTTGTAAGCTACAATGCAACATAAAACTTTAGGAAAAAAATGTAACCAGGCTTGCTGAGGCATACATGATACTTTTTTCTGTATTAGCGATAGTGACATCAAACGTGAAGACAAAAATGTGCACCCAGGTATGCACAGACATCAACAGAAAGTCAAATGAACAGTTTTTATATTTTTTTAATTTCTTGCTTACTGGAAGGTTCAGAACACAAACAGACACAGAACAGAGGCATTTTTATTTTTATAAAGCTACCAGGGCTACATGAACAGCAGGAAAGATTATCACTAATACTACATGAAATAACAAATATGAAATGTAAGATTATCACTTACGCTACATTAATAACAAATATGATAGTTAAGAATATCACAACTTGAAGGAATCCAATTTGTAACAAGAGTAACAAACAAAACCACATTAGCAAAAAATCTTCGCCTACATTTAACCAAACATATTTCTTATAATAACAACAAAACTGAGGTTACACATACTCATTGATGAAACAATATCACTGGATTTCAAAAAGTAGTTCATACTAGGATTTCAGGAGATAACGGTACCAGGTTAAAATACCCATATAGACATGTAATCTTGTGAACTGAATTAACATGTATACAGTGACCCCCCCCCCTCCTAATTTAAGGCTCCCCCTTTTTCAAATTTTGTTGTTCAAAACTTCTTTAAATTTACCCCAATCTTAAGACTCCCACCTTTTTAAACCTTGCTTTTCACAGATTTGTGGAGGTCTTTAAAGGGGGGTTCCACTGTATGTCCCATGTTAAAGGAACCTTATTCCTCCCCATGTAGATCATGTACTTATCTACAATAGAACCGTAAAGGGATGGGAGCATCCTCTCACTTGAGCACACACAATTTTCAGCCCGACTGCTTTTTATGTGAAATGAATTTATTTTGTTTTTGTTTTACAGAATTAGATATTTTATAAAACTTAAAAAATACAACCATGTATAAAGAGGTCTTTTTCAATGTCGATATGCTCACCATTCGTCACACATAACAGAAATCGACTCCTATGATGTATACCCCAACATCCAGAGGGTATCCAGATCCACATCCAGACAGAATTAATTTCGTGACTGACACCAGTGTCTATCAGCAAAATTAATTAAAAATTAAAAAAACCCAACTGTGCAAGGGAAGCAGCCAGGCTGTTGTTTGGTGTTGAAATGTAAAGGTGTTCTTATTGTATGTGTGACAGCACTTTTATTTTTATTCACATTTAAAAGCCTGAACATACCAGTAATGGCTCACATGGTTGTTTGCATGGGATGTGAGGTATGTTTAAACTCTGGAAGGGGAATGATTGTTTCTTTTTCAAACTTAAGGCTGGGAAATGTCAGCCAACCAGTCACGCAAACAAATACACCCATCCCCTTAGCAAAGGAACGAGACTTAAAACAATTGGATTTCTGGGAGAAGATGCTTTTGTAAAGCATTGTCTACACACACACACAAATTATTATAAATATTTACAACTCCAGCAAAACCAAGAAAGAAGATTTCTTGGAATAAATGCGTTGGTAAAACAAATTTTTTTAAAGACTCAGTCTGGCAATTGCAGCAAAAACAAATCACACAAAAACATATGCCTATGTCTTTAAATAACAAATTTGCTGCAAACAATTGAACACATTTCCCTTTAAACCCGCAAATAACAGCCTACAGAACAGCTGTTGTAACAAACCTGCAATGTGAAGCACGCCGCCCCCCACCCCCCCCGCCCCAACGAGAGTACCCCTTCCAATTAAGGACACCCCCTGATTTCCCTTTGTCTATTTCTGGATCAAAATATACCATAACGACAGGTCAGTTGCAATTTCGGGAAAATTTTGGTTGGTACCAAGGGGGTGTCGTTTCATCGCAGAGAATATCGTAATAGCTTTTTTCCTGCTACTTCTATTTCGAGCACCTGCTAATCTCTCTCACCTCCCTCCTTGTTTATGCGCAGCAGATTACAGGCACACTCCTTCCCGTGTGAACAAATCAGATCACCGTCTCGGATCTGGCCAGAATTGTACATGGGAAAAAGCTATCTCTCCACTTGGTCACATACCAAAAATGAACAACTATGTTACTATCTTTGCACAGTGGATTTTTTATTTTTGAATTAATTTATTTCGTGTACACTATTTAAGAAATTAATTCATACAAAAATGTCCACTTGCCACTGCAAGCAGTCAGGGTATTGATTTTTGGAATCTGTCTCAGTGGAAGGATGGTAGTATCTGGCCTGATCTGACATGCTGAGCCAAACTGTTTTCACGAGAAGGATCGTGCTTTTAGAAGCATTATCAAACACAAGGTACGTATGGTGTAAACGAGACTTTGTCCAGCTTTGGAAATAATTAAAACAAAACACAAAAACATCAGCATAAAGAGAAAAAAAATCTAAAGACACGTACAACATAAAGGCATTCAAAAACCATACACAGGCTGGATAACGTTTAGGACACTGAGCATGTTCAATAATAAAACAATAATGTAGGTCCTAACTCAGAGAGAAATATTGTGACCGTCTTGAGTATAATGAAGTATAATACATGGTTAGCCAAACGGTACACAACTAATGTAGTAACAAGGAGCCCAGACAAAAGTCTGCTCCATACAGAAAAAGAAAAGGATAACAAGTCGCGTAAGGCGAAATTACTACATTTATTCAAGCTGTGGAACTCACAGAATGAAACTGAACGCACTGCATTTATTCACAATGACCGTAGTCTGCCGCTAGTGCGAAAGGCAGTGAAAGTGACGAGCCTGTTCAGCGCGGTAGCGGTTGCGCTGTGCTGCATAGCACGCTTTACTGTACCTCTCTTCGTTTTAACTTTCTGAGCGTGTTTTTAATCCAAACATATCATATATATGTTTTTGGAATCAGGAACCGACAAGGAATAAGATGCAATTGTTTTTAAAACGATTTCGGAAATTTAATTTTAATCATAATTTTTATATTTTTAATTTTCAGAGCTTGTTTTTAATCCGAATATAACATATTTATATGTTTTTGGAATCAGAACATAATGAAGAATAAAATAAAAGTAATTTTGGATCGTTTTATAAAAAAATAATTTTAATTACAATTTTCAGATTTTTAATGACCAAAGTCATTAATTAATTTTTAAGCCTCCATGCTGAAATGCAATACCGAAGTCCGGCCTTTGTCGAAGATTGCTTGGCCAAAATTTCAATCAATTTGATTGAAAAATGAAGGTGTGACAGTGCCGCCTCAACTTTTACAAAAAGCCGGATATGACGTCATAAAAGACATTTATCGAAAAAATGAAAAACGTCTGGGGATTTCATACCCAGGAACTCTCATGTAAAATTTCATAAAGATCGGTCCAGTAGTTTAGTCTGAATCGCTCTACACACACATACGCACAGACACACACACACATACACCACGACCCTCGTCTCGATTCCCCCTCTATGTTAAAACATTTAGTCAAAACTTGACTAAATGTAAAAAGAGGAAACAACAAAGAAACAACAAAGCCAATCAAAACTTTTTTTTCAACTGAAGAGGGCTAAATAACGTTTTGATTGACTTTACTTGTTTCATGAATAAAGAATAGGTACTAACCAAACAAAGGCATGGATTTAAACGACAGTTAGCCCCCCCCTGAAAACAAAAACCACCCACAAAAATAACAACAACAAAAACATGGCTT
This sequence comes from Littorina saxatilis, assembly GCF_037325665.1. Lineage (NCBI taxonomy): Eukaryota > Metazoa > Mollusca > Gastropoda > Littorinimorpha > Littorinidae > Littorina > Littorina saxatilis. The sequence continues at coordinate 27,493,528 of NC_090253.1, forward strand.
CTTTACACACACATAACAAAAGAAAAACAGAAGTCTCTCGAGTACAGGAGGAAAACCACAAAAATACATTTAACTCCAAAGAGAGAACTCTTTCGTAGATCAATCAAAACACAAACAACGAGTCCAGAGTACACTGCTGTAAGGCAGTTGACGACCATTCCCAAGATTGACAAGATAGAGAAATAAACGAAACATCAGCAGAGATTCATATTACAGCTCCAAAACCCTCACTAAAAAAGATGCCAGCTTTGTGAATTTGTGAGAGCGAACAAACTCAAAACATAAAACCATTCCTGCTCCTGCCTTTTCTCCCCCAAAATGAATCCCCCCCCCCCACCCCCCCCCCCCCCAATTCCAATGAAAAACACATCAAAGAGGTAGCTTACAGGCACACACCTTCCAGTGTAAACAGTTCGGCTCTCAATCTTAGATCTGGCCAGACCTTTACATGGGATAAGACCATCCCTCAACTTGGTTACATACCCAAAATAAACACCCACGGTGCTCCCTGCGCACATAGGGAATTTCTTGACAAATTATTTTCACATTCATTACAAAAAATCCAACTGAACACATGAAGTAGTCACGAGTGTGGGGGAGTGTATGTATGTGACTAAGTGGAGGGCTGGTCTTATTCCATGTAAAAGCCTTGCCAGATACATGATGGTTTAGTAGCACCGGAAAGTACGCAAAATTCATTCAGATTTATGAATGCAAGCCAGGAGATTTGTAGAGGGAGTACATCTTTTTGTAAATCCAGAAAAGCCAAGCTTTGCTATCCTTGGCGCAAATAGTAAAAAATAAGGCCTTAAAAGAATAAGGCCTTATTTCAGGAAATAAGGCCTTATTTCTAAAATAAGGGCTTTTTTTAATAGGCTTTATTTTTTAAGGCCTTATTTTTTTATGGCCTTATTTTAGAATAAGGCCTTATCAGAAATACGGCCTTATTTTTCTAAGGTCATATTGGAAATAAGGCCTTAAAAAAAATAAGGACTTAAAAAAAATAAGGCCTTATTTTTGTAAGGCCTTATTTTTGCGCCTCTCATTTGTATGCTGGTACACAGAGAGAGCGGCGTTAGAGAGAGAGAGGAGAGACATAGACAAACAGACGGACTGATAGACAGATAGACAGAAGGACTGACGAACGAACTGACGGACGGACTGACAGACAGAGAGAGAAAGATAGAAAGAGGGAGAGAGAGTGTGTGTGTGTGTGTGTGTGTGTGTGTGTGTGCGTGCGTGCGTGCGCGTGCGCGCGCGCGTGCGTGTGTGTGTGTGTGTGTTGTAATGTCTTTACGTATCTGTGTGTCTTTGTGTCTACGTTTGTGTGTTTGTGTGAGTGAGTGCGTGTGTGTGTGTGTTTGCAAATGTTAGGGTAGGCACAGGTGTACAGGAGAGTCCAGGTACGACAACCGATTTCAACCAGTGTCATAATGTTTATCGTTTGGAAATGTTTTCTCTTGTTCCATTTATTATCTCTTTTTTCGCGCTCACACGCATATGTGCGTTCGTGAGTGTGCGCGTGCGTATGAGTGTATGTGTGTGTGTGTTTTCGTCTATATGTGTCATTAAGTTATTGTGTGTTGCCAATAGGATGAGCAGTAGTGATGCGCAGAAAAATAAGGCCTTATTTTTGTAAGGCCTTATTTTTTTAAGGGCTTATTTTTCTTAAGGCCTTATTTTTCTAAGAACTTATCAAAAATAAGGCCTTATTTCTTTACGCCCTCATTTTTGTAAGGCCTTATTTTTGGGATTTTTGTGTGTTTGTGCCAAGGATACTTTGCCGCATACCTCTCCCCCCCCCCCCCAAAAAAAAAAAAGGAGAGGAGCCAAGAAATCTTTGTTCATGAAATGAAATCATGTCCAAAATCTAGAAAGATAACTTAAACGAACACAAACAAAAAACGCGCATTTCAAAATCATGTTTAAAGAAAACCACCAAGAAGTTCGTCACAACGACAACCTCCCGACCTACCCGCTACACCCTCCCCACCGCCTTCCACCCAAGCAGCAGCCCCAAAGCCACCAGTGACGTCAGACAGCGGATGATGACGCAGGAGGTGGATGCCGGAGGGGCGGGTGCAGCATTACTCTTACTAGGATCAATATTGCTGCAATCCTGCTGGAGCTCTTTGATGTCCTCTCGAATCTCCTCGGCCAGCATATATGCCACGCTTTGGAGCGCCTTGCGATCGTTGGAGATGACGTTGCGCTCGTGAAGCTCCTGCAGTGGCCTGAAGTCGTTGGTGATGTTGACCTCTGCCCCACCAACTGCCACCGTCTTCAGCGTGCGGAACACACCCAGCTAGAACGAGTTGCCACAGGGTGCGGTTAGGTGGAAACGACAAAGGGGAGATTGTGTGTGGGAGTCTGTGTGTGTGTGTGCGAGTGCGAGTCAGTGTGTGTGTGTGTGTGTGTGGGTGTGTGAGTAAGTGTGTGTGTGTGTCAGTGTGTGTGTGTGTCAGTGTGTGTGTGTAAGTCAGTGTGTATGTGTGTGTGTGAGTCAGTGTGTATGTGTGTGTGAGTCAGTGTGTATGTGTGTGTGTGTGTGCGTCAGTGTGGGTGTGTGAGTAAGTGTGTGTGTGTGAGTCAGTGTGTGTGTGAGTCAGTGTGCGTGTGTGTCAGTGTGTGTGAGTGTCAGTGTGTGAGTCAGTGTGTGTGTGTCAGTGTGTGTGTGTCAGTGTGTGTGTGTCAGTGTGTGTGTGTCAGTGTGTGTGTGTCACTGTGTGTGTGAGTCAGTGTGTGTGTGTGTGAGTCAGTGTGTGTGTGTGTCAGTGTGTGTGTGAGTCAGTGTGTGTGTGTCAGTGTGTATGTGTGTGAGTCAGTGTGTGTGTGTGAGTCAGTGTGTGTGTGAGTCAGTGTGTGTGTGAGTCAGTGTGTGGGTGTGTGTGAGTCAGTGTGTGTGTGTGTGTGAGTCAGTGTGTGTGTGTGTGTCAGTCTATGTGTGTCAGTGTTTGTGTGTGTGTGTGTCAGTGTGTGTGTGAGTAAGTGTGTGTGTGTGTGTCAGTGTGTGTGTGTGTCAGTGTGTATGTGTCAGTGTGTGTGAGTCAGTGTGTATGTGTGTGTGTGAGTCAGTGTGTGTGTGTGAGACAGTGTGTGTCAGTGTGTGTGTGTGTGTGTCAGTGTGTCAGTCAGTGTGAGTGTGTCAGTGTGTATGTGTGTCAGTGTGTATGTGTGTGAGTCAGTGTGTGTGTGTCAGTGTGTATGTGTGTGTGTGTGAGTCAGTGTGTGTGTCAGTGTGTATGTGTGTGTGAGTCAGTGTGTGTGTGTGTGAGTCAGTGTGTATGTGTGTGTGTGTGAGTCAGTGTGTATGTGTGTGTGTGAGTCAGTGTGTATGTGTGTGAGTCAGTGTATCTAGTGTGTATGCGTGTGTGTGTGAGTCAGTGTGTGTGTGTGAGACAGTGTGTGCGTGTGTGTTGGCCAAAACTCAAACCAAAATAAAGCCAGTATGACAGATTCGTTATCGTGGAACTCCTACTCAGGAAACCTTGATTTAAGACTGGCTTTCTCAGTCCCACCCCCTCCCCCCTTACAAGACTGCTGTGCGTGCGTGTGTGCATGTGCTTGTGTAAGCGTGTGTACGTGCGCGTGCTAGCGTGTGTGTGTGTGTGTATGTACATGTGTGTGTGTGTGTTTCATTTGTGAGCGTGGGTTTTTTTTTTTTTTTTTTTTGGGGGGGGGGGGGTGTAAGGGGGGTCGTGCTCTAAAAAAAAGAAGAAGACATTAGAAAAATGGAGGGAGCAGGGGGGGGGGGGGGGGGGG
>NC_090253.1:27497489-27581577 GCF_037325665.1 Littorina saxatilis
CTTTAGTGGGGCTCCTATGTTGCAAAATCATTCAAATCATGCAACAAACACCAAATTAAGCAAATATGAAGAGTTTTATGTGCTTAACAAAACCTGATACAGAGCCATCGCGAAAAATAAAAAAATGGGTAGTTTTTAAAATAAATTTCAAAATGGCCGCCAGTGTAAACGGTTGGGTATGTTAGGCATATTTCACTTCATGTGATTAACAGCAAATTTGGCGTAAATGGACATTTGCTTTTGCTTAACAAAACCTGATACAGAGCCACCGTGAAAAAATTAAGAAATCAGTAGTTTTTTTACAATTTTCAAAATGGCCGCCAATAAAAGGGTATTTAGGCATTTTTGATGCTACAAGACATTCTCTTGCAATAGAAACTAACACAAACACATTTTTAAACAAACAATACATGTATTGTTGGTGCAGAGAATGATTGGACGGTGTGGGTGGCAGGGTTGAAGAATTTGTGGATTACCTGAACTGTGCAAAAATAAATATATTGCACCAATTTTCATACCAAAACGAAAACATTCATTCCTGTGCTGTTATATTCAATGTATGCTATTGAGGGCACTCAACTTGGCTAACTGGAACACTTTTAAGATAAAAGGTGGCCTTTACATGGGTTATTTGACCGCCGCCCAAATAAGGGTACCCCCAAAATAAAACTGATAAAAATGTAATGTATCAACTCAAAAGTCGACTAAAATTCATAATCGCTGTATTTCGAAAACGTTGTTTGTTCTCATGTGTTTACACAACTAGCACATTCCGGCAAATGTCTATACTCAAAAGAAAACTTTGGCAGTACTTGAAACAACCATCTGTCATATATACATGCGAAGTCAAAAATATGTGGGATGTAAGCCAACAAACCTGTGGCAGTTTTTAAAATATTATTTCGTGAAGATTTGAAAGTGTACTCAAACGGTTGAACTACGCCTCGTGCGTAGACACACATTCCTGAAAGTTTCAACGCAACCCACTTGGTCATTGCTAAAATACATGGATTTTAGTTGACTTGGGTATCCCTCAAATTTGACACATAAACATCTCATCCGTGAGATCGACACATACATCAGTAGGTACAATGGCACAACACTAGAAATATGCAAGATGGCGAAATAAAACAACCTGTTCTGGATGGATAATCAAGTTGACTTTCTCTTCGTATACAACAGTGACCCAGTTGTGCCTCAGGAATTGTCGTCGGCTTTTTAAAAGGTACCCGAAGTTTTTGTCACATCTCTTTGTCACGTCAAGGGTATCCTTATTTTGACGGCGTAAATGATGATGTTAAAAAAAAATGTGCCAGATAGCGAAGATGCGAGCCTTTAATGGCATAGACAGTTTGAATAAAATGACACAGGAATAAAAGTTTGAGTTGGGGTATGAAAATGGGTGCAATAATATTTTTGCACAGTTTAGATGCTGACAGTTTTCACAGGCATGCAAGCACATTTGCAGAGAGCTGTGCTCTGCAGTCCTTCTTAGCAGCATTTGCAGCGTTTTGTTGTACAGCTCTTCTTGCAGGCACACCTCATGAGTTCTCGGCACACGCTGGATACCTCTTGAAAGCTCGTCCAGAATGACTCCCACTTTCCAGCCTTGAACTGCCAGCCCACAGAGTTTGGAAGTCTAATAGGTAGATGGCTCTTCTCAATCTCATGTCCTGCAGCAGCACCTCACTTGTAAGGGGATTATGGTCAATTTGGCAGCTCTTTTTACTGAAGAGGTACCGTCTAGCACTGTTTACACCCAGTACGTTGCTGGTTTTGTCCTACAAATGTACACCAAAAAGCTCTTGTGCTGCCCTGTCAGTGGTACTCAGCTTACAAAGAGGAGCAGACAACCTGAAGAAAGTTTGAGTGACGTCTTCAAATGCTTGCCATACTTCCCAAGCCTTCTGATTCCCCAATACCATTGAAGAACGACATAGTGTCACAGCCTGTAAGGCTATGCAAAATGGGCAGACAGGGTGACTTCTCTTGGCCAATGGCTTTGGCAATGTGGCGATACACTTCACGAGCAGAAAAAACCGCAACACAGCTGGAATGAGAAGCAGACTGTCTGGCCTCCTCTACATCCATGGTGCAGGAAATCAGCCTGGGGTACCCTTCACACAAAAGATGAAAAGTGACATTTTTATTTGAATGTATTTGAATAATGTTTACTATCTCAGAGAGTCGGTCAAAGCCGGGTTAGCAAGTCTTCACACAACAGACCAAAATGAAAGAAAATTGTATTTCATGAATTCGTATAATTCTTACTGTTTCAGGTTAAAAAACAAACAAACACAGTTTCCAGTGACCCAACTGATTCTGGAATCTTTCTGACCGCTACATTTATTCGCTTCAAACAGTCGCTAACAGAATGTTGACCATAGTGAGGGTTCGTACGTTAAACCCATCAAATTCACAGAGGTCGCTTACAAATGATGTGCAAACATGTTCCAATTAATACAAATAAAAATATCTTACTGTTAAGATGTATTAGGTAACAAACCTTGATACAGTAGAACTACTACTAGTGAAATCGGCTCCCTTCTGTGGCACCGGAATAAATGCAGAACGCTTGTTCCCAGGAACCGGCATGTGGTGTAACTCTTGTATATATCCTGTAAAAATAAAATTCACACCAATGCACGGTCAACTTCAAATAAGCAAAAGGATGAGAAACAAGCAACAAACCAAAATTGTAAAACTCAAAGAGCGGTACCTCTTCATTTTTCAAAACCACTTATCTCATTTGATTAGCATACACTGTATGCTTTTGTCTGTTACCTACCGTCTTTGAAAGTTTGATCACAACACTGTAAAGACATGGGGAGTGGAGTGTTTTTATCTCCAGCTGGTCATCCTACTATCTGGCCTACCCTCACTCAGTTTTTGACTCTACCCCTCCCCACCTTATGGAAGTCCTTAACGTAGGCAGGACTAATCATTTATCATACCATGAACAATCTCTTTCTCCTCGCCTTTTATTCAAAGTTCGTTTAATCTGTTTAAAATCACCAGCGTGGCGATCATGATTTCCTTACTTGTAATCAACAGATAGATCTAGATCTATCAGCATCACAATCCAGCTGATGAGCTATTGCAAGATTAAACAAAGTCTCTGCATTTCAGCGCTTCACCCGATGAATAACAGACCCCAGGGGAGAATTAAACAGTAAAATGATGTGACATTGGTGAATGGATGCGTATTCTTGAAAACTTACCTTCAGAAACGTTGTTTTCGTTCAAATCAAAACACGCAATGTTGCGGAGGCCGCCATCTTGAATTTTCATGCTGCGGATAAATAAAATTCTAAAAACGATCAAATTAAATACCAGAACACAAAAATACCCATAAGAGTATTTATGTCATGCATGTGTTATCAGCAGACAACTTCTGGTGCATGGTAAACCATTGAATTTTACATTTGCTGAGTTGGGAATATTTACTGCTGAGCGCTTTTGGTACGAATTTCGTCTGCTGTAAATGCAGCCTTTTATTCCCTATCAAAGACACAAAAAAACGATTTCTGAAGTGGCTCTGTATCTGAAATCCCTTAAATAATTATAAGGAACAATATCACAAAGTATGGTGTTTGTTGCAAGATGTGAATGATTTATGAGTGCGTCTGCAACATACGAGCCCCACTATATGTACTCGTTACCATTAGCCAACGCTCGTCACAACACTGTCAGTCTCAAGTCTAAATAATAATAGTATAAATCATAACTAATTTTCTTCACACCATCATAGACATAATGTTGCTTCACATGTTCTTTGTACAATCGTTGGTTTTCACAATAAATATTGCATTACTGTAATTGTCTTCTTTTTCTTTAACAATATCTTTCCAAAAACAAAACTCAAAGACCACACAAGCTATTGCAACCTACTCCTATCTCTGGTCTCTCTTCCTGGGTACAATGGTACCTCAGACTTACATTCAAATGCTTACATTTCCATGCTACCCACATTGTCAAAATACCAATAATTATTCAAAACAAATGTTAACTACTACCTATACTTCATTTCAGACCCACACCCATTATTATTATACACACATTTCACATTTAAACCATTAGTCGGCCCCCTGTCGATATTTATCGACTAAGTTCCTTGTTCTTATTTTACTTCTCAGTTTGTTTCACTGAGTCTCCGCAACACACACCCCACCCACCCCGCCCCCCCCCCCCCCCCCCCTGCCCCATTGGCTATGCCGTGCCTTGCTGTCGCGTGCGTGTCTTTTTCAACTGATTCAGTTTCATCGATATCTTTCATTCAAGTCTGGCTTTACTTGGCAGTGGCTGGCGGCTCTCATAGACACCCCCCCTCCCCACCCCCTATTTCCACCCCTCCCACACATCTCCCACACCCTACACACATGGACAGTGTTATCTTAAAAAAAAAAATAAAAAAAAAGGAAAAAAAGTTCTTCTTTTTTTCTCTTCACTTTCGCTAAATGAAATAACGCACGAAAAGCCTTGCACTAACCTGTTACAATCTGAATCTCAAGTGACCTTTTTCTTAGTTTGCCGAAAGCCATGTGGCAAACTCACGTATCATCTGCCGCTCTGAAACTAGTCAGTCCGGCCACGCGCACTGACCGGAATGCAACTCGCCGCGACAAAAGTCACACTCTGCGCATGCGCCAGCCTGAGAGTCGCAGACGACAAAAACGCCTAGACGTTCTTCATGTTGACAGATGTCCGAAAGAAGCCGTCGTCACCCTGTTGTTTGTTTTTCTTCCAAAACAATTAACTTGTGGCCAACCACAGTACTCGCACACGAAGGAATAAAGCCAGGACAGTCATACGCGACCAGGAAATGTCCCGATTTTCAGCCATGATGATATTTCTGACTGCAAGTGTTCTCTTGGTGCTTGTTCCAACATCCCGCGGTATGTTACGATCTTTTTTTCTTCGTTCTAACAGTGTTTTAGATTTAAATGTGTCTCCTTGTACTGAAGTCGAAGAAAATGTAATCATAACAAATTGTTATTGTATTTCTTCTCACAGGAGGTCCAAAGGACATTGTTTGCTCTGCTGGAGTACAGCAAATAACTTTTGTTGTGCAGATCTGGATTGTGTTCATTGTAATTTGTATTGGTTTGTTTCCGTGTTTTTGCATTCACTGATCTTTCTTGTTTTTACGAATTGACTGAGGCTTTTTTATCTAATTTTTATTTAGTCTTTCTTGTCCAGATTTCCTTTTCCTTCTTTCTTTCTTCTTTATATTTCGTTAATTGCCTAACCGCTTTTGGGTTTTGTAATTGCATTGCACCATTCCAGGTAATAGCAGGCATGCTACTTTTCCGGTAATTGCCGGAAATCCGGTAAAGCCGTTTTCAAAATCCGGGAAAGTCAAATTTATTCCGGTGAAGTTGAAAAATTTCCGCAAAAACGATCCGTGTGAATATCGCGCAACGCAACCGGGCGCCGGTCTCGATGAAGCCAGCGCACGCGCGTTGCCCGTCATTGATCTTGCCGTTCTGAATCTAGAACGTTTCCAATGGCAATCTAGTTCTGCGGATGTAGGCCGTCGTTTTTGGCGAAATGTTTCGCCCAGATATTGTACAGAGAAATTCGCCGGGACCATTTGATTCCGGCGTGAAGAACAAATGGAGTTGGGCTTGGCTTGAAATCACCTTCCCGCCGGAAAAAAAAAGGCTGACACGAAGAAGAACGAATCCGGCAAAAGCGGCAAAAAGAACTGTGCCTTCTTTGACTTGACTTGTGAGTGACTACTCTTCCTTGCATTTGTTTTTTTGCAGTAACCTTTTTCAACGGTTTTGTGACTTGTAAACCCTTTTCATGTGTACCTCCAAACTGGGGAAAACACCACTACTGTAGTATGTACAGCGCACTGGTGAATACATACTAGTCTACACTAGTGTTGTTTTCACCAGTTTGGAGGTGTGTTGAATGGTTGTGGGGGGAGGCTAAAATGGGATTTTTAACAAGATCACAACACTATTACAGCCCTGAAAATTATGCCCAGAATGCACCAGATTTTAACCGTTTTTTGAGAAAAAAAATCCGGGGGGACATGCCCCCGGACCCCCCTACTTGCATTGCATAACAAATAATGAGTCATGTGCATATTGTGGCAAGAGGCGTGGGTAGGATTATCAGGTTTCCCAATGATTTTTACGGCGTTGGTATTTATATTCATGGTCTGATCTGGTAACGTGGGGTTATCTGTTGTTGAATCATGTCTGTTTTCGCATGGGGTGTTCATCAGAGTTCTGACAGATATGTAACGAATAATGAGTCGTGTGCATATCGGGGGAAGAAGCTTGCAGGTAGGAATATCAGTTTTTCCCAATGATTTTCACGGCGGTGGTCTGATCTGATATTGTGGGGTTATTTGTTGATGGATCATGTCTGTTTCTTGGCGAAAAGCGATAATTCTGAACTTATAAAATTCGATTCTTCTTCTTCTGCGTTCGTGGGCTGAAATTCCCACGTACTCTCGTGTTTTTGCACGAATGGATTTTTACGTGTATAAACGTTTTAACCTCGCAATTTAGGCAGCCATACGCCGCTTTAGGAAAGAGCATGTTGGGCATTTTCGTGTTTTTATAACCCACCAAACTCTGACATGGATTACAGGATCTTCAGTTCGTGCGCACTTGGTCTTGTGCTTGCCTGTACACACGTAGGGAGGGGGATAAGGCACACGCCGGTCTGCACATAAGTTGACCTGGGAGATCGGAACAATCTCCACCATAACCCACCAGGCGCGGCCGGGATTCGAATCACGTGCACAATGCACATAAAAATAAATCGATCGTTATCAACTACAATATACGGTGTTCGCGTCCTTAGTCTTGTAGAAACACTCAAATGATGGGGTCCAGAGTGCTTCGTGACTTCTACATAATATGTCAATAAAGGTATGGCCACGTTTAAACGGCTTATACATAACCTTATGACATTTTTCATTGCGCGTTATTTTGACAAGTGATCACACGCTTAATTTTCTTTTCATAAAGCGGTTCAAATTGGCTCCGCACTCTGTACACAATTTCTTAGAATAAACAGCCATTATATCGTATTTGTGTACGTATTCCAAAAAAAAACACCACTCAAATCATGTGGTCAAGCTTCATGACTTCTACATAAGTTAGCGAATTTGCGTGATGCCCTTAGCAGAGGTCGTCACCGCCTCGCCTCTTCTGATTGGTCAACTCGGCCGGGGTTACAAGGGAAACCAGAAACACTGAGTTATATATAGCTGAGGGCCCCAAAGGGTTTAAAATCGTGATCGTGATTGGCGTTTTTTGACCTTTCTGTGACCGTGATTGCCGAAATTTCCATTTCTGTGATCGTGATGGGACTTTGCCCGTGATCCGTGATGACAAAAAAATCAAGTCTCGTGATCGTGATCGTCATTTGTTTTCGTGATCGTGATGGGCATTATTGCAAAGCATTTTATTTTCAACGTACATTTTTCACAGCTGTATCACTCTATGATCCTCTATTCGTCAAGGTGTTCGTGATCGTGAAAACAAAAATCAAGGTAACTGTGATCGTGAAAGCTAAAATTTCCCTTCCCGTGATCGTGATGATACCCCCCCTTTGGGGCCCTCATAGCTGTACGTGTATAGAATTCAGTGTAACAGCGCATGAACAACTCATGTCCCAAATAGGTCCTAGCAACCTCAGAGGACGTAACACCCAAATAGTCAGTCAGTCAGTCAAAATTCAGTGAACACAACACGCGGTATCCTTCCGATGTTATCGTAAGCCCACACGTAACAAGAAATTCCTCCGAGGTAGGAAAAACACCCCCGTCCTTAGCACGAACATGATTCAGGGGCCATAATGCCATTCCTGATCATATCATGTCGAGTCCCATACTTGTCGACGACGCCCTAGGTACCACATCACAAACAGAACTGTGCAATACACAGGTGTTTTCTACAGACACACTCAAACACACACACACACACAGAGAAGCCGTATATATATATATCTATATCTATTGTATAAATATATAGAGATAGATGAGAGTGTATTTTTCGCGTGGCTATAAATTGATTCGACCTTTGCACTTTTACAGTGAGGATAATTTACGGGTCCAATTTACGTTGTGGACACTGCGGTGACCTTCTAAAAATAATAACAGAACGCCGGGAATATCCGAAGATGCCCCCTCATACTATAGTGCACCATACGAAGGAAGGGAGGTAAACGCTGAAAACATGGAGAAGATAAGGAAGAGTTATGCCGTAGTTGATCCCCCCAAAAAACCAAAATCTACCAATAACTCCCTAACCGTGTGTTTGACTGGTCCCAATTTTTGTAAGGACCGTCTCAGGAATGTATAGAACCTGTTCACCAAGTTTGGTGACGATCGGTCCGTTCATTCTTGAGATCTACTTGCGAACACAAACAAACACACAAACACACAAACAAACAAACAAACAAACAAACAAACAAACACATCGACCGAAACCTATACACACCCCTATACCGGGGGTGTAATAAGGCGTTGCATAAGAGATCCATAAGGCGTAACGTCAGTAAGTGTGGCCTCCTGCCCTACGTTTCTTTGCGCGAGCGCCCTTGCTGGACGCTTTCTTTGCTTGCTAATTTACTATTTCTGTCCCCCGTACAAGAGACTAGTTGAGACATGAAGTGTGTGACGAACCTTGGCTATCACTGTAGTACAGTCTAGGGGTTTATACTACTGGCAATGTGAACGCCAAATTTTAGGTTCTACTTTATCTATTATGAGCCGGGTTAAACTTGTATGTGTATGTAAGTGTACGTTGTAAAGGAAAGTGAGAATGATAATAGAATGGAATTGTATGAGGCGTGAATAACGAGACCGATGAATTTCAATGTATCAATTTAATGATGACCAAAGACAGTGAGTGATTACGTTAGTAGATAATTGGACTTAACTTCTGTATTGCATTCTCGGGTACTGATGGCCAGTTGTCCAGTTTATAAAGGTGCTAACATCCCAATCCTCACGTCTAGCTGATCCTGGTAATATATATACACGTCAGCGTTCACGTATAGCATGAACAGTTCCCACGTTCGAAGATGACATTCACCAAACGTTCAGCGTCAGCTCCGTCAGCGTTCACACGCAGCATGAACAGTTCCCACGTTCGAAGATGACGTTCACCAAACATTCAGCGTCAGCTCCACTTGTTCGTTATCGATCTACGTTCGAGAGGCGTCGTCCACAGGTATTATAAAAGGTTATCCTTAGTTATCACACAAAGTTGTAGTTCGCCAGACACGTGGATACGTTATCTAGTTGTTCATGGTCCTCGATGGTTTCTCAATGGTGAAGTTACTCTTCTTTACATCCTGTTAATGAACAACTAATCTGAGTTCTCCACTGTGACTGTCTGGATATCCGGCGCAGAAGGAAGGTGAGATGAAAAGGGATGGATAAAGGGAGGGTCTGGGGATGACTGGATGGATCCGGGAGGAACTCCGAAGGGTTTGGTGACTGAAGCGATCCAGACGGAGCTGGAGCGATTCGAAGACGGAATAGAATTCGGATAGAATCCGGATAGAATCCGGATAGAACCTCAAACAGATTCGTGAGAATTTCGCTCCCCACAAGACAGAGCTCTCGCCCCTTTCCTTTCCCGTTCTAAAAGGCAGTTTTAACTATTCTTTTCCTTGGCCGAGCACTGTCTTGTGAAGATACACTAATATAGTTCCTCACAATAATCAAACAAAACAAACACAGTACATATTACTATCTTTTTTTATTTCCACAAACTCACAACAATCGTTTCTTGTTTCGGTTTGACATACACACTTGCTTTTCCCTTGCGTTATTACATTCATTATAATATTTGTAACAAGGCGGTCGAATGTGTAAAAACAGCGAAAAGGATGACGTCTTCTGTAGTGACGTAATACTTTAAGTTCCGGTGATGCGGGTAGTAGTCTCGGTCCTCCACGAGACGAATTTGTCGAGACTACATCAGCTGTTCCATCTCGTGGTCTGTAGACTGACCAAAAGCGTCACAAAGTGTTAATATGCTTTGGAAACGATGTTCTTTTGTGCGAGCGCTTTTAAGATGGCGGAAGATATGTCAGCCAATGAAGGATGCGATCGAGTTTTTAAAAAATAATTTTAATGTATCGTATTTGCAAGGAGTGTATTGGTGTATGCATGTTATCCCCACCTGGAGTCCTATTCACAAGTTGAGTGTGACATTCAAGTTGATGTTGGCGGCTATCACCGTGATAGCTATAATGCGCTCTAAATTCCAATTTTAACTGCTATTTACGTTACTTATTTCGAACGTCTTTAGCTATCAGGACAAAATCAAATGGCTGTTATCCTATGTGGCGAACAAAACCCAATCGCTGTTATGCTATATGGCGAAATGTATCCTTGTTCTTCTTCAAGTTCTTGTCAGAGGACACTGATACACCCAGGATACAGCTGCTGAGAACACATTTTCCGCTAAATGTACGTATCAGTTATCATGTTATCTGCACTAGGACAAATATCAATGGCTGTTTTCGCTTTATGGCGAAATGAGACAGTTCATTTATCATCATCGCTATCAGTCAGAACTTTGAGTCAAATCTGTCTAGGTAAAATTCGAGCTGGAAATAAATATCCCAAGTATTTCTAGGCTAACAATAAAGTAGATGTGTACTGCCGGGCAGTACATACCCCAAGCGAAGTCGTCCATCTGTGTGTACATGATTCTCTCTCTCTCTCTCTCTCTCTCTCTCTCTCTCTCTCTCTCTCTCTCTCTCTCTCTCTCTCTCTCTCTCTCTCTCTCTCTCTCTCTCTCTGTCTTAAAATGTGTCATCGATGACGTGTTTTCATACTTGCTAATGCGGCAGGCTAATCATGACGTCAAATTGAAACTTCTTGAAGTCTCTCAGAAAGGGACATGAAAACCATGTGGGGGTTACTGGTTTGGGCTGAAAAAAAACCCAACTCCACCTAAAATTCAAGCGCCTATGGGGCTGAATTATGCAGCATAAATTGTGAAACATCAGGATATCTCACACTTTCAATTCTGCCATCATGTCAAATCTGACAACAAACCTACCCACAAAATGTCATAAATATCGGTGTAGAATTGAGACTAAACGGTTTTTAACTGCCAAAAATAAGTTTTTTTGACTGGAATAGTTTGTCTTGAAATTCAGTTTGGGACAACGGACCCACCCACTAAATTTCATAAAGATAGGTGAAAATTTAAATGTAACGGTTTTTAACTGCCAAAATTATGTTTTTCTTCTGGAAAAGTATGGAGTGAAAATCAGTTGGGGACAACGAACCTACCCACAAAATTTCATAAATATCGATGAAGAATTGAGATTTAACGGTTTTTAACTGCCAAAAATAAGGTTTTTTGTCTGGAAAAGTATGTCTTAAAATTCAGTTTGGGACAACGGACCCACCCACTAAATTTCATAAAGATAGGTGAAGAATTGAAATTTAACGTTTTTTAACTGCCAAAATTATGTCTTTCTTCTGGAAAAGTATAGAGTGAAAATCAGTTGGGGACAACGAACCTACCCACAAAATTTCATAAATATCGGTGAAGAATTGAAATTTAACGGTTTTTAACTGCCAAAATTATGTTTTTCTTCTGGAAAAGTATGGAGTGAAAATAAGTTGGGGACAACAAACCTACCTTTAAAATTTCATAAGAATCAGTGAAGAAATAGGATTTAACGATTTTTTAACAGCCTTGACACTGAACATTTGATAAATCATTGGTGATGTCATCATAACCCAGTCGTTGTAGTTGTCGTCGTAGTTGTTGGTGTTGTTGTTGTCATGTTCGTTGTCGTGATTGTTGTTGTTCTCGTGTTGTTGTTTTTGTTGTTGTTGTTGTTGTTGTTGTTGTTGTTGTTGTTGTTGTTGTTGTTGTCGTCGTCGTCGTCGATGTCATTTGTTGTTGTTGTTGTTATCGTCGTCGTCGTCGTCATCGTCGTCGTTGTCAGAGGTTATTTCTAAAGATTTCATTGATAGTCTTTGTTCTCGTCACCAAGACTTGCTAAGAACAAGCTTGGAACAGCAAGAGTTCCAAGAACAAGATTAGAACAACTCATTACATCATTACCAGTACGTCATTTGTATTTAGAACACACTTTAGAAAAAAACTCTTCAGCTACAAACCAGTCACCCTCACATTTCCGAGGTGTTTGTCTAAACCACTTACTGAAATGTTTTGAGGTTTAATGACCATACACATGTTGAACCGGTGAATGTCTTCCGCTGCTTAATTCGCAAATAACTATTTTATTAAAGTCCGCTTGAAACGCTCAAAGATGAAATTCCATGTTAAAAAGTGACAAAAGTTTCACATTTTCCCGTTGTAACAGCTTCCGATGATATTATATGAAAATTCTGATCCTCTGAGAGGATTCCCCGAAACAAAATCAGTTTGTACGCCTAATTTTAATAGAATTGTCCAAACAGTGTCGCTAATATTGTGCTAAAAGATGAATTCTAGAACAATGTTCACAGACAGACACCACTTGGCAAAAAAAATTTCAGTGCTGGGAGATGAAAAAAAAAACTACTTCGCTACGCGCGGGCTCCGCCCGCGCTCCGCTTGGATAAAATAAAGGTCAAGGCGAGGTGCCGATTCGCCCCCTCCTATCTCGCCCCCGCTTTGTAGTAGCCGACTTGCTTTTAATTTGTCCAAGGTGTCAACTCGCTCCCGCAAGCAGTGCCAACTCGCCCCCGTGTATTCCATGCGATGAAGTTGACTTTTGACATTTCTCGTGCACAACAAGTGATATAAAACAGACACGTTTACCCGAGTTTTACCTGGGGGCCCGGGTAGCTCAGGTGGTAGAGCACTGGACTTGTGATCGAAAGGTCGCTGGTTCGAATCCGGGCCGGGTCGGACACGGGTCAACTTTATGTGCAGACCCAGAGACGGTATCCATCTCCCACCCCCGTGTCACCACAATGGCACGTTAAAGATCTTGGTCATTCTACCATAAGTGCAGATGACTGATACCACCTAAACACGCATACATCAAAAGCCGTGAGGGCGTAAAACCTCGAATCGTATAAACCAATTCATGTCCAATATAGGCAATTAAGACCTGACGGACAATAAGCCCCTTTTAATTTACGAGTTTTACCTTAGTTTACCCGTGTGGTACATCTGTGAAGCTCAAATCACTGTGATCACATGTCTGTGTATATAATATCTGATATCAACAGTGACTTTTAAGCAGAGGTAGGTGTGTGTGTGTGTGTGTGTGGTTGTGTGTGTGTGTGTGTGTGTGTGTGTGTGTGTGTGTGTGTGTGTGTGTGTGTGTGTGTGTGTGTTTGTTTGTTTTGGACATTCGCATTTGTATTACCTTTTAAGCAACTACACAGTAATATGTCTGTGTGTGTGTACGTGGCAAAAATGATATAATGTCACCTGCCACGGAACTGAAAATGGACATTCGCATTTTTGAGTCACTTGAGAAAAAGTGACTCTATGTAATCGGTCAGTGTTAGTCTGTCCGGCCGGCCGTCCGGCAGGCCGGCCGTCCGGCCGGCCGTCCGGCCGGCCGTCCGTAGACACCACCTTAACGTTGGACTTTTCTCGGAAACTATCAAAGCGATCGGGCTCATATTTTGTTTAGTCGTGACCTCCAATGACCTCTACACTTTAACGATGGTTTCGTTGACCTTTGACCTTTTTCAAGGTCACAGGTCAGCGTCAAAGGAAAAATTAGACATTTTATATCTTTGACAAAGTTCATCAGATGTGATTGAAACTTTGTAGGATTATTCTTTACATCAAAGTATTTACATCTGTAGCCTTTTACGAACGTTATCAGAAAAACAAGGGAGATATCTAGCCTTTTCTGTTCGGCAACACACAACTTAACGTTGGGCTTTTCTCGGAAACTATAAAAGTGACCGGGCTCAAATTTTATGTGAACGTGACTCATTGTGTTGTGAATAGCAATTTCTTCCTGTCCATCTGATGCCTCATATAATATTCAGAACTGCGAAAGTGACTCGATCGATCGTTTGCTCTTCTTGTTAATTAACGTCACCTGTCTTACCTTTTAAGCAACTACAAGATGGTAATGTGTGTGACAACTTGACCAACAAAAAGTTGTAAGTTCGCAATACACAGAAACTGGATGTGTACAAGTATCTTTCATTGTGTGCGTGCGTGTGTGTGTGAAAACTGAACAGCGACGGATTTTTACGAGCGGGGGCGAATCGCCTTTCTAGCAAAACCCAAGATAATACTGATTGGGGGCGAGATGGGAGGGGGCGAGTTAGGAAGGGGCGAGTTTGAAAGGGGCGAGTTAGGCGGGGGCGAACGGGGACGTCACCAAGGTCAAAGCATAGATGATATAATAGTCTATATATATATCTATGGTCAAAGGCACAGAAGGTCGGTTAGCTCACTTGCCTCCCCTCTTGGGTAACAGTTAGGCTACCCAGGGGCCGGTGGCTATTGTGATCATAAAATAGTGGAGCGGCCAGCACTGGTTTAGGAACACACACATACTTTGAGATTTCGCTATTACTTTTTTGTTTGCTCTAGAAAGACGGGGCCAACACAGCTTAACACAAATACAGTCCTCATTGTCACATTTAGCAAATGTGGTGTGTAAAGCTTAAAGGACCAGACCATGCTGTTTTAAAGGTTATTAGAACCACTTACCGATGACCGAAGGTTAGAGAAATGCACCTGAAGATGCCAAAAATGTAAAGAAATTCACCGATTCGTAGCTTTATCATTGTGATTTAATTAAAAACGTTTTCTCCGCCAAATTCGTCTGCTACACGAGACTTCGAAATGGCCGCCAGTAGACGAGAACCGGCTGTGACGTCATCTAGTGTCCGGAAACCGAAAGTTACAGCTTACGCTCAAGTGGGCGTTTGCCTACATCGAGCATCAACAACACGCCGAAGGAATGCGCACGGCTGCTGATAGCTATGAAGTATAGAAAAAAGGTTCAGGCAGCCGCCTCAACTTTTACAAAAAGCCGGATATGACGTCATCAAAAGTATTTATCAAAAAAATGAAAAAAAACTTCCGGGGATATCATTCCCAGGAACTCTCATGTCAAATTTCATAAAGATCGGTCCAGTAGTTTGGTCTGAATCGCTCTACACACACACGCACAGACAGACAGACACACACACACACACACACACACACACACACACACACACACACACACACACACACACACACACACACCACGACCCTCGTCTCGATTCCCCCTCTATGTTAAAACATTTAGTCAAAACTTGACTAAAATTAATGTAAAAAACGAAATAACAAAAGTTGTTTCAGTTTCGTTTTGCCCAGCTTGTTTTTGCGGTTGGGATAAACGAATTACCCGCCCAGACCGACAGTTGAATGCTGTTACTGCAACAAACGTTGCTGCCTTTGAAACGGTGACGAGAGCTGATGCAGTGAATCACGGATCGACGGACACACATTAGGCCTACATGTATGATGTCTCAAATCATTTCCCCGACACGAGACATTAATTTTTGTCTGGACCTGCTGATGATGCACGAATTACACACATGGAGGTAAATGACACAGAGATAATTGAAAGGGCGCGAGAGATTTATTTCTCAGAGTCAACTTTGTGTGCAGACTCTCCTCGGTGTCCGAACACCCCCGTGTGTACACGCAAGCACAAGACCAAGTGCGCACGAAACAGATCCTGTAATCCATGTCAGAGTTCGGTGGGTTATAGAAACACGAAAATACCCAGCATGCTTCCTCCGAAAGCGGCGTATGGCTGCCTAAATGGCGGGGTAAAAACGGTCATACACGTAAAAGCCGTGGGAGTTTCAGCCCATGAACGAACAAACAAACTGATTTGACTGTTAGAATTGATTTTCATAGACAGGAAGCACCAGATGCCTGCATGGAGAAGACAGGCGACTGACTTGCAATCTTCAAGGTTTTCTTCCAGGGCCGCTACTGTGAAAGCAACTTTCCAATTCCGTTCATGCTTCTGTTCTGCGTCCTTATGGGGACCCTACCCCCCCCCCCCCCCCCCCCCGGTCCTTGTCTCTTTTTCACCACAAGTCCAATGTATTTCTCTTCTGTCTTGAATCAGAAAGCAAGTTGGGTTTATTTATGGAACATTTATCAAATAACAATACAACACATGTATTAGAACTTCGACCTGTTCGTCTTTCAAAGTGAACGAACAGAGACATAATGATGAGCAAAGGGTTACTTGGCTTGATCTCAAAACATGGCAGCAGCGAATAAAGATTTAAATGTTTCATGAATTCAACCCATGTTGTGTGTGATTTTTTGACTCACATGCGAAGCAAAAGTGAGTCTATGTACTCACCCGAGTCGTCCGTCCGTCCGTCCGTCCGTCCGGACGTCCGTCCGGAAAACTTTAACGTTGGATATTTCTTGGACACTATTCAGTCTATCAGTACCAAATTTGGCAAGATGGTGTATGATGACAAGGCCCTAAAAAACATACATAGCATCTTGACCTTGCTTCAAGGTCAAGGTCGCAGGGGCCATAAATGTTGCCTAAAAAACATTTTCTCTGAAGTTTTTGAGATTCAATACCTCACCTATATATGATATATAGGGCAAAGTAAGCCCCATCTTTTGATACCAGTTTGGTTTACCTTGCTTCAAGGTCAAGGTCACAGGAGCTCTTCAAAGTTGGATTGTATACATATTTTGAAGTGACCTTGACCCTGAACTATGGAAGATAACTGTTTCAAACTTAAAAATTATGTGGGGCACATGTTATGCTTTCATCATGAGACACATTTGGTCACATATGATCAAGGTCAAGGTCACTTTGACCCTTATGAAATGTGACCAAAATAAGGTAGTGAACCACTAAAAGTGACCATATCTCATGGTAGAAAGAGCCAATAAGCACCATTGTACTTCCTATGTCTTGAATTAACAGCTTTGTGTTGCATGACCTTGGATGACCTTGACCTTGGGTCAAGGTCACATGTATTTTGGTAGGAAAAATGTGTAAAGCATGTGAGTCGTATGGGCTTTGCCCTTCTTGTTTTTCTTGTTTTTTTCTCTCGCCACTTTTGATTTTGAAATATTGGCAGTCAGTCTGGTTCGGATTTCTTTTGTCTTCGGATAAAGAGCAATGTACTGTGTAAACATTCCTGTGCACATTGTAATCAAGAAAAACTGATTTTATTCCCTTGTGCTTTCTTCCAGTGGACGCTGCAGGTAATAAACATATTTTTAAACATGCGGGTTGCGCACAAACCCCGCGATTACCTGTTTATTTGCCTGCTGAGATTTGCCTGCGCCTGTGACTGATGTCGTGACGTTCTCTTCTTTTAAAGGAACATTCCTTCTCGTGAAAACGACCATGTTCACCACACACAAATCTGTCCTGGTTTTTACAAGGTTCCGTTTGGACACACACCAACAATCAATATCGTAACTGCATGCTGTGCAGAGCGGGCATTTTCTGCTGAATTCATTTCGCAGATTCAATCATGTGTCTGGTACAAAATGGATTCAACCAGAAAGTCCCACTCTGCGCAGGAAGTAACCAGGCGGTTTTGTTTTTGACGTGTGTTGAAGTTGGACAGATGTTCTTATCCCGCATGTAAAAGCCTGACGATATCTGTGATGCTGAACAACAGTTTTGTGCACAAGAAGGAATGGACTTTTTACAGCGCTGTACATGTATGTGTCTGCATGAATGTCTGCGAGGCAGAATCGGCCTCACTTCAACGTTACGTTAAAGAGTAACCTTTTCACAGCTTCACCAAGATTTCAAAAGTAACACCATTTGTTTTACAGCTTTCACTAAATTTGCAAACGTACCATCATTTATTTGATAGCTTTCGCCAAGATTTCTAAAGTAACATAATTTGTTTAACAGCTTTCACTAAGATTTTGAAAAAAGTACCCGCCAGAATACATATCACAAATTTTGGCAAGATCTTGTGAATTTAACCTAACTTACTGCGTGTATTTTATACATACCCTGTGTCTTATATTGTATACATGTAAAACGAACATGTTTCATGTAACTGAAACAGTGTTATAATTTACAATTACGTGAAATCGTAACGTGTATTTTCCCCGACGATACCAAGCCTTTACGCATGCTGAAACGCAATACTGCAGGTTCACTATGGCAATAAGCATTTAGTTTGTATATCTTGTAAATTCCCAAGACGTTACAACCACTAAATACAACGACGGATAAAATTATTCATAATTTTGACTATGAAACTAAAAGCCAGCTTGGCAATGGCTTCACGGATCCTGTAAATGTGATCACCATGCAGTCCTGTTCAGTTTTCACAAAGCATGATTCGCACAATGCAAGCGATTTGCATGAATGTCCATAGCGCTAGTTGGTTAGACGCTTTTGAGATGGTATTGTAGTGATTTTTGACTTACCTGAACTATCAGGACAGCCATAGGATTCAGCCGTGTAAAATAGGCGTTCCAGTCGGACAGCCGTCGAAAAAGAAATACAAATAATATAATAAAAGAATAACTGAATGTTTTCTGGAGTGTTTTTAGTCCTAGAGTTGTTAAACTTAACACTTGTTCAGTGTTTCATGACCTCCAGACCTCCAGCACGATAAAAGTCTGGTTGGCCCTTCTCAAATTTCAAGGTCAAAGCGTGGTCGATTGTGGGTAGAAATGAGGGTAACATTTTTTACAAAACGTGTTTGAAGCTATAGCTATAGCTTCAAAACCATACCCATTGTCAGGGGTTTGATGACCTCCAGACAGTGAAAGTATGGCTGCCCCTTCTCACATTTAAAGGTCTCGGCGAGGTCAAGGGTCAGGTTCAAAAATAAGACAACTATCATTGTTCTTGAATTCTTGTTTCAAGCTAGAGTTATGAAATGTCACTCGCGCACACGGGTTAATGACATTCAAACACGACGAAAACCTAGTTGATCAATGTTCAACGTCAAGGTCACACCCGTATCGAATTTAGCTTTAGAAATGTTTTTGATTTCTTATTCATGCTTGATGTTAGACATTTGGTTTGTTTATAGCGTCTCGTGACCCTCACGTGAAGTAGAGGTGTGATTGACCTCTATCGTCTGTCAAGATTACACGTGTGCTGCAGACTGCCTCTGCGAAGTGGAGTCGATGGAGCATTTTCTCGCCATGGTGTTTGCTTGCTTGTTTGTTTGACTGATTGGATGTTTGCATTATAGTATTTGTATAGGATGACGCATGACAGGTGGATTGAAGCACATATTTCTCGCCAGATTCTATCCTGGTGATCCCAACAAGCAAATGTCGCAAATGCCAGATACATCAAATTAAGAAATGCACTATTAAATGCATTGCACTGGAAGTTGGAACTTTTTTCGATATAGATGTCGATCAATCGGAGGAATTTAGATGGGGGGGGGGGGGGGGGGGGGAAGGGGATGGAGATGCGCTCATATCAGGATTCTTCAGTCTAAACAGAAGTGAACACATTTTGAACACATTTATATAAGAATTTTAAACACACACTAAAATCAAAAGAAAAAAATGCAGAATATCAAAACGACAAATACAAAGTACATCACACATGTTGGAGAAGGCTTTGTGTGTTTATTCATTTCTAACACACACAAATACAATGACAGTGCGTAACAATGCCTATATATTATCACCGCAAACCATATCACGTTTGAGTTGTTTTGAGCCGACCATTCTCGGCTGTGTGAGATTTTTCTAACTATGTGTAACCGAGTGCCGAAACACCACAATCACCTTTGGAGGCGAAGTCCAATCAAACAGGATTGAGAAATTTAGAGCTTATTTCTAAGCCCTTTATAAACTGTTTTGCATTCGCAAAGGAATCCATGAACATACAGACAGACAAAAGCCGCCAGACCCCATCACAAACAGAACTCTACAATCCACAGGTGTTGCCTTGCGAGCTATAAATAACTCGCAACTTCTAAGGCGAACAAGTCTGCAGAGTCTGCTGTGAAGGGCGACGGTAGTCTCCCTGTCACATATGTACACCTTTTCTGGGTGGTTTTCTAGCTGTCATGATTTCCCAAGCTTAAAGGCACACTCCTTCCCGTGAAAACGATTCGGGCTTACCATCTCAGATGTCAAGTCCTGGCCAGATATGAGATGGTGAGCCCGAGTCATTTCTACGGAACGACTGTGCCTTTGAGCTTGTTCCATTGGATCTCTTTTCGACCAATACAGGTATAAAATAGTAATTATTTCAGTAGTTTTCATAGCTTTAATTAGACATATGACGAATCTAATTTTTGTTTGATTTCTGAAATGCAGTAGTTTTACCAGTGACATTTTGAAGGATGACATGTACTATTCTTGTACAATTCCTGTTTTTATTGTTGTTTTTATTGTTGTTTTTATTGTTGTTGTTGTTGTTGTTGTTGTTGTTGTTGTTGTTGTTGTTGTTGTTAGTGGTGGTGGTTGTTGTTATGGAACTTTTGTTGTTCTTGTTGTTGTTCATTGGTTGTGATATATCCGAATAACATTCAAGCCTGTTTACTTCTTTTGTCATCTGCAGCCGGTGCTGGGTGGGAGTATAAAGGTCCTTTGGGTGAGTTACACTGTGTGTGTGTGTGTGTGTGTGTGTGTGTGTGTGTGTGTGTGTGTGTTTTTGTGAGTTCGTGTTGACATGATTATAATGAAAGCGTCGACAACGACGGTGTTTTGAGGAGGAAATGGAACTTATGACTCGGGGCAACTCACTGTTGCCAATATAATTTAGTTATTGATATATTTGAGAGACACTGATCTAATAATAATGATCATGTTCTTCCGTGCGATAAATTGTCTGTGTCTGTGAAAGAATGTTGTATGTAATGGCTCCATTATTGGCTGTCGTCAGTTAGAGTCAGTGTGAGCCACGATGACGTGTTACAGCCATAGGGGAAGGGCTCCTAATATAGACCACTTTTTGTTTCATGCTGATAACTAGCTTGTTTTCTTGCGAAGAAGTTTCATTTTGTGTTTGGTAGTCCTTCTCTCTTAGGTTAACCGTTAGGCCTAATTAGAGTGAAATAGCTTTGATAGACATTCAGCAAAAATTAAATACAGAAAAAATCACAAAGGGTCCATATTAGGAGCCTGGGCGCCTAATATGGACCAGTGAAGCGGCCTTCACGAATCACTGTAAAAAGCCCCCTATATTTCAAAATAACATGATACAACTTAGTGTACAAGTCAGCCTGATTAAAATATGCTCTAGATTTATCTCTTTCAGGTTGATGAGAGCATTATTTGAAGCACACCGAGAAACTAAAGAAGCTTATGAAAAACAGAGTGAAAATAAGTGAAATTATCAACTTCCACGAAAAGAAGACTTTTTGATGCATTTTTTTTAAATCTCGAGGGCTAGTTATAGGTTATTTCCAGCAAGCTTCTTAATGAATTAATGAAAATAGCCTTTAGCTTTTATTTTCTTCGATTTGTTGAAGGTGGTCCATATTAGGGGACTCGCAGATACTTTGAGATTTTGCTATTATATTTTGTTTGCAGTAGAAATTCGGGGTCAACACTGCTAAAATGTAAGAAATACAGTTTTAGCTGTCATATATAGCAATTTTTGTGTGATAAAAGCTTTGGCTGTGGACAGAAACGAGTCCGTTTTAGGCGGCAAATTTAGAGTGAACGCTGCCAAAAGTGAAAACAAGTCGCGTAAGGCGAAAATACAATATTTAGTCAAGTAGCTGTCGAACTCACAGAATGAAACTGAACGCAATGCCATTTTTCAGCAAGACCGTATACTCGTAGCATCGTCAGTCCACCGCTCATGGCAAAGGCAGTGAAATTGACAAGAAGAGCGGGGAAGAAGTTGCGCTAAGAAGGATAGCACGCTTTTCTGTACCTCTGTTTGTTTTAACTTTCTGAGCGTGTTTTTAATCCAAACATATCATATCTATATGTATTTGGAATCAGGAACCGACAAGGAATAAGATGAAAGTGTTTTTAAATTGATTTGGACAATTTAATTTTGATAATAATTTTTATATATTTAATTTTCAGAGCTTGTTTTTAATCCGAATATAACATATTTATATGTTTTTGGAATCAGCAAATGATGGAGAATAAGATAAACGTAAATTTGAATCGTTTTATAAATTTTTATTTTTTTTTTACAATTTTCCGATTTTTAATGACCAAAGTCAATAATTAATTTTTAAGCCACCAAGCTGAAATGCAATACCAAACCCCGGGCTTCGTCGAAGATTACTTGACCAAAATGTCAACCAATTTGGTTGAAAAATGAGGGCGTGACAGTGCCGCCTCAACTTTCACGAAAAGCCGGATATGACGTCATCAAAGACATTTATCAAAAAAATGAAAAAAACGTATGGGCATTTCATACCCAGGAACTCTCATGTCAAATTTCATAAAGATCGGTCCAGTAGTTTAGTCTGAATCGCTCTACACACACACACAGACACACACACGCACACACACACACACGCACGCACATACACCACGACCCTCGTTTCGATTCCCCCTCGATGTTAAAATATTTAGTCAAAACTTGACTAAATATAAAAAGAGAAAAAGCCTAACGGTTTTGAGATTTGTGTTTCTGCAACTGTTTTGACATGTGCAAGTTATCCAGAGAGGGTGAATACAGCGAATAAAACTTTTTTGAGCGCTCTAGCGCCGTTAGTTTGTCAGAACAGAAGGTGGTCCATATTAGGAGCCGGTCCATATTAGGAGCCCTTCCCCTATTTACCCAAACAAACATTCCCCTTGTTTTAAAATACTGACGTTAGTACGTTATGACGTCATCAGTGATGCCATTAATAGACTTACGTAAGTAACAGTCGTATTACCAAGGAAACCATCCCTGACAGTGAAAACAACGAGGTCATTAAGTAATGATGTTTCCAGCGACACGATTAACAGCCAAGAATACCTGTCACAAGGAAAGCTAGAAACTATTCCTATAAGCAAGTAAAGGCGTTATCCGTAGCTAATAACCACGATGAAGCACGTTGCAACATGTTTTAAAATACTGTAAATAGTGACGTCATTAGGGATGCCGTTGTGACGTGTTACAGGGCCGGACCTATGGCACACGGAATACCCGGACTGCGCGGGGAGAATGCAGTCCCCCATCAACATAGACACTGCCAAAGTCTTGTACGATCCCGACCTACAGCACTTCGACTTTAAGCAGTACAAACAGTGCAACAACTGTACAATGGAGCTGGAAAATGTCGCTGGACACACGGGTAATTGTTAGTCTAGGGCCTGCCTCTCTGTATCCGTCTGTCTGTCTGTCTGTCTGTCTGTCTGTCTGTCTGTCTCTCTCTGTCTCTCTGTCTGTCTCTCTCTGTCTGTCTGTCTATCTCTCTCTCTCTCTCTCTCTCTCTCTCTCTCTTTTATCCTTGGCATTCGATGTCATTAATCCAACAAATAAGCCCACAAATTTGTGGGGCACATTTCCAGTTTGTGGACCACAAAAATAAGCCCACAAATTTGTGGGACACATTTCCAGTTTGTGGACCACAAAATGAAGGCCAAAACAAACTGTGGGGCACAAAATGTGCGCCATAAAAATAAAGGCAAATAAAAGTAGCCCTTAAATAAAATATGAAGCAAGTTTTTGTGGACCATAAAATTCGATTGATCACTTTCCCGAGAAGTCGGTTTTAAGACACAATAAAACGCTCTTCCTTAGTGGAGTACATGAATAGTATTG
This sequence comes from Littorina saxatilis, assembly GCF_037325665.1. Taxonomy (NCBI): domain Eukaryota; kingdom Metazoa; phylum Mollusca; class Gastropoda; order Littorinimorpha; family Littorinidae; genus Littorina; species Littorina saxatilis. The sequence goes on from NC_090253.1 coordinate 27,521,142, forward strand.
ATGACAAAAAACATGGCGGCCGTCGTGACTGATATTATTGAAAACAATCTAATATTTGGCAGTTCAACACGTCCACCAGAGAAATATACCGACAAAGAAGTTGAAACACCGACTGCCCTTCTGAAAGAATTCAATCGGGATGTGAATGATACAGCTGATTTTGGACACGGTCTGCCTTGAATGGGGAGGTTGGCGATGAATCGCACTGTTCTACACTACTCTCACTGATTTTCAATCATCGGTTTAGATCAACAAGCAGGTAAGTTATTGTTTTTAAAATCCAAGACATGACCATAGCAAACGTGGCCTTTGTAGAACTGAACAAGATTCATCTGTTGTGTATGTGTGTGTTAATGAGTAACTGGATGTGACTGTGAGTGTGAGTCACAGAGTGTGTGCTTGTTCTGTTCTTTTTTTTACTCAAGTTTAGAAAATGCTTGATCTTTAATCTGTATGCACATAATCAAATGCTGCTGTATCAGTGTATGAACTATGGTTGTAAAAGAATAAACAAAACAATTACTGAATTAGTGAGTGATTTTGCTCTGAATCGTCTGATAGTGAAGTTGAAATAGTACTTATTTCATTTTCAAGACATGTTAATAGTTATGATAATATTGTTATGCCTGGTTGTTTCCAGGCCTCCCGAGAAACCAGAGATGATGTGCATCATTCATACAGCTCCTGTCTTCCAGTTCCAACAGTTTACCTTTAAACATGGATGCATACATGTACTGGAGAGATATCAGGATGACTTGGCGTGGTGCTTTACATTACAGACTACTCCTGAAGAGTAAGTTACACATTTCTTTACCACTTACAGCTTTTGCTTGTCAAATCTGTATGGTAAAATATATGTAACATTGGGTATTGGTGATGGTAGTCTGAAGCTATAAACATGTACTGATGTAGATCATTCAGCAGTCTTTTGTTCTTTGTAAATTGAATAACAAGTACTTTGTAGATGAAATTATTCATACATGTATGTATTTGAAGATGCATAGTAATACTGTGCATGGTAATTGGTATGATGTACTTTATATACATAATGGTACAAATATCTTTATTTTCTCTCTCCTTCCCATCTTAAAGTTTGTTGCAACCCTATACTCATAAAGTGCATTATACTGTTTGTATGAACATTGAACTATTGTGATGCAAGAAAGTAAAACATGAAATAGCTAGAATGAAAGATTTACTCATTACTGGAATTATTTTAAATACAGTCAGTCCTTTCCTTGGTTCACAATCACAGATCTGGCAAGTTGTTTTTTTATAGCTTTTTTTTTTTACATGGAATAAGAGTTACAATGTAAATTGTAATACCGCCTGTGTACTTGGATACCTACTTCTACATCCAACACCCTGACTGCCCCTGCGCAGAGTTAGAATTTTCTGAATGAATTCACATCACATTTCTCAACAAAACTGTAAGGTGTCAACGCTAAATAGGGAATGTGTGTGGGATGAAGGCTCATGCTGAATTTAAAAAAATAGTAACTTTCCATCACATTCCAGAAAAGCCGCTCACATCAGCAGCATAACAAGATATCATGTCGTTAGAAAGGTTCTTGTGAGGAAGTCTTTTTAATTTTAAGATGAAAGATTATCTTTTTAATTTTAATGATGAAAGTATATATCTATTATATCCATGAAATAAATGGTTTTCACAGGAAGAAATGATGGCACCTGTAATATTACAGAATAAGGTTTACAGTTTAGTTCATAGTTGTCACTGTCAGTATCACCCCCACCATTCTCCATCCCACTGATCTTGTGAAGAACAAGTATTACCTCCTACCTACCTTCCCGCACCCCACACCCTCTTCTCGATACCCAAAACATATCCCCATCAGTGCACAGCAAAGTCTGGATGTGCTCAGTAATACATTTTCTGTATTTTCCAGGAAGTGAGGTGCCGAGATATGATGTGCAGGCAGCTTGCAGAGTAGTGCCTGGCTTTGCTGAGGATGATGATCAGATTCAGTCCATTCTGTGCTGACGGAGCTACCAGAACTGCTTTAATATAGTCCATCTGAATATGCTGACACGTACAGAGGTTTTCTGTTGCCTTTGTGGTGAAATGAACATGTAACACATTAACAAAAACATTCTACACAAATAATGTGTGGTGCGATGTGGATCAAAGGGTACATTTTGACTTATAAATGTAAGTTGTCAATTCAACTAAATACAGGTAGTGTTTGGTATGCAGATATTTTCTTACAGCAAACAGCGGTTTGTTTGTTTTTACTACATAAAGTGATATTATCTTAGACTTTTATGTTGTTTGAGTGCTTTAAGTTAAGTTGTTCACAGGCAGTATTTTACACACAGGCTTAGCTTTGGGAGATGTGTGTGTATGTTTCAGTCAATGCGTGTTCATGTATAGACTTTGTTTGCAATATTAGAATTTAGATCTTTTAACTGCATTATGCACATGAAATGTGTTAACCCATGAATTTTTCTTCCTTTGAATCCTAGTCAGTACTTTATCTTGTTTAAGATTTTCATTGATTCTGTTTTTGGGTCGTTCTGGTGCATCCTGGATGGTTCAATTCATTCTTATGTTGTGCTGAAATGTTGCTTTTGTAATACAGTTTGCCAAGATTGTGTCTTTCACTTGGATGTGGTGAACTTATTTTTTAAAGGCCTGCTCTGCCTCATTAAAACACTTCACCTCACTGTGTCAGACCTTCATCAGGCTTTTTGCATGGGATAAGAAAATCCTTCCACTTGGTCACATAGCTAAAGTCAGCACCCTGACTTCTTAGTGTGGTGATGTCTTTTCTTATTAATTTATTTCCCCCAAAAGGTATAAGAGTTTTAAACAAAATTATGTCTTACAGCTACAGTGGAACCCCCCTTTTAAGACCTCCAAAAATCTGAGAAAATCAGGTCTTAAAAAGGAGGGGGTCTTAAAATGGAGGTAAAATTTAAAATTTACAGGTTATGAACAGAAAGTCTGAGAAAACAAGGTCTTAAAATGGGGGTTCCACTGTATGACTATTGGGGATTATGTGTTTGAAAAGATAGAGCTGAGAATCCTACACCGAATTCTGTGCATAGAAGGCGTCCTGAATCTTGACCCACACTGCTGGCATGACCTTCATAGCTGCATTCAACGCTTTACTTTTACCCTGGTAACTTTACGGTTGCTCTCTCTGGATTGAGCATTTTTTATTTCAACCAAGGGGAAAAATTAAATGCCTCTGTAGAGATTCGAACCTAGGACCTAGATTTTCAGGCAGATGTCCTAACCACTACGGTAGTTTTTTTTATTGTAAGATGGATATATATATATATGTCTAGCGGATGCAGCTACATGTACAAATGTGCCAAATTAGAACTTGCATTCTCAGCCTATAATCTTTGGCCATTCATGCGAGTCGAGTACTAAATATTGTGAATGCATGTGAGACTGCCTTGTTTTACTTTTGTGAAATGTGTGAACTCACTTTGTTTACATCTTTGTGTTAATAAATGCAGTTTATCAGTTACCTCTGTTTGTTTCTTCTGCAAGTATGTCAAATTGCCCACACACACCCTCATGCGCACACACACACACACAAAATCAGATCTCAAGTGTAAGTATTCTTTTTGCAGTTTTATTTTAATGCCCATAATCAGTCAAACAAATATATCATCACACTTCGTCACTTGCACCTAAGCTTAAAAGTAGCAGTCCTGCATACATATGTAATGTGTAAATGTTTCAGGTCACCATCTGTCCTGGCTTGAACATGCAATAAGAACACCTCTACACAAACACATGTACAGTCAACCGGCTAGCTGCTTCCCTGAAAGGCATATTTTTCTATGAATTAATCGATTTTCCGCAGACAGCAGCCAGGTAGTGGATCTTTAGTATATGTCCAAGCAGACGGTTGATCTTAGTACAACACATCAAGGAAATATTTTTTAAAAACAGATCCAACATCTAATCTTCCAAAGTTCATAATCAATAAAGAAGAAAGGTATGTTACTGGAACCCTTTATTTATGATTTAAGGCAATGTGCGGCAGTAAAATTACCAAACTTAAACTTGAAGAATACAGTCAAGGAATAACTTAGTTTTCTGGGTAGTTATTGAAGTGACTTATTAAAATGAATGAAAACATTGTGGATGGATATTGACGGCTGTTGCGATGAAAACTGGCATTTACAGCGTCAAATGGGATTTCTAGAAAACGGCTTTACAGCAACATCATACATCAGAAATTCATAATATTTGGCACAAGGATACACATGTATTATATCTACAATCATATAGAACGTGTTTGTTTTTTTAAACAACTACAGTTGAATTTAAATTAATTATTTTAATGAATCTTTCTTTCTTTATTTGGTGTTTAACGTCGTTTTCAACCATTCAAGGTTATATCGCGACGGGGAAAGGGGGGAGATGGGATAGGGGAAAGGGGGGAGATGGGATAGAGCCACTTGTTAATTGTTTCTTGTTCACAAAAGCAATCAATAAATTGCTCCAGGGGCTTGCAACGTAGTACAATATATGACCTTACTGGGAGAATGCAAGTTTCCAGTACAAAGGACTTAACATTTCTTACATACTGCTTGACTAAAATCTTTACAAACATTGACTATATTCTATACAAGAAACACTTAACAAGGGTAAAAGGAGAAACAGAACCGTTAGTCGCCTCTTACGACATGCTGGGTAGCATCAGGTAAATTCTTTCTCGTCCCAACCAATATGGGACTCCCCCTAACCCGCGGGGGGTATTGTAATGAATATGCAGTGAGAAATTCGTTCATTCTTATGACAAAAGATATTAAAATTCAACTGTAGTCTGTTGTAAAAAAATCGTTCTATATGATTGTTGATATGATACATGTGCATCTTTGTGCCAAATATTAGGAATTTCTGATGTATTATGTCGCTGTTAAACTGTTTCCTAGAAATCCAATGTAACGACTGTTTCCATAGCAACGGCACTCTATGTCGATCAGTATTCACAATCCTCCGAAAGCGGCGTATGGCTGCCTAAATGGCGGGGTAAAAACGGTCATACAGGTAAAAATCCACTCGTACAAAAACATGAGTGTACGTGAGAGTTTCAGCCCACAAACACAGAAGAAGAAGAAGAAGTATTCACAATTGTTCTATTTATTTTTATGTCACTTCCCAGAAAACCAGGTTATTCCATGTATTCTCCAAATTCAATTTTACTGCCGCACATTTCCTTAACAAATTGTAAGATTTACTGTACTTTGACCGAGCAATTTTTGTAAGTGGACAGGCCTTAGTTTTATTTCGGTGGCATAATTCAATGTGCTTCGTCAAAATGTCTTGAACTGAAACCAAAAGCAGATGCAAGACTTATGGTCAGTTGGAGTTGTCTCCCGTACTCCTAACTTTAATGTGCTGCAGACAGGTGTGCCCAAACAGCCCATATCACAAACGGTTTGGAATTCCCGAAAACACAAGATCCGCACTGCACAACTTCAGTGCACAAATACGCGAGAGTGCTCGGTCGCTTTTTGAAAATGTGTATCTTGAGAGAAAAATATAGAATAGTGCGCTGTCCGAAGGAATAGAGTTCTTATAGGACAATGACAGCGCTCAGTTCAAAACGATAGGACATGATCACATCTGACCGCCATGCGGCTATGTGAATCAGACATCTGAGCCTTTCAATCCGTCTATGTCGGACGCCTGACGACATCCCCGAGGCTTTTAAATGAAATAAGACCATACGGGCACTAATAGTTGCATACCAAAAATGAACTGCCTCAAGGCTCTCTATGCAGAGTGGTATCTTTTTAAAGAATACATTCAGGTACAGCTTCTTCGAAAGAAAAAATAAATTCACCGCAACCACCAAAACATCTACCTCACTACAGAAAGCAGTCAAAGTGTTGATTTTTGGTCTGTGACCAAGTGGAGGGATGGTCTTATCCCATGTTAAAGGTGAGGACAACTTTTTAAATGAGGCGTAGTGGGCCTTTAAAACATTGACACAAATTTACAATAGCAACAAGTTGTAAAGCTCAGTACAACCAATACTGAGTGGACATTTACTGCCGCTGTTGCTGTAGTTTCCCCATCGATCACAGCTGGACCTGGATAGCACTGCTTTTCATCCACATTCACTGGCCAGGTCTTCGTCATCTTCTGTCCCTACTGACAAATGAATGACAAAGGAACTGATCTTAAATTCAAACACAATGACAAGAACAAGTTTTAAGTATGAGTAAGGAGTAAATTGTGTTTGTAACTGACACACACACACACACACACACTAAACCCACATAAATGCCAAGAGCGTAAACATTCTAATTCCCTGATAGACAAGTTCCAATGCCTACTTTTTAATATGAAATATAGAAGACACATTCCCTGTCAGCGCTTGCTATCAAATTCAAAAAGCAAAGCAAAGGTCTGTAACATCAATCTGCAGGGCTAGAAAAATCTGCAGGTATTATTACTATTAATGTCTGGCAGCTCTCCTGACTGGCCAGGGAAAATCAAACACACACACACACACACACACACACACACACACACACACACACACACACACAAACACACTTCGGTTCTCACACACAAACACACACCAACAGTCAGAATGTAACCAGAACTTGAGACTGAGAGGGAGGATAAAACACAATATGATCATGTAGCAGAACTCTTACCTGAATTGCCATTAGCATGAAATATTTCCCATTTGAGTCTTGACAGCCTCCCGATCATGAAGGAATCAATCTGCTTCTTCCACTGTGCCGGATCGATGCCAACCTGTAATATATAATATTGGCTGAAGTAACATTCCTCTGAGCAACAAATTTAAAACAGTTAGTTGACAGGACAAGTAGTACTAGGAGCTACATGCAGTATGATATTTAGCTATGTGGAGGAACAACAAACACACTGTCCACAGAACCAGATGAATTTACACACTGCACCCTCCCCCATAAAACAACAACAAAAAACGACAACAGACGACCAAACCAACATTAACGCTTGGTTCTTATGATACTGTGGACAGTGGCATTGATATCTTTCTAGAATATAAAATGTTATAAGTCCTTTTACATTTAGTGAAGTTTTGACTGAATCAGTGAACTGAATCTGTTCACATAGACTGATAGAGTGACAGACATACAATGTAGACAAGTTGATGTGTGCATATATATATATATACATGCATATTACATAACATGTATATATATATATGTATGTATAACATGTATGCATGTGTGTAGAGCACAAAGGAAAAAAGTAATAGAACTTGACACACAGTTTCACTGAGAATGAGATATATCCTGACAGTGAGTGAGTGAGTGACTGTTTACAACAATACATTGTACTTTATTAAACTTAAAGGTACACACTGAAAGTCATGCGCTTCTAGTATTAAAAATGATTCTAATACTGGAGGAACTGCATGATCATCTTACTGGTGAAATAAAGCTAAGAGGTTCGAGCAGTTCTGTGGTTTGGACTCTTAGGTGTTCATTATTTTATTATTATCCCTGAACATGAATTATAAAAATAAAATGAAAACACTCTTCCAGTCTTGCTCACAGTCACACACACACCTCCATATGAGTTATTCTGACCAGAACTTGAGAATGTAAGGGAGGGGAAGGAAAAAACACACTGTACATCATAACACTGACAGTTGTACATAATAAAACCTCTTCGCCTTACTCTTACCTGATTTGCCGCAGTGGCATCAAATATTTTACTTCTGTCAGTGACAGCCTCAAGATCATGCAGCAATCGGTTGGCTTTTTCAGCTGAGAGGAGACCTTGAAGTTGAACATACTAGCTCTAGCTCTCTTCTGATTGATGCCAACCTGCAAGTAAAATAATTGGGAACGGCCGATCAGAAGGTTACCTATTTGAGTATTTCAAGTTAGACTCAATCTTTAAAAACAAAAAGAATTTATAAAATATTATGATCATGCACCTTGAAAAGAGGTTGCAAAAACGTGGTAGTGGTAATCTTCTTCTTCAAATTAATGAGAAAATCCCTGTACAGGGCAACTACGTGTTGGTTCAGTGAACGATACCTTGCGCCTGTGGACTGACAGTCACAGTGACACTGACAGTGACTCGAGTGAGTCGAAATGACACCTGTTGCAACACATACTACCATAAACCCACTCTCAGTTATGAAACGAAACATGGAAACTTACCTCTGGTTAATATGCAAAGGTTCGCCCGTCCCAATTCTCTCGCATTAGCAAACACCATTGCCATTGGAGATTCTGTCCAAACAGATCGCCTTCGACCGCCATTAACTAAAAACCGAAACGCAGTAGGTCTGAAAACCACGCTCAACGTCCAAAATAAGGAGGAAAAAAAAGAGCCCAAAACATTTTTTTGGCCAAAAACACTGTTTAAGCCCCACAAATATTTGTCCTTATTTTTTATGAAGCTTAATTTGTGCCCCTTATTTTATGCTCCACAAATACAGTTTGTGGCCCACAAAACCAAAATGTGCCCCACAAAAATAAGCCCAAAAATTTGTGAGGCACATTTCGCGTTTGTGGCCCACAAAAATAAGCCCAAAACGTGTGGGATTACTGACATCGAATGCCAAGGATACTCTTTCTCTCTCTCTCTCTCTCTACCTCTGTGCCTGTCTGTCTGTCTGTCTGTCTCTCTCTGTCTGTCTCTCTCTGTCTGTCTCTCTATCTCTGTCTCTCTCTGTCTCTGTCCGCTCTTTCTCTCTCTCTCTCTCTCTCTCTCTCTCTCTACCTCTGTGTCTGTCTGTCTGTCTCTCTCTGTCTCTCTCTGTCTCTCTCGCTATGTGTGTGTGTGTGTGTGTGTGTGTGCCCCGAACTTCCCAGTTGACCCGCGTAGTGCGTGTCTTCAACTGCGAACAGGCTTTTGGGGATTTACAAGATAACAAAATTTACAATTATGACACTGTTAGAGCATTTAATGTTCAAACAGCCTCGCTGTGTGACTGATATATTATCTGTGTGTTTTTACATTTAGTCAAGTTTTGACTAAATGTTTTAACGTAGAGGGGGAATCGAGACGAGGGTCGTGGTGTATGTGCGTGTGTGTGTGTGTGTGTGTCTGTGTGTGTGTGTAGAGCGATTCAGACTAAACTACTGGACCGATCTTTATGAAATTTGACATGAGAGTTCCTGGGTGTGAAATCCCCGAACGTTTTCTTCATTTTTTTGATAAATGTCTTTGATGACGTCATATCCGGCTTTTCGTGAAAGTTGAGGCGGCACTGTCACGCCCTCATTTTTCAATCAAACTGGTTGAAATTTTGGTCGGGTAATGTTCGACGAAGCCCGGACTTCGGTATTGCATTTCAGCGTGGTGGCTTAAAAATTAATTAATGACTTTGGTCATTAAAAATCTGAAAATTGTAAAAAAAAATAAAAATTTATAAAACGATCCAAATTTACGTTCATCTTATTCTCCATCATTTTCTGATTCCAAAAACATATAAATATGTTATATTCGGATTAAAAACAAGCTCTGAAAATTAAATATATAAAAATTATTATCAAAATTAAATTTTCCAAATCAATTTAAAAACACTTTCATCTTATTCCTTGTAGGTTCCTGATTCCAAAAACATATAGATATGATATGTTTGGATTAAAAACACGCTCAGAAAGTTAAAACGAAGAGAGGTACAGAAAAGCGTGCTATCCTTCCCAGCGCAACTACTACCCCGCTCTTCTTGTCAATTTCACTGCCTATGCCGTGAGCGGTGGACTACGAGTATACGGTCTTGCTGCGTTGCATTGCGTTCAGTTTCATTCTGTGAGTTCGACAGCTACTTGACTAAATGTTGTATTTTCGCCTTACGCGACTTGTTCTTTCTTACCTGGACACATATCATTTTCCGGTTTGATAAAACCCGATTGGATCTCATTGACTGATTTTATGACATACCATGACGTAAGCGTTATGGAGGATTCTGTATGAATGTTCAGGAAGTGACGGATAATCCCATTTTCAAACCAGATAAGGTTTAAGCTACAACTAGTATTGCACAATGATTCCATTTCCAAAGACATTTAGTATTCCTCTTCTTCGCGGACTTCTCATCTCACGGTCAGAACAAGACGTACGTTAGTAGTTTTTTCCGATCTCCCATGTCAATTAATGTTCAGACTTGCTAGTGGCTTTACCCCCTTTGTGTGTACACGTAAGCACAAGACCAAGTGCGCACGGAAAAGATCCTGTAATCTATGTCAGAGTTCGGTGGGTTATAGAATCACAAAAATGCCCAGCATGCCTTCCCCGAAATCGGCGTATGATGCCCGAATAGCGGGGTAAAAACGGTCATACACGTACAAATCCACTCGTGCTAAAAACATGAGTAAACGTGGGAGTTTAAGCCCATTAACGAAGGAGAAGAAGAAGAAGTTTGAAAGCAAGCCCAAATGCCAGTTGTCCATTGCTTGTGAAATGCAGAGTACCACTGAACACAAAAGCTGTGTCAAATGTGTAACTTTGATTATGTTATTCGTTGCAGCGGAGGTAGTTTTTCATGGCCAGCCAATCACCATCAAGGGTGGCAGTCTCCCTGACGAGTATGTTCTGGATCAGTTTCACTTTCACTGGGGTGAAAACGTCTCGTTAGGATCAGAACACAAAATCGACATGAAATCCGCGCCTTTGGAGGTTGGTTGGGTTGCTTACTTGAAGTTCTTTGACTAAAACAAAGTCAATGATTTTTTTTTTTTACACATTTGCAGGCGAATAGCTAAAGTATTAAAACGGCAGTGTTTCGGTCAGAAACAAGTGTGGGTTCTTTTTCTTCTCAAAAATTGGCTATTTTGTATTGAGCAATATTGGGGTATGACTTCAGAGGTCTGAGACCCTACCTGCTCTCGAAATGGTATTTTGGCTAATCTGAGGAATCAGTGGATTAAGATTGTACCAAACCTGGTTACTGTTGGGTTCTCTTTTTGGTAGAATCAGTAGAGTCTTAGTTATTAGGATTGCATGGACGAAATGTTTTCAAAAGTTGAGGTTTTCTTCAAAATTATTGAAGCTGGAGCTTTGAAGCTTTGCATACTTCTAGGGGTTGGAAACCTCCAGACATGCCCCAAATCTTGCTGACCTTCGTTAGGTTAAAGCAGGATCGAGTTCTATCTTTTTCTCAGTTGCTATTGAAATCAGATCCAAAAACAAAGAGACTGCCAACGTTCCAAAATTCAGAATCAAAAAACAAGAAAGGTAGGTTGTTGGAACGTTTGTTATTGACAAAACAATACATTTACAGATATATCGACCCAACGGTCTTTTTAAGTGAAAAGACAAAACAAAAAACTTATCTTGATAGTTCTATCAGTTTGCGTCCACTCGTCTGGAAGCCGAGCGAATGCACCTAAATAACTCATTCACTCGGCTTCCAGACGAGTGGACGCAAACTGATAGAACTATCAAGATAAGTTTTGTGTTTTGTCTGTTCACTTAAAAGACCGTTGGGTCGAAATATCTGTGAATGTATTGTTTTGTCAATAACAAACGTTCTAACAACCTCCTACCTTTCTTGTTTTTTGATATTGAAATCAGAGTTTTCAAACTTTACACACTCCTATGGTTGGGTAACCTTCAGACATGCTCCAAATGTGGTTTACTATCGCCAAATATCAAGGTTGTGCTGAGTAAATAAAACAGGCTATATCTTTCTTTTTTACAGTTTTGAAAATAAAGGTATGAAACTCCACACGTATCCATGGTTTTAATGTATTCCAGACATACGGCAAGCTAGGTAGACCGTGGTAGAATTTCAAGGTCACAGCAGGGTCACGCTTTGGTAAAACAGAACCTGGAGAAATTACAATTTTCTCTTACACTTTTGAAGCTAGAGCTTTGAAACTTTACAAGCTTCCATGGATTGACAACTTCAGATATGATCTAGGTATGGTTGACCCTTGTCAAGGTCGCAGTGGGGTTAAGTTTTGGTCCCAAAATAAAAACTAATTTATTTTCTGGAGCTAAAGCTTTTGAATTTCACACGCTCACGGGGTTTGACCTTAGACATGACCCAAGCATGACCGATCCTCACCAATTTCAAGGTCATCATGGGGTGGAAACGTAGAATATTATCATTTTCTTCATCATTATTGGAGCTATACAGCAGCAGTTGTTTCTTTTGGTTCATATTATGTATGCCAAAAATGAGTCGTGCGAGCATTTTTGGCTCACGTAAGTGTAGCCTATGCGATGCTAACTTTTGTCTGTCTGTGCGTGCGTGCGTGCGTGCGTGCGTGCGTATGTATGTATGTCTGTGGTAGAAGCTTTAACATTTGACTGAACATCGAAATACTAATTTTACCTGGTTATCATTCAAGCAACAGCTTCAAAGTATTGAAGCAATGATCAACATTTCGTCGGCACGTATGTAGTTAAAGTGTGTATCCAAAGAAAACGGGTGGTGGGTTTTTTTTGGGGGGGGGTAAAAACAGCTGACTGGTTTGTGTCGTGTGTGGTATGTAGACCAGGTCAGGGGTCAAGGTTAGGTCAGATCGCGTGAAGGATTGTGGTATAGATACAGTTATCACCGAGCTGCAGTTCGCCGATTCGGAGAAGACGATTTCACATTGTTCGGTTTCGTAGCTCCAGAAAAATAGACAAAAAGATACCAAAGGAGATTTCCTACAGGTTAATCTGCACAGCGTGTTTCCAGTGTCTGCGCGAGGAAGCGCTGTCGAAAGCGCAGTGTCGATCTGGCCATCTGGCAGTCGTGTCCCCGTATTAAGTAGGCTACAGACAGACAGATCTAGATCTAGTGTCTCGCACTCTTGCACCGTGTCACCTATGCTTAAAGTGTGTGTGTATGTGTGACGGAGTGATTGAGTTTGTGTTACTGTTTGTCGATTTCTTACGTGAGCCTTGAAGGCTTCGCCTCTTGTCTCTTCTTGATTGGAGGAGTGGTTAAAATCGGATAAACATTTCATTTTTTTTCGGCAGGGAGTTACTTTTCCAATTCGATGATGATGATGGTGATGACGATGGTAGTGATGGTGATGACGATGATGATGATGATGATGACGATGATGATGATGATGATGATGATAGTGATGACGACGACGACGACGACGATGATGATGATGATGATGATGATGATGATGATGATGATGATGATGATGATGATGATGATGATGATGATGATGATGATGATGATGATGATGATGATGATGATGATGATGATGAATGCTTTGACATTCAGATGCACATCGTTCACCACATGAAGCATTTCGCTGCAAAGGAAAGCGCGACACACCCTTATGGTCTTGCTGTTCTGGGCTTCTTTTTTGAGGTAACCTGTTTGTGTGTGTGTGTGTGTGTGTGTGTGTGTGTGTGTGTGTGTGTGTGTGTGTGTGTGTGTGTGTGTGTGTGTAACGCATTACGACTTGCCGGGTTCCTTGAAAGACTCTCTCTCTCTCTCTCTCTCTCTCTCTCTCTCTCTCTCTCTCTCTCTCTCTCTCTCTCTCTCTCTCTCTCTCTCTCTCTCTCTCTCTCTCTCTCTCTCTCTCTCTCTCTCTCTCTCTCTCTCTCTCTCTCTCTCTTTCTCACTCACTAAAAATTGTAAAAATAATTCAATGATTGGTTCAATAAACCATTCATCCATCCCTCCTTCTCTCCCTCTCTCTGTCTGTCTCTCTCTCTTTGCAGAATCAGCTATGTGTACAGTGCATACGAGTGCGTTATAAAGCTGTTCGTTGAAAGTTCCCGTCCTTTGTTTCTAGATTGTTCCTGAACACAACGACAAGTTCGACGTGCTTCTGAAGCATTTCGAGAAAATCAGCCACAAAGGTAAGTGTGGTTCAGTACGCTTAGGTCCCGGTCACACAACGCTGCGTCCTTACCACGACCATGTCGATCACGCCGATCTGAAAAAAGTTATCAAATCGGGGCATATCGCCGTCAAAATCTAGCACATGGCACTAAAACCCTAGTCACATAATATAGACGCCGCTTCTGCTACGACGGAAAAGTGTCCGAGAGCGTGGCCAATCGTGGGCCAAACTGACGTGGCAGGATCTCCATGAGAGTGGTTTGGTCGGGGTGGGATCTGCTAGGTCGGGAAGCTTGCACGCTCTCCCCGCGCTTATGTTGACCTGCACAAAACAAGCGTATTCGTGTACAGTCGTGATGTAGGTTTTTGTATTCGCCATGTGCTGAATTTTTACGGCGAGCCCCGACTTGATAACTTTTTCAGATCGGAGTGATCGGCATGGTCGTCGTAAAAACGTAGAACGTAAACGGGGGCCATAAAAAAAAAGAACTACATCACGACTGTACTGCACCCAGACCCGGCTACGCTTGTTTTGTGCAGTTCAAAATAAGCGTAGGGAGAGCGTGCAGCTTCGCGGCCAAGCAGATCCCACCCCAACCAAACCACGCTCATGGAGATCCTCCCACGTTTGGCCCACGATTGGCCACGCTCTCCGACAATTTTCCGTAGAAGCGGCGTCTCTGTGTGACTGGGGTATTATGAAGCGTCACGAGTGAAGTCATTACGAGATCTTTCGGCGACAAAGCGAACACTAGCTCTAGCTTCGCGGGTCTAGGGGGTTCATTTCTATGCTCTACAGGGTATATGGCTCAAGTTGGTTTTCTGGTACATTTTTAGGATTGATGGTCTCTTTTACAGGGATCACGTGACAGCCGCTCAAATGTGGGTAACCCCCCCCCCCCCCCCCCCCAAAGTCGCCGACCTGACAAAAACATAAGTTTCTAGATAAATAAAAATTAGAATTGGCAAAATTCATTCAACCTTTACATTCGGGAAGAAAGACCCTTAAGTTATCTATTCGGAACAGGTTCTTTTTCATGGCTATCTCAGTTGTATATTCTTGTATTGACAGGTTCGCTGATGCAAAAAAGCCACCTACATTGGCACGTGTGGTCCCAGCTCTCCCTCACCCCCACCCCCCTCCCCCCTCAATCGCTCTATGTACAACTGTCTATCTGTGATGGGAACACAGGCAACAAGGCAGAGATCGAGCCGTTTGCCTTGCTCTCCCTCACCCCCATCCCCCCTCACTCGCTCTATGTACAACTGTCTATCTGTGATGGGAACACAGGCAACAAGGCAGAGATCGAGCCGTTTGCCTTGCTCTCCCTCACCCCCATCCCACCCCACCCGCTCTATGTACAACTGTCTATCTGTGATGGGAACACAGGCAACAAGGCAGAGATCGAGCCGTTTGCCTTGCTCTCCCTCACCCCCATCCCCCCTCACTCGCTCTATGTAGGGGAAAGGCTCCTAATATGGACCGGCTCCTAATATGGACCACCTCCTGTTCTGACAAACTAACGGCGCTAGAGCGCTCAAAAAAGTTTTATTCGCTGTATTCACCCTCTCTGGATAACTTGCACATGTCAAAACAGTTGCAGAAACCGAAATCTCAAAACCGTTAGGCTTTTTCTCTTTTTTTCACTTTTGGCAGCGTTCACACTAAATTTGCTGCCTAAAACGGACTCGTTTCTGTCCACAGCCAAAGCTTTTATCACACAAAAATTGCTTTATATGACAGCTAAGACCGTATTTGTTACATTTTAGCAGTGTTGACCCCGAGTTTCTACTGCAAACAAAAAATAATAGCAAACTGTCAAAGTATGTGCGAGTCCCCTAATATGGACCACCTTCAACAAATCGAAGAAAATAAAAGCTAAAGGCTATTTTCATTAATTCATTAAGAAGCTTGCTGGAAATAACCTATAACTAGCCCTCGAGATTTAAAAAAAAGGTAACAAAAAAGTCTTCTTTTCGTGGAAGTTGATAATTTCACTTATTTTCACTCTGTTTTTGATAAGCTTCTTCAGTTTCCTGGTGTGCTTCAAATAATGCTCTCATCAACCCGAAAAAGATAAACATGATCTAGAGCATATTTTAATTAGTCTGACTTGTACACTGAATTGTATCATGTTATTTTGAAATATAGGGGGCTTTTTACAGTGATTCGTGAAGGCCACTTCACTGGTCCATATTAGGCGCCCAGGCTCCTAATATGGACCATTTGTGATTTTTTTCTGTATTTAATTTTTGCTGAATGTCTATCAAAGCTATGTCACTCTAATTAGGCCTGACGGTTAACCTAAGAGAGAAGGACTACCAAACACAAAATGAAACTTTTTCGCAAGAAAACAAGCTAGTTATCAGCATGAAACAAAAAGTGGTCCATATTAGGAGCCCTTCCCCTACAACTGTCTATCTATGATGGGAACACAGGCAACAAGACAGAGATCGAGCCGTTTGCCTTGCTGGACTTGATACCGGAGGATGCCAAGACTTACTACCGTTACTTCGGCAGTCTCACCACGCCCCCCTGCTACGAGACCGTCATCTGGACCCTCTTCACCAACAAAATTAAGATCGACGAGTCACAGGTTAGTCCCCCCCCCCCCCTCTCACCCCCACCCTGCTCCCTCCATTTTTCTAATGTATTCTTCTTTTTTTAGAGCACGACCCCCCTTACAACCCCCCCCCCCCCCCCCCACCAAAAAAAAAAAAAAAAAAAAACACGCTCACAAATGAAACACACACACACATGTACATAGACACAGAGGCACACACACACACACGCTATCACGCGCACGTACACACACACACGCACACACAAACACACAAGCACATGCACACACGCACGCACAGCAGTCTTGTAAGGGGGGAGGGGGTGGGACTGAGAAAGCCAGTCTTAAATCAAGGTTTCCTGAGTAGGAGTTCCACGATAACGAATCTGTCATACTGGCTTTATTATGGTTTGAGTTTTGGCCAACACACACACACACATACACACACTGACTCACACACACACACACACTCGGACTCACACATACACACACACACACACACACGCATACACACTGACACACATACACTGACTCACACACATACACATACACACTGACTCACACACACACATACACACTGACTCACACACACACACATACACACTGACTCACAGACACACACACACATACACACTGACTCACACACACACACACACACTGACTCACACACACACACATACACACTGACACACACACACCGGTCTCGAATAGCAGCTAGCATCTGCTGAAGAGACATTAAACCCCAAAAACCAACCAACACACACACACACTGACTCACACACACATACACACTGTCACACATACACACTGACACACACACATACTGACACACACACTGACACACACACACACACTGACACACACACACACACTGTCTCACACACACACACTGACTCACACACACACATACACACTGACTCACACACACACACTGACACATACACACTGACACACACACACACTGACACACACACACACACACACACAAACACACACTGACTCACACACACACACACTGACACACATAGACTGACACACACACACTGACTCACACACACCCACACACTGACTCACACACACACTGACTCACACACACACTGACTCACACACATACACACTGACACACACTGACTCACACACACACTGACACACACACACACTGACACACACTGACTCACACACACACTGACACACACACTGACACACACACACATACACACACACACTGACTCCCACACATACTGACACACACACACACACACTGACTCACACACTGACACACACACACACTGACTCACACACACACACACTGACTCACACACACACACACACACACACTTACTCACACCCACACTGATGCACACACACACACATACACACTGACTCACACACACATACACACTGACTCACACACACACATACACACTGACTCACACGACACACACACTGACACACACACACTGACACACACACACACTTACTCACACACCCACACACACACACACACAGACTCCCACACACAATCTCCCCTTTGTCGTTTCCACCTAACCGCACCCTGGTGCAACTCGTTCTAGCTGGGTGTGTTCCGCACGCTGAAGACGGTGGCAGTTGGTGGGGCAGAGGTCAGCATCACCAACGACTTCAGGCCACTGCAGGAGCTTCACGAGCGCAACGTCATCTCCAACGATCGCAACGCGCTCCAAAGCGTGGTACATATGCTGGCCAAGGAGATTCGCGAGGACATCAAAAAGCTCCAGCAGGGTTGCGGCAATATTAATCCTAGTAAGAGTAATGCTGCACCCGCCCCTCCGGCATCCACCTCCTGCGTCATCATCCGCTGTCTGACGTCACTGGTGGCTTTGGGGCTGCTGCTTGGGTGGAAGGCGGTGGGGAGGGTGTAGCAGGTAGGTCGGGAGGTTGTCGTTGTGACGAACTTCTTGGTGGTTTTCTTTAAACATGATTTTGAAATGCGCGTTTTTTGTTTGTGAAAAATAGAAAAATAAGGCCTTAAGAAAAATAAGCCCTTAAAAAAATAAGGCCTTACAAAAATAAGGCCTTATTTTTCTGCGCATCACTACTGCTCACCCTATTGGCAACACACAATAACTTAATGACACATATAGACGACAACACACACACACATACACTCATACGCACGCGCACACTCACGAACGCACATATGCGTGTGAGCGCGAAAAAAGAGATAATAAATGGAACAAGAGAAAACATTTCCAAACGATAAACATTATGACACTGGTTGAAATCGGTTGTCGTACCTGGACTCTCCTGTACACCTGTGCCTACCCTAACATTTGCAAACACACACACACACGCACACGCACTCACTCACACAAACGTAGACACATAGACACACAGATACGTAAAGACATTACAACACACGCACGCGCGCGCGCACACGCACACACACACACACACACACACACTCTCTCCCTCTTTCTATCTTTCTCTCTCTGTCTGTCAGTCCGTCCGTCAGTTCGTTCGTCAGTCCTTCTGTCTATCAGTCCGTCTGTTTGTCTGTCTCTCCTCTCTCTCTCTCTAACGCCGCTCTCTCTGTGTACCAGCATACAAATGATATTTTTGTAAGGCCTTTTTTTTTTAAGTCCTTATTTTTTTTAAGGCCTTATTTCCAATATGACCTTAGAAAAATAAGGCCTTATTTCTGATAAGGCCTTATTCTAAAATAAGGCCTTAAAAAAAATAAGGCCTTAAAAAATAAAGCCTATTAAAAAAAAGCCCATAAAAAAATAAGTCCTTATTTTAGAAATAAGGCCTTATTTCTTGAAAATAAGCCCTTATTTCCTTATTCATTTAAGGCCTTATTTTTTACCATTTGCGCCAAGGATAGCAAAGCTTGGCTTTTCTGGATTTACAAAAAGATGTACTCCCTCTACAAATCTCTTGGCTTGCATTCATAAATCTGAATGAATTTTGCGTACTGGACTCGTTGTTTGTGTTTTGATTGATCTACGAAAGAGTTCTCTCTTTGGAGTTAAATGTATTTTTGAGGTTTTCCTCCTGTACTCTACACGTTTTTTATATTTAGTCAAGTTTTGACTAAATATTTTAACGTAGAGGGGGGAATCGAGACGAGGGTCGTGGTGTATGTGCGTGTGTGTGTCTGTGTGTGTGTGTAGAGCGATTCAGACTAAACTGCTGGACCGATCTTTATGAAATTTGACATGAGAGTTCCTGGGTATGAAATCCCCGAACGTTTTTTTCATTTTTTTGATAAATGTCTTTGATGACGTCATATCCGGCTTTTCGTGAAAGTTGAGGCGGCACTGTCACGCCCTCATTTTTCAACCAAATTGGTTCAAATTTTGGTCAAGTAATCTCCGACAAAGCCCGGACTTCGGTATTGCATTTCAGCTTGGTGGCTTAAAAATTAATTAATGACTTTGGTCATTAAAAATCTGAAAATTGTTAAAAAAAAATAAAAATGTATAAAACGATCCAAATTTACGTTCATCTTATTTTCCATCATTTTCTGATTCCAAAAACATATAAATATGTTATATTTGGATTAAAAACAAGCTCTGAAAATTAAATATATAAAAATTATTATCAAAATTAAATTGTCGAAATCAATTTAAAATCACTTTCATCTTATTCCTTGTCGGTTCCTGATTCGAAAAACATATAGATATGATATGTTTGGATTAAAAACACGCTCAGAAAGTCAAAACAAAGAGAGGTACAGAAAAGCGTGCTATCCTTCTTCGCACAACTACTACCCCGCTCTTCTTGTCAATTTGACTGCCTTTGCCATGAGCGGTGGACTGACGATGCTACGAGTATACGGTCTTGCTGAAAAATGGCATTGCGTTCAGTTTCATTCTGTGAGTTCGACAGCTACTTGACTAAATGTTGTATTTTCGCCTTACGCGACTTGTTACATTTAGTCAGGTTTTGACTAAATGTTTTAACGTAGAGGGGGGAATCGAGACGAGGGTGTGGTGTATGTGTGTGTGTGTGTGTGTGTAGAGCGATTCAGAGAAAACTACTGGACCGATCTTCATGAAACTTGACATGAGAGATCCTGAGTATAGTATCTCCAGAATTTTTTTTCATTTTTTTTATAAATGTCTTTGATGACGTCATATCCGGCTTTTCGTGAAAGTTGAGGCGGCACTGTCACGCTCTCATTTTTCAACCTAATTGGTTGGAATTTTGGTCAAGTAATCTTCGACGAAGCCCGGACTTTGGTATTGCATTTCAGCTTGGAGGCTTAAAAATTAATTAATGAGTTTGCTCATTAAAGTTGTCATTAAAGTCGATTTTTCGCAAACAGATTTAAAATTGATTGCATCGTATTCTTTATCACATTCTAAATCTAAAAATATATACATATGTCATGTTTACTCTTAAAATGTGATCACAATTAACGAAAATAGATGAATTAATCTTACGATCAAAATGTAAGAAATCGATCCAAAAATGATTTCATCTTATTCTTTATCATTTCCTGATTCCAAAAACATATAGATATGATAGGTTGTATTCAAAACAAGCTCAGAAAGTTAAAAAGAATACAGAAAAGCGCGCTTTCCCGCTTAGCACAATACGCTACCGCGCTAATCTGGCGTGTCAATATCACTACGTTTTGCACATGGGAGGTGAGCGATTTCCTTCACGCGGGGATTGACGAAGTTGTACTGTCTTGGTGAAAAAATACAGTGCGTTCAGTTTCATCCCGTGAGTTCGACAGCTTGACTAAATGTAGTAATTTCGCCTTACGCGACTTGTTGCTTCTTTCTTGTTCTTGACTTCTGTTGTTTTTTTTTTATGTGTGTAAAGAAACCATGTTTTTGTTGTTGTTATTTTTGTGGGTGGTTTTTTGACTCACATGCGAAGCAAAAGTGAGTCTATGTACTCACCCGAGTCGTCCGTCCGTCCGTCCGTCCGGCCGTCCGGAAAACTTTAACGTTGGATATTTCTTGGACACTATTCAGTCTATCAGTACCAAATTTGGCAAGATGGTGTATGATGACAAGGCCCCAAAAAACATACATAGCATCTTGACCTTGCTTCAAGGTCAAGGTCGCAGGGGCCATAAATGTTGTCTAAAAAACAGCTATTTTTCACATTTTTCCCATTTTCTCTGAAGTTTTTGAGATTCAATACCTCACCTATATATGATATATAGGGCAAAGTAAGCCCCATCTTTTGATACCAGTTTGGTTTACCTTGCTTCAAGGTCAAGGTCACAGGAGCTCTTCAAAGTTGGATTGTATACATATTTTGAAGTGACCTTGACCCTGAACTATGGAAGATAACTGTTTCAAACTTAAAAAAATATGTGGGGCACATGTTATGCTTTCATCATGAGACACATTTGGTCACATATGATCAAGGTCAAGGTCACTTTGACCCTTATGAAATGTGACCAAAATAAGGTAGTGAACCACTAAAAGTGACCATATCTCATGGCAGAAAGAGCCAATAAGCACCAATGTACTTCCTATGTCTTGAATTAACAGCTTTGTGTTGCTTGACCTTGGGTCAAGGTCACATGTATTTTGGTAGGAAAAATGTGTAAAGCAGTTCTTGCTAGGTTTAGCTGAAGGTCAAGGTCATGTAAAGGTCAAGCATGTGAGTCGTATGGGCTTTGCCCTTCTTGGTTTTTTTTTTTTGGGGGGGGGGGGGGGCTAACTGTCGTTTAAATCTATGCCTTTGCCGGTTAGTACCTATTCTTTATTCATGAAACAAGGAAAGTCAATCAAAACGTTATTAATTTTAGTCCTCTTCAGTTTTCAATGTGGAAAAAAAAGAAAAAAAGTTTTGATTGGCTTTGGTGTTTCTTTGTTGTTTCCTCTTTTTGTCCTTTTCTTTTAATGTATGGAGCAGACTTTTGTCTGGGCTCCTTTTTTACTTCATTAGTTGTGTAACGTGTGGCTAACCATGTATTATACTTCATTATACTCAAGACGGTCACAATATTTCTCTCGGAGTTAGGAACTACATTATTGTTTTATTATTGAACATGCTCAGTGTCCTAAACGTAATCCAGCCTGTGTATGGTTTTTGAATGCCTTTATGTTGTACGTGTCTTTAGATTTTTTTCTCTTTATGCTGGTGTTTTTGTGTTTTGTTTTAATTATTTCCAAAGCTGGACAAAGTCTCGTTTACACCATACGTACCTTGTGTTTGATAATGCTTCTAAAAGCACGATCCTTCTCGTGAAAACAGTTTGGCTCAGCATGTCAGATCAGGCCAGATACTACCATCCTTCCACTGAGACAGATTCCAAAAATCAATACCCTGACTGCTTGCAGTGGTAAGTGGACATTTTTGTATGAATTAATTTCTTAAATAGTGTACACGAAATAAATTTATTCAAAAATAAAAAATCCACTGTGCAAAGATAGCAACATAGTTGTTCATTTTTGGTATGTGACCAAGTGGAGAGATAGCTTTATCCCATGTACAATCCTGGCCAGATCCGAGACGGTGATCTGATTTGTTCACACGGGAAGGCGTGTGCCTGTAATCTGCTGCGCATAAACAAGGAGGGAGGTGAGAGAGATTAGCAGGTGCTCGAAATAGAAGTAGCAGGGGAAAAGCTATCACAATATGCTCTGCGATGAAACGACACCCCCTTGGTACCAACCAAAATTTTCCCGAAATTGCAACTGACCTGTCGTTATGGTATATTTTGATCCAGAAATAGACAAAGGGAAATCAGGGGGTGTCCTCAATTGGACGGGGTACTCTCATTGGGGTGGGGGATGGGGGGGGGGGGGGGGGGCGGGCGGCGTGCTTCACATTGCAGGTTTGTTACAACAGCTGTTCTGTAGGCTGTTATTTGCGGGGGAATGTCTTCAATTGTTTGCAGCAAATTTGTTATCTAAAGACATAGGCATATGTTTTTGTGTGATTTGTTTTTGCTGCAATTGCCAGACTGAGTCTTTTAAAAAATGTGTTTTACCAACGCATTTATTCCAAGAAATCTTCTTTCTTGGTTTTGCTGGAGTTGTAAATATTTATAATAATTTGTGTGTGTGTGTAGACAATGATTTACAAAAGCATCTTCTCCCAGAAATCCAATTGTTTTAAGTCTCGTTCCTTTGCTAAGGGGATGGGTGTATTTGTTTGCGTGACTGGTTGGCTGACATTTCCCAGCCTTGAGTTTGAAAAAGAAACAATCATTCCCCTTCCAGAGTTTAAACATACCTCACATCACATGCAAACAACCATGTGAGCCATTACTGATATGTCCAGGCTTTTAAAGGCATACTAACGCACTCCCGTGTTTACAAAGTGTAGTTTGCCCACAATCGATGTCAAACGCACCATAAGACCATATAATGACGATACGTCACCATGCGCGGACCATAATACATGCATTACAGCTTGTTCTAGCCTCTGAAAAAGTGAGGATGTCAACAAAGCCGCGGTGTTCTCTCCCTTGCATCAACGTTACATGTGTTGCCAAATCTATAAATAGGACGATCCAGATCAAAATGAAAATTCAAATATCTCAACATTTAAGGGGTCCTAGACCACAATATTTTGCAGGGAACTTAATTTAGTCTGTCTCCAGCTGTTGGTAAAGCAATTAGCGTGTATAGTCATCGAGTACATATGGCTTTAAATGTGACTAAAAATAAAAGTGCTGTCACACATACAATAAGAACACCTTTACATTTCGACACCAAACACCAAACAACAGCCTGGCTGCTTCCCTTGCACAGCTGGATTTTTTTAATTTTTAATTAATTTTGCTGATAGACACTGGTGTCAGTCTTTCTTTATTTATTTGGTGTTTAACGTCGTTTTCAACCTTTCGAGGTTATATCGCGACGGAGGGAAGGGGGGTGATGGGATAGAGCCACTTGTCAATTGTTTCTTGTTCACAAAAGCACTAATCAAAAATTTGCTCCAGGGGCTTGCAACGTAGTACAATGTATTACCTTACTGGGAGAATGCAAGTTTCCAGTACAAAGGACTTAACATTTCTTACATACTGCTTGACTAAAATCTTTACAAACATTGACTATATTCTATACAAGAAACACTTAACAAGGGTAAAAGGAGAAACAGAATCCGTTAGTCGCCTCTTACGACATGCTGGGGAGCATCGGGTAAATTCTTTCTCGTCCCAACCAATATGGGACTCCCCCTAACCCGCAGGGGGTACTGGTGTCAGTCACGAAATTAATTCTGTCTAGATGTGGATCTGGATACCCACTGGATGTTGGGGTATACATCATAGGAGTCGATTTCTTTTATGTGTGACGAATGGTGAGCATATCGACATTAAAAAAAAGACCTCTTTATACATGGTTGTATTTTTTAAGTTTTATAAAATATCTAATTCTGTAAAACAAAAACAAAAAAATTCATTTCACATGAAAAGCAGTCAGGCTGAAAATTGTGTGTGCTCAAGTGAGAGGATGCTCCCATCCCTTTACGTCCTTTACGGTTCTATTGTAGATAAGTACATGATGTACATGGGGAGGAATAAGGTTCCTTTAACATGGGACATACAGTGGAACCCCCCTTTAAAGACCTCCAAAAATCTGTGAAAAGCAAGGTTTAACAAATCGCGTAAGGCGAAAATACAACATTTAGTCAAGTAGCTGTCGAACTCACAGAATGAAACTGAACGCAATGCCATTTTTCAGCAAGACCGTATACTCGTAGCATCGTCAGTCCACCGCTCATGCTCATGGCAAAGGCAGTGAAATTCACAAGAAGAGCGGTTTAGTAGTTGCGCTGAGAAGGATAGCACGCTTTTCTGTACCTCTCTTCGTTTTAACTTTCTGAGCGTGTTTTTAATCCAAACATATCATCTATATGTTTTTGGAATCAGGAACCGACAAGAAATAAGATGAAAGTGTTTTTAAATTGATTTCGAAAATTTAATTTTGATAATAATTTTTATATTTTTAATTTTCAGAGCTTGTTTTTAATCTAAATATAACATATTTATATGTTTTTGGAATCAGAAAATGATGGAGAATAAGATAAACATAAATTTGGATCGTTTTATAAAAACATTTTTTTTTTTACAATTTTCAGATTTTTAATGACCAAAGTCATCAATTAATTTTTAAGCCACCAAGCTGAAATGCAATACCGAAGTCCGGGCTTCGTCGAAGATTACTTGACCAAAATTTCAACCAATTTGGTTGAAAAATGAGAGCGTGACAGTGCCGCCTCAACTTTCACGAAAAGCCGGATATGTCGTCATCAAAGACATTTATCGAAAAAATGAAAAAATCCGTCCGGGGATATCGTACCCAGGAACTCTTATGTCAAATTTCATAACGATCGATCCAGTAGTTTAGTCTGAATCGCTCTACACACACACACACAGACACACACACACACGCACATACACCATGACCCTCGTCTCGATTCCCCCCTCTACGTTAAAACATTTAGTCAAAACTTGACTAAATGTAAAAAGGTGGGAGTCTTAAAATGGGGGTAAATTTACAGAAGTTTTGAACAACAAAATTTGAAAAAGGGGGAGCCTTAAATTAGGGGGGGGGGGGGGGGGGGGGTTCACTGTATACATGTTAATTCAGTTCACAAGATTACATGTCTATATGGGCATTTTAACCAGGTACAGTTATCTCCTGAAATCCTAGTATGAACTACTCTTTGAAATCCAGTGATATTGTTTGATCAATGAGTATGTGTAACCTCAGTTTTGTTGTTATTATAAGAAATATGTTTGGTTAAATGTAGGCGAAGATTTTTTGCTAATGTGGTTTTGTTTGTTACTCTTGTTACACATTGGATTCCTTCAAGTTGTGATATTCTTAACTATCATATTTGTTATTAATGTAGCGTAAGTGATAATCTTACATTTCATATTTGTTATTTCATGTAGTATTAGTGATAATCTTTCCTGCTGTTCATGTAGCCCTGGTAGCTTTATAAAAATAAAAATGCCTCTGTTCTGTGTCTGTTTGTGTTCTGAACCTTCCAGTAAGCAAGACATTTAAAAAATATAAAAACTGTTCATTTGACTTTCTTTTGATGTATTGTATAAATGTTCACGTGGTGTATGTCTGTGCATACCTGGGTGCACATTTTTGTCTTCACGTTTGACGTCACTATCGCTAATACAGAAAAAAAGTATCATGTATGCCTCAGCAAGCCTGGTTACATTTTTTTCCTAAAGTTTTATGTTGCATTGTAGCTTACAACAATATTTGCATGGAAACATACACTTTGAAAAAAACAACAACCAACAACCCACATTTACTTAGATTTACGATTCTGCACAAAACAATCGATTAACTCTACCACAGAGGCCAGAAAACTATTCCCAGTCATTTGCATCTGTATCAAAAGAAAAAGATACATTCTTTCCTGTATAAACCATAATGACTACCATTAAAATCTGCCCATGCTTTAAAGTAGGCTCATGCCATCCTTCAAACTGAACACGTTGACAAATTCAATGGCATTTCTACTTTCTGTGTTCAGTGGAATTTTGTTGTTGAATTATGTGTGTGTGGGATGCGTTGTGTGTGTGTGTGTGTGTGTGAATGTGTGTGTGTGTGTGTGTGTGTGTGTGTGTGTCATTGTGATGGTGTGTGTGTGATGGAATAATTATGTGTGTGTGATCTCTGTGGTGTGCGCACCTGCACATGTCTATATGAATACACAGGTGATAATGAAATATGAATACACAGGTGATAATGAAGTACATGTATATACTACATACAACTACAAGTAATATACTGACAAAGCAGAATCACTTGTCTTTGTCCATTGAACCAACCAACAACAAAAACACATAAAAAAAGAAGAAGAATCAGCCACTCAGACTTTGTATGAACAAAATCTCTTTACTTATAGCCAGACAAAAAACAAAAACAAAAAAAGTAACCAACACATAACCGTTTTTTGTTCACTTCTAAAAAAATAAATGAGAAGCAGCTGCCATTCACTGATGTGTACACACATGGACATACACACAACAAAATGCTGTCCAAAACCGATTCAAAATGATAATGAAATGTGTGTGTATGGATGGATGGATGTGTGTGTGTGTGTGTGGATGTGGGTTAGGATGTGTGTGGATGTGTGTTTGCATCCGTGCATCATGTGTGTGTGTGGAGTGAAGTGTTATAAAGAAAGCCACCCCCCCCCCCCAAAAAAAAAAAAAAACCAAGACATAACAAAAATATATATATACAAGAGGCGAAGCCTTCAAGGCTCACGTAAGAAATCGACAAACAGTAACACAAACTCAATCACTCCGTCACACATACACAGTAAGCGTAGGTGACACGGTGCAAGAGTGCGAGACACTAGATCTGTCTGTCTGTAGCCTACTTACGGGGACACGACTGCCAGATGGACAGATCGACGCTGCGCTTTCGACAGCGCTTCCTCGCGCAGACACTGGAAACACGCTGCGCAGAAGTTAACCTGTAGGAAATCTCCTTTGGTATCTTCCTTATCTATTTTTCTGGAGCTACAAAACCGAACAATGTGAAATCGTCTTCTCCGAATCGGCGAACTGCAGCTCGGTGATAACTGTATCTATACCACAAAGGCACAATCCTTCACGCGATCTGACCTAACCTTGATCCCTGACCTGGTCTACATACCACACACGACACAAACCAGTCACCTGTTTTTACCACCCCCCCCCCCCCCCCCCCACCCCCCACCCGTTTTCTTTGGATACACACTTTAACTACATATGTGCCGACGAAATGTTGATCATTGCTTCAATACTTTGAAGTTGTTGCTTGAATAATAACAAGGTAAAATTAGTATTTCGGTGTTCAGTCAAATGTTAAAGTTTCTACCACAGACATCTATCTATCTATCTATATATATATATACGACTAGTGTCTGTCTGTCTGTCTGTCTGTCTGTCTGTCTGTGTGTGTGTGTGTGTGTGTGCACGATGCACGGCCAAAGTTCTCGATGTATCTGCTTCAAATTTGGTGGGCATATTCAGGTACACCCGGGACAGGACACAACCTGGTCGATATTTCAACACGTGCTCTCAGCGCGCAGCGCTGAACCGATTTTGGTTCCACCTCAGCTACCCGGGCCCCCATACCGACACACCAAAGCCGCTAGACCACATCACAACGCCAAAGTTCTCGGTGGATCTTTTTCAAATTTGGACACCGTATTCAGCTACACCCCGGACACAATATCATCGATGAGATATTTCAACACGTGCTCTCAGCGCGCAGCGCTGAACCGATTTTGGTTTTTCTGTTCATTTCACCATTCCCAGTAACTCTTCCTTATCTTCTCCAGTGTTTTGCGTTTATCTCCCTTCCTTCGTGTGGCTTCAATCCATATCCCCGTTTCTATGTTACTATTTTTAGAATGTCACTGCGCTGTCCAGAACGCTTCCCTTGCACCCGTAAGTTGTTCTTACTGTCAAAGTGAAAAGGTCGAATCAATATATATTCACGCGAAAAATACACTGTCATCTATCTCTATATATTTATAGATATAGATATACATATATATATATATACGGCTTCTCTGTGTGTGTGTGTGTAAGCAACACCTGTCGATTATAGAGTTCTGTTTGTGATGGGGTCTAGCGGCTTTTGTCTGTCTGTATGTTCTGGCATTTGAGAAGCCACAACAGATAATATAGGGCTAAGATATAAGCTCTAAAATTCTCAATCCCGTTTGACAGGACTTCGCCTTCAAAGGTGAATGTGGTGAACCGCCACGCTCTCTGTCTCGCGATTCACCCCGGC
The DNA here is from genome assembly GCF_037325665.1 of Littorina saxatilis. Taxonomy (NCBI): domain Eukaryota; kingdom Metazoa; phylum Mollusca; class Gastropoda; order Littorinimorpha; family Littorinidae; genus Littorina; species Littorina saxatilis. The sequence continues at coordinate 27,550,191 of NC_090253.1, forward strand.
GAAGCCGAGTATTCCTCTAGTACATACATACATACTTACATACATACGCATGCACGCACGCACAGACAGACAAAAGTTAGCATCGCATAGGCTACACTTACGTGAGCAAAAAAAGCACAGCCAGCATCTGTACCTGGATTTACCTAGGCTTTCACCAGTTTTATTTGTTCTACAATGTTCTTTGAGAAATATTATGATTTCCCTTGGCTGTTTAAAAAAAGTTTAACAACTTTACCCCCCTTTCCAGGCTAATTTTGGTAAGGGCAGGGGTGTGTATATCAAGAGGGGATGGGATACAAATCTGAGAAAAAATCAGGGAGGGGGTCTTAAATTGGGGATTCCACTATATGAATGAGAAAGAGGTGAATAACAAAAGGAACATACACAAGAAGTCTGCGGGGTGGGAGTGGAGGTGGGTGAGAGGCGTGTGTGTGTGACGGGTATGGGATAGGGGTGGAGGGTGGGTGGGTGAGAGGGGTGTGTGTGTGACGGGTATGGGATAAGGGTGGAGGGGGGGGGTGAGAGGGGTGTGTGTGTGACGGGTATGGGATAGGGGTGGGAGTGGAGGTGGGTGAGAGGCGTGTGTGTGTGACGGGTATGGGATAGGGGTGGAGGGGGGGGGGGAGAGGGGTGTGTGTGTGTGACGGGTATGGGATAGGGGTGGGAGTGGAGGTGGGTGAGAGGCGTGTGTGTGACAGGTATGGGATAGGGGTGGAGGGGGGGTGAGAGGGGTGTGTGTGTGACGGGTATGGGATAGGGGTGGAGAGGGGTGTGTGTGTGACGGGTATGGGATAGGGGTGGAGGGGGGTGGGTGAGAGGGGTGTGTGTGTGACGGGTATGGGATAGGGGTGGAGGGGGGGGGGGGTGAGAGGGGTGTGTGTGACGGGTATGGGATAGGGGTAGAGGGGGGGTTGGTAAGAGGGGTGTGTGTGTGACGGGTATGAGATAGGGGTGGAGGGGGGGTGAGAGGGGTGTGTGTGTGACGGGTATGGGATAGGGGTGGAGGGGGGGTTGGTGAGAGGGGTGTGTGTGTGTGACGGGGTGAGAGGGGTGTGTGTGTGACGGGTATGGGATAGGGGTGGAGGGGGGGTGAGAGGGGTGTGTGTGTGACGGGTATGGGATAGAGGTGGAGGGGGGGGGGGGAGAGAGCGTTGTGTGTGTGACGGGTATGGAATAGGGGTGGAGGAGGGGGGGTGAGGGGGTGTGTGGGAGGGGGTTTGGGATAGGGTTAGTTGGAGAGGGGTGTGTACGTGTGTGTGAGAGGGGGTAAGGGATTTTTTAAAGATCACAGTCTAGGGGTATGCATGCACAGCTAATGCTTTCAAAGGTACTAAAATATATAATGTATGCAAATCAAAGCACCACCAGAATTCAAAGCAGTAAATGTTCAAACATAAAGTGTAGAACAAGAAACATGAAAAAAACTTCTTATGAAGGAACAAATATCGTAACATGTTCATCAGCAGCTCTGTAAACACACTTATGTACATAAACAATTCATGTACAGTGAAACCCCCCCTTTTAAGACCACACCCCCCCCCCCCCCACCCCCCCCCCACACCCCAAATTTAAGACCTACAGTAGTCATTGAAACACAAAAATACCCTTCATGGTTCCCCCGAAAGCGGTGTATGGCAGCCTGAATGGCGTGGTCATGCACGTAAAAATCCACTCGTGCAAAAATATGAGTGAACGTGTGAGTTTCAGCCCATGAACGAAGAAGAAGAAGACTCCCTCCTTTTTAAGACCTGTTTTTCTCAGAGTTTTGGAAGCTTTAAGGGGGGTTCCACTGTATGCATCTGGCATGGATCCTTACAGAATCAGCAACATGCCATACCTTCAAACACTGTTTTACACCTTCTCATATTTATAAACATAAAACCATTTAGATATAACCTTGAAGAAAAATAGAAAAAGACACTGGCCCCTTGTATAAACTTCAATATTGCAAAAAGACTGGTTCGCTTTAGACATTTTATAAAATTGAAGGAAAATGCCCAACATAAAATAAGCAATGAACATAGTCTCATATAAAACATTATTTCACTGACGACTCTGCAAGATTTTGGTCTCTTCCTTTTGATTTCATATACATGTACATGTACTGTATATGCATACTCATTTATATGCATGTGTATGAGTACCTGGAGAGTCATATGACAAAATGTGATGCTGTGTTCTACAATTCTCTATTCACCTGCAAGATTTCACTTATATTTGACAAAATCCCAAGAAAAACACATGCAACTAAGTTTTTCAAATGCATTCCTAGTTGCAGGTACATGTACCTGTGGGCATTTATAATCTCAACTTGAGTTCTCAAAGTACTGTAGCACAATTTTTACATGTGCATGTAAACTGAACCATATTGCTAGTATATTTTTGCTACTGAAATGACCGAAGAAATCTAGGTATAACAAAAAATAGCAGAAGAAATACACACACATACTCAACTCTGGAAACTCAGGACTTTTGGGGCAAAAATAATGTTCACAATGTAGATTTCCTGTTTCGTAAATTTTTGTATGAATGGCTCTAATGAAATATATTTGTAAAAAAAAAAAAAAAGAAGAAATTTCAATCACTGCAATATCATGGACAGAATAATGATCCTATAAAATGCAATTTATACATATATATATATGTATCAGACAATCAAAGAGAGTGAAAGTACATCTGTATGTTCAGACACTTTCACTGGTGAACATGCGTTTGTGTGTGTGTGTAGCAAATAAGCCCATGCTTGTGCATAAACAAAAATTCCACTCTGTATTCTTCTTTTGATGTGTGGCTTATAGACCGGAAGCACCTAATGTGATGTTTATTCTCAATTTTATCTCAAAAGTGGGGGTTGCGCCCTATATAACAAAGCGCCTTATAGTCCCGAAAATACAGTACGTGTAATTTAAACTTGCATGGTTTTGTTTTTTAAGTCGTACATCTGGACTTTCTTTGTATCAACAACAAACACAGACGCCCTGCCCATTTTGACCACCTCAAATGATTCTTTCTTTCTTTATTTGGTGTTTAACGTCGTTTTCAACCACGAAGGTTATATCGTGACGGGGAAAGGGGGGGAGATGGGATAGAGCCACTTGTCAATTGTTTCTTGTTCACAAAAGCACTAATCAAAAAATTGCTCCAGGGGCTTGCAACGTAGTACAATATATGACCTTACTGGGAGAATGCAAGTTTCCAGTACAAAGGACTTAACATTTCTTACATACTGCTTGACTAAAATCTTTACAAAAATTGACTATATTCTATACAAGAAACACTTAACAAGGGTAAATGGAGAAACAGAATCCGTTAGTCGCCTCTTACGACATGCTGGGGAGCATCGGGTAAATTCTTCCCCCTAACCCGCGGGGGGTACCTCAAAGGATCCTATTGTGCGTTTTCTTGTATATACTTCACCCATAGTGACCACCTATCTTTAACAATCACTTTTGGTCAGTCCCTTGCAGTCCTGGCGTTAACCGGTAATTACCAGTATTTTACCGGTTGAAATGAGAAAATACCGGAACAAAATTGGCTGCCGGTATGACCTACCGGTTGATTTTTAAAACGGTTTTTTTTTTATGGTAATACAACAAATCCAGTACTCTGAGTTGGACTCTTACTGGTTCCAATGACCAGCTTACCGTTTTTTTCTGCACTGTTTGCATCATAAAAGTGTGCATACCGGTTTGAAAAATACTAGCTCTTCGCTGGTCGTTATAAACAGGTTCAACTGTACATCACATGACATTATGTACGCTGGTGTGTTTTTATGAAAACATACTTCCTCCACCACAAAAAATGTAGCACTTTCCTTTTGAACACAAAAATCTTAATCTTCATTGTGATGCCAAACTAATAGCTTCTTAGTTCTTGTAAAATTCACAACAGAAATATCAAAAAGCATAAATGCATACAAAAAAATCCTTATAAATCTTTCTTTCTTTCTTTCTTTATTTGGTGTTTAACGTCGTTTTCAACCGTTCAAGGTTATATCGCGACGGGGAAAGGGGGGAGATGGGATAGAGCCACTTGTTAATTGTTTCTTGTTCACAAAAGCACTAATCAAAAAATTGCTCCAGGGGCTTGCAACGTAGTACAATATATGACCTTACTGGGAGAATGCAAGTTTCCAGTACAAAGGACTTAACATTTCTTACATACTGCTTGACTAAAATCTTTACAAACATTGACTATATTCTATACAAGAAACACTTAACAAGGGTAAAAGGAGAAACAGAATCTGTTAGTCGCCTCTTACGACATGCTGGGGAGCATCGGGTAAATTCTCCCCCCTAACCCACGGGGGGATCTTGTTTGTTTGTTTATTTGTTGCTTAACGTCCAGCCGACCACGCAGAGCCATATCAGGACGAGGAAGGGGGGGATGAAGGGGGCCACTTGTCAAGCGATTCCTGTTTACAAATGCACTAACCCATTACTTGTGTTTGTTTGTTTGTTTATTTGTTGCTTAACGTCCAGCCGACTACGCAGAGCCATATCAGGACGAGGAAGGGGGGGATGAAGGGGGCCACTTGTCAAGCGATTCCTGTTTACAAATGCACTAACCCATTACTTGTGTCCCAGCAGGCTTTAGTAAAACTAAATTAATACCTACTGGAAGATTACCAGTTTCCAGTATGTTAAAATAGGCTTAACCTATCTACTGCTGGACTTACATCAGAACACTAACAGATTAAACTATACATGAATCGCGAGACAAGCGGCAAGAGAAGAGATTTTTGGAAAAAATACAGGTGAATGAGCAAGAAGGCAGAAAAAAGAAAAGAATTCATGAAGAAAAAGAGAGCATGACAGGAAAGAGGAACCAAAAATCTACCTAACAGCAAACTAGAAAGCTCCTGCGGTTCCAAAAACAGGAGGGGCCTTTAATTTCATAACCGCAGTGCCCCACTGCGGGACATTACTTGTGTCCCAGCAGGCTTTAGTAAAACTAAATTAATACCTACTGGAAGATTACCAGTAACACTAACAGATTAAACTATACATGAATCGCGAGACAAGCGGCAAGAGAAGAGATTTTTGGAAAAAATACAGGTGAATGAGCAAGAAAGCAGAAAAAAGAAAAGAATTCATGAAGAAAAAGAGAGCATAACAGGAAAGAGGAACCAAAAATCTACCTAACAGCAAACTAGAAAGCTCCTGCGGTTCCAAAAACAGGAGGGGCCTTTAATTTCATAACCGCAGTGCCCCACTGCGGGAACGGGGGGATCTTATAAATCATTAAATGTGTAAAACAAATTCACAACAGATAAAAAAAACTTTCTCAAAGACATTTATTCATAAAGCAACAGGGAGACATTTTCCCTATGTTGTTCTGAGATCTTTTTGCTCCCGGACTTAAGAAAAGGAGAGAGAAAAACAAGTCGTGTAAGGCGAAAATACAACATTTAGTCAAGCTCGGTCGAACTCACAGAATGAAACTGAACGCATTGCATTTTTTCCGCAAGACCGTACACTTGTAGCATCGTCTGTCCACCGCTCGTGGCAAAGGCAGTAAAATCAACAATCCAGAAAAGCGCGGTAGCGGTTGCGCTGAGGATAGCACGCTTTTCTATATCTCTATTCTTTTTAACTCTCTGAACGTGTTTTTAATCCAAACATATCATATCTATATGTTTTGGGAATCAGGAACGGACAAGGAATAAGATGAAATTGTTTTTAAATCGATTTCCGAAATTTAATTTAAATCATAATGTTTATATTTTTAATTTTCAGAGCTTGTTTTTAATCCGAATATAACATATTTATATGTTTTTTGAATCAGAAAATGATGAAGAATACGATAAACGTAATTTTGAATCGTTTTATAAAAAAATTACTTTTAATTACAATTTTCAGATTTTCAATAACCAAAGTCATTAATTAATTTTTAAGCCTCCAAGCTGAAATGCAATACCAAAATCTGGCCTTCGTCGAAGATTGCTTGGCCAAAATTTCAATCAATTTGATTACAAAATAAGGGTGTGACAGTGCCGCCTCAACTTTTACAAAATGCCGGATATGACGTCATCAAAGACATTTATCGAAAAAATGAAAAAAACCGTCCGGGGATATCATACCCAGGAACTCTCATGAAAAATGTCATAAAGATCGGTCCAGTAGTTTACTCTGAATCGCTCTACACACACACACACACACACACACAAACACACACAAACACACACATACACCACGACCCTCGTCTCGATTCCCCCATCTATGTTAAAACATTTAGTCAAAACTTGACTAAATGTAAAAAAGAACATGCATTTCCAAAAGTAGAAAAGTGTTTGTTGATGTTGATACATGTACCGTACTTCAGTTATTTATTTGGTATATATCTTTTTTTTTTAAATGATCATTTATGAATAGCAGTGCTTTACAATAAAATAGTAGCACACTGGGCTTGGTTGCTGTTTTTGCCAGTCATAAACAACAACAAAATCAACCTGAATATCACACCTGTAAGTTATTTATACATGGTAAACTATTCTATAACTTGACAATGTCTCATGTCTGAGTCAAAATTAACAAAAACTTGGTGTCTCTGCTTGGTTTCTTTTGTCATTTGTATTTTTTCTGTCCTGTCTTCTTTCTTGCCCCTCTAACTGTTGTAAAACAAACGGTTTTTTTAGAAAAATGAAACCCTTCAAACAAAACGTCAGAAAAATTTAAGAAATGATAAATCTTAGTTTTGCAAAAATTACAATAAAAAGTGCTCTTCTCTGACATCCATGGGACACATATCCCACAAGTTCCATTCTATAAAAAGCCACATGCACCTCAGTACAAAAGAAAAAGACTTTAATCTAAAAATAAAAAAGCAAAGATTAAATAATGTCAACGACTTATCTATCCATTTTTTTGGCCTTGTTATATAAAACAAACTGTTGTGTGTGTGCGCCTGATCTCTGTACTTTTTGAGAGCTTAATTACTACAAACCCCTGGGTGCTAAACGCCTTGGCATTTAGAAGCTCAAAATTTTTAAACGACACAGGAGAGAATTAATCTGCCTAACGCTGTTTTTTGCATGTTGTTCGGCACCCTTTGCTCAAGTACTAAATGTTAACTTCTCTTTTTGGAAATGTCACATTTCAAGCAATTCAGATTTGGTCTCGACTAGTGCATCACTAATTCATAAAACTGCGGAGCAAGGTTGTGAAGTTATGTCACCATCAAAAATAATGGTTTTAGTTCATTAACTGTGACTCATTGTCTCCCAGTTACTCATAATGGCTCTATCTGACCAGGTACGGATATATATGCTCTGACTGTTAGCTTCAGTCGCTTCCTGTAACGTCCATCTAACGCCTGCATTCCAGCATGTTGATACACAGTTACTACAATTCTGAGTGACCTGCTGCAGCACAGCTGGTCTCGGCTAAAAAAAGAACTTGGTCAACATAGGTGGGGTAGAAAGTGTTAAGAAAGATTGGTAAACAAAATTGTGCTGAGATAAGTGAGATCAAAATAGTTTTTTGCTGCTGATGAAAATAATGAAGAACAAGTCGCGTGAAGCAAAATTAATACATTCAGTCAATCTGTCAAACTCATAGAATTAAACTGAGCGCTGCGGCATTAGCCGATTACCCACGGCTCGTTGATCGCTTGAAGTGACAAGCCAATATAGCACAGAAGCGTAAAGTGCTTCACAGGAAAGTGCACTTTTCTCTATTCTTTTTACATTTAGTCAAGTTTTCACTAAATGTTTTAACATAGAGGGGGAATCGAGACGAGGGTCGTGGTGTATGTGTGTGTGTGTGTGTGTGTGTGTGTGCGTGTGTGTGTGTAGAGCGATACAGACTAAACTACTGGACCGATCTTTATGAAATTTTACATGAGAGTTCCTGGGAATGATATCCCCGGACGTTTTTTTTCATTTTTTCGATAAATACCTTTATGATGTCATATCCGGCTTTTTGTAAAAGTTGAGGCGGCCCTGTCACACCCTCATTTTTATATCAAATTGATTGAAATTTTGGAAAAGCAATCTTCGACGAAGGCCAGACTTTGGTATTGCATTTCAGCTTGGTGGCTTAAAAACTAATGAATGAGTTTGGTCATTAAAAATCGGAAACTTGTAATTAAAAAAAAAATTTTATTAAACGATCCAAAAATATTTTCATCTTATTCTTCGTGATTTTTTTTATTCCAAAAACATATCATATGTTATATTTGGATTACAAACAAGCTCTGAAAATTAAAAATATGAAAATTATGATTAAAATTATTTTTTCAAAATCGATAATTTTATCTTATTCCTTGTAGGTCCCTGATTCCAAAAACATATAGATATGATATGTTTCGATTAAAAACAAACTCAGTAAGCCAAAAAGAATAGACATACAGAAAAACGTGTTATCCTGCTCAGCGCGACCACTACCGCACAATTCTGCATGGCTTGTCGATTTCTCTGCCTTTGCCAGGAGCGCTGGACTGACGAAACTACGAGTATGTGGTCTTGGTGAAAAAAGCAGTGCGTTCGGTTTCATTCTGTGAGTTCGACAGCTTGACTAAATGTTGTTATTTCGCGCGACTTGTTAACTTTCTGAGCTTGTTTTTAATTCAAACATAGCATATCTATCTGGTTTTTTAATCAAGAAATGATAACGAAAAAGATAAAATCCTTTTTGGATCAATTGCTAACATTTTAATTTTATTAAAATTTTGAGTTGTTTAATGACCAAACTCCTAATATAACATATCTATATATGTTTTTGGAATCAGGAATTGAAAAGGGCTTTTAGAAACTTAAATCCTTTTTGGATTGATTGCTAAAATCCTAATTTTAATTAAATTTTTCTGATCTTTAATGACTAAAATCATTTATTAATTTTTAAACTCCCAAGCTAAAAATCAATTCCATAGTCCGGGCTTCGTCGAAGATTGCTTGACCAACAAATTTCAATCAATTTGATAAAAATAAATGAGGGCGTGATAGTGCCGCCTCAACTTTCACTAAAAGCTGGATATGACGTCATCAAAGTCATTTATCAAAGAAAGGAAGAATTGATCTCGAGACATCATCTGGAAGAAATTGCATGTAAAGTTTCATGAAGATCGGCCCAGTAGTTTCCTCGGAATCGTTATCTCCGCACAGACACAGACACAGACACAGACACACACTCATATATCTATCTATATATATATATATACAGGGATCGCGCTAGCTTTTTAAAAAACGCGTAAGTCATACGCAACGAAACGAAAAAAACGCGTCACGGACCAATATTTTTGCGTACTACGAAAACACGTACAGACACAAATAAAACACGCACGAAAGACTTAAAGACACTCCTTACCTAAATACGGCGAGTTTTCCTGTCGAACTCCGCGCACGCCTGTCGAATAACACCCCTGCTGTACGAATACGAATACGAATACTTTATTATCTCATACAGAGAAATTTCAGTGTGGTGCACATTAAAAGACAAAACAAATAATAAGACAACAGATAAAAATACCATACGAAGCATACTACACTCGCGCACGCATATGTACACTAACAGGAATAGTAACATGATTCCAAATAGGTAAATTGCCGTCAGCTTTAGCTAAAAGTTTACCGCTAAAAACTATCATTATCACAGGACTAGATATGTCATTGAACAATATTTATCACAGGACTAGTCATTCGAGGGTTATCACACTCAGCATAAGGGTGCACATCAAAGAATATAAAAAAAAATATTCATCACAGAAATCAGTGCATATGTTCACCGGCACACATACTAGTTTTAATTAACTTAACTTAATAACACCCCTGCTGTCTCCAACCTTCGGGCCTTGCGAGTTTGTTTCCCGCTCTAATACGACTAAACACACTTTCCGCCTTTTGGAAGCGCGAGATGGGAGAGCAGCTAATGTCTGTTTCATTATCCGACAAGACACTAGGGAGATTCAAAGGACAGCACGTTTCGTTTTGCAGCTCGTTTCGTTTGGTGAATGAGTCACCCCGCGAAACGGAACGTGAAACGAGACGGCATAGGCCGCAGACAAGATTTAGATGTATTCACGTTTCGTTTCGGAATGAAGGAAGGGCGATAAATCTTCAAGTGAAATTATCACGTCTGTCCTCGATCAGAATGGAAAAAAAAACCCTAGGAGGTGGTCCAGAATCGGGCATACTTTGATTATTTTCAGTCCAAATAAATCACACAGACTTTGTTTATACAAAATCACATACGAAGCCAGAATAAAAATTCGATGCGATGACCTACTTCTGCTTCGCCATTTGCTTTCTTCACCATGAAGTTGGATAAATGTACCAGGATCAGCACCCTTCAATGAACACATTCTCAGCGCTGAAAGACTGTGAAAGGGTTGATGAATCTAGCAATGCATATCATGGCCAACAAATAAAACTGTTAGTGTGCAAAAATACTCACAAAAGTTGACGAAATATTGTTCGTTTTTTGGGGGTGGAAAACGTGACTGCGTTTTGACGTTCCACGTTCCGTTTCAGTTGACCTTCACCTTTCCAGCGAGAGACCCCCGAAATGATGACGTTTACCACAACTTCAAAACGAAACGTCAATCTCCCTATTATCTGGTAATACCCTCATTACGTTCGTTTGCGATACTTCGATGCAAAAAGAAACGGACTTTAGTTTTGACGCGCAGATTTCATGTGTGTCGTCACTTCTCGAGCCCTATAGTCAGTTTCAGGATCGGGTGATTATTAAGTCAGAGCAAAAGCGCTTCGTGAAGACAAGAAAAAGTTACAATATTTTTGCGTATGGCTTACGCGGCGCGGCGAAAAAAACGCGTCAGCGACTTTTAAAATGCGTCAAATACGCAAAAATCGTGCGTAAACGCGATCCCTGTATATATATATACGACTAGTGTCTGTCTGTCTGTCTGTCTGTCTGTCTGTCTGTCTGTCTGTCTGTTCGCGATGCACGGCCAAAGTTCTCGGTGGATCTTTTTCAAATTTGGACACCGTATTCAGCTACACCCCGGACACAACCTCATCGATGAGATATTTCAACACGTGCTCTCAGTGCGCAGCGCTGAACCGATTTTGGTTCCACCTGAGCTACCCGGGCCCCCATACCTACACACCAAAGCCGCTAAACCACATCACAACGCCAAAGTTCTCGGTGGATCTTTTTCAAATTTGGACACCGTATTCAGCTATACCCCGGACACAATATCATCGATGAGATATTTCAACACGTGCTCTCAGCGCGCAGCGCTGAACCGATTTTGGTTTTTCTGTTCATTTCACCATTCCCAGTAACTCTTCCTTATCTTCTCCAGTGTTTTGCGTTTATCTCCCTTCCTTCGTGTGGCTTCAATCCATATTCCCGTTTCTACGTTACTATTTTTAGAATGTCACTGCGCTGTCCAGAACGCTTCCCTTGCACCCGTAAGTTGTTCTTACTGTCAAAGTGAAAAGGTCGAATCAATTTACAGCCACGTGAAAAATACACTGTCACCTATCTCTATATATTTATAGATATAGATATACATATACGGCTTCTCTGTGTGTGTGTGTGTGTGGGCAACACCTGTGGATTTTAGAGTTCTGTTTGTGATGGGGTCTAGCGGCTTTTGTCTGTCTGTATGTTCTGGCATTTGAGAAGCCACAACAGATAATATAGGGCTAAGAAATAAGCTCTAAAATTCTCAATCCCGTTTGACAGGACTTCGCCTTCAAAGGTGAATGTGGTGAACCGCCACGCTGTCTGTCTCTGTCTTGCGATTCACCCGGCGAAGCCGGGTATTCCTCTAGTATATACATACACCAGGACCTTCGTCTCAATTCCCAGTCTATGTCAAAACATTTAGTCAAAACTTGACTAAATCTAAAAAGGAGCACCATACTGTTCTTAAGAAATTCAAAAAAAGAAATCTGTAGTAAGACAATAATATTATGTATTCATGATATATATATACCTTACAAACAAAGGAGATTCAGAATTCTTTTTGTGCTGGTTACAGTCATCATCCATACGTCAATCTGACGTAACAACATTGGCTCTATAGAAATAAAATATAAACCGGATTAGAGTGTCAGTTTAAAGGAGAAAACATGGATCTTTTTGAAGGAATTCAAACCAAGATCAAATATATCTTTTGAGCTCTAAAATAAGTAACATATCACATGGTTTGTGAAAAATTGAAATAAGTCTTGTGATCTCCAGTTTTGTGTCATTTTTACCCTAGGAAGACCCAAATGCACTTGTATGCAAAATATATCACCATTTATGACTTAAACAATAACACACACACATATTAAGAAAAACTTTTCCCCAACATATTCACAAGATGTACAGATCTCTGGACCCTGCAAACCTGATACATACATGAAAACATGATCCGACAATTTCATATTTAACAGATGTAAGAAAAAACAAAATCTAATTTTGAAAAGCCAGTCAACATTTTCAGCAAATGGATAATACTGCCGGAAATTTCACTGTCATGTTGAACAGTGTCAGATCTTCATGCAGAAGTAAGATTAGCAATCACTGTCAGTCTGAAATAAATCAAGAAAAAGTTCCTTCTTATTTCAAGTTTGTCAGATTGTTTCACTACTGATGTTACTGGCTTCAATAACACCACATACACATGTACCGGTACGTAACAAATACTGTAATTCACAGGAGATTCTTCGTTTCTGCATTGCAGAATCAATGTTACTGACATTCGGAGAATAAAATCCAAAAATGTAATGTTTTTCAAGACAAGCTCAACTACCCTGCAGGTAACTCCTTCGCACACTTTATACTATATGTTTTATGTAAAATCAATGTCTTGTTTGTATTATTGTTATGTACCACCCCTGAATTTCTCTATGAGATAATAAAGTATTCTTATTCTTATTCTTATTCTTATACAAGCTGTCACTGCAAAGAGACATTGTCCAGAGAAGTAAAGCAATTTTCACAACCCATCTAATGTCACAACAGGTTGTGAAGTAGTGTGTCACAAGTCAACAACAGCACTGTACAACCGATTCAAACTTGCGTGTACCATCCAGCACTGGTCAGTGATTCAGTTCCTTGCATTTTACTACTGACAGTCACAGTGGCAACCAGGAAAACTTACTGCGGTCTCTCATCACATGCTCCTAATTGTTCTCAAATGCTACTACTAAGGATGTGGATTATAACTTTCATCATCACCACCATGAAACCTGCCGGAATGCCTGACATGCAACACTGCCGTTCTAGCTTCCATCGTTTCTCAAATCTCAAAAACCTACTTTCTGACATCATGTGCAACTCCTTCAGAAACAAAAAACAAAGGAAAGAAGAAAAATTCCACATTGAATCTCTCACAATCACCAGAAACATGCTGATCAGGTTTTGCCCGTCACATAGCTGCATTCTCCCACAATCACCAAAAACATGCTATTCAGTTTCCCCCGTCACATAGCTGCATTCTCCCACAATCACCAAAAACATGCTATTCAGTTTCCCCCGTGACATAGCTGCATTCTCCCACAAGAAGTTTCCTCTCACAAGCAACTGTTTCCCTTACGACTGCCACAGACAGACGGCAACAGCTTGTAAATGACATAGCTGCATTCCTCCAGCAGTTCATTTCACTAACGGCCATTCCCACAGGGATGAGCATCAAAATTCTTTGTGGAGAGAATAATGTCCGACATGCTAGTTGATAAGATGTTTTTAGAAGGAAGGTTTGTACAAGAACTTGCTTTCACAGTTTGCCATGAACTACACTGTCAAGAAGTTGGCCTGCCATGTCGCAGAAAAAGAAGTGACTTCAGTGACAGGCACCCAGCCCTGATTTCCCATACAACGCACTCAGCCCTGATTTCCCATACAACGCACTCAGCCCTGATTTCCCATACAACGCACTCAGCCCTGATTTCCCATACAACGCACTCAGCCCTGATTTCCCATACAACGCACTCAGCCCCTGCCATTCACAAAAAAAGAACGGGAAGGAATAAAGATCTACAATAAATCTCACATAATAGAATCCATTAGCTTGTCAATCACAACGTTGTCCTCTCCTAGAAGAAGCTTCCTCTCATTGTTTCTCTACGACTCACAATACCCCTTCCTCCAGCATTCACACAAAAAAAGAACAGGGAAAAAAAAATTCCACAATAAATCTCACACGATCGCAACTTACAGAATCCAACAGCTCGGCAATCACAATATGGAAGTCTCCCATAAGAAGCTTCCTCTCACTGTTTCCCGTACAACTCACCGCGCCCCTCCCCCCGGTAACTGCTCACCGAGGCCAGGGAAGACGGGGAGGGGGCAGGCGACAAAAGAAGAAGGGTGGGGCAGAGTGGGTGCGGCGGTCTGGCCCAAGGCCGTCTGTCTGAGCAGTGTCTCGTTGGGGTTCTGACCCAGAGCCATGCGCGCCCCGAAAAAATCGTGCACGTTTGACCCCATGCTTCCCGGCCAAGGGGAGAGAACCCCAGCACCAAACGACTGCATGGAGACGTTCTGGGGTTGCTGGACCTGAAAGCCGCTCAGAGACGACGGCACCATGAGACCTTGACCCCCACACGTCTGGGTCAGGGAGTCCACACGGGTCAGCATGGGTCCCTTCCACGACTGCTGTTGTTGTAGTTGTTGAGGGGGGAGGGTTTGTTGCGGAAGCAAACTGGCGTCTTGAAGTTGGGGTGCCTGGTGCTGATGGGAAGTATGTGGCTGTAACGTCACCTGTTGCTGTTGTTGTTGTTGTTGCTGTTGTTGGAGAGGGGTGGGGGTGGAGGGGGGCATGGAGAGTGTGTTGGTCTGCGTTCCGGCAACAGTCTGGGTGGAGATGGGGGTGGCAGTGGGGGGAGGGGGTTGGTTGAGCACCGTCAGCGTGGTCAGCGTCTTCTGCTCCTCCCCCACCCCCACACTGGCGTCAGCGGTGGTCTTGTGGCTGCTCACCGCCTCGGGGTGCAACGTGGCCTTGTGGTCAAGCATCTCCTTGTGATAGGTGAACATCTGACCGCACACATCGCACGCAGACTTTTTCAGGTGGTTGTGTCGCACCTCGTGCAGATGTAACACTGACTTGTACTTGGCACGGTAGTCGCACATAGAGCATTTAAACGGCTTGTCCGTGTTGTTGTGCGTTTCCTTGTGCACTCGTAGCGACCGGTAGCAGCTGAAGCTCAGACCGCACACCGAACAGTCGAACCCTTCCTCTTTCCCGTGCTTCAGTCTGTGAGCGCGAAGATTGTGTTTATCCGCCGTGCTGTAGCCGCAGTAGTCACATATGTAGGGCTTGAGACCTGAATGTTTCAGCATGTGCTCTTTCAGATTCTTCTTCCAGGCCGTCTGGAAGCCGCAGCTTTCACAGTGGAAGCACTTGTCACCGGTGTGGATGCGCATGTGTTTCTCCAAGTCTGACGCTGATTCTGTCTTGTAGTGGTCGCAGAACTCGCAGGCAAAGCGCTTTCTGGTGTCCCCGCTGCATTTGTGAACCCACACCATTTCCTCCGTTTGGAATTTGAGAGTGCACACCTGCAAGCAAACACATCAAGTATTGAAAAACTGGTTCCCCAAATGCAGCATAACATCATCTCAAGGCTGAGCAGCCATTTTCACAAAATCAAGTTGAAGAAAGTATAACTGTAAACACACCAGTACAGTGGACCCCCCTCTCCCCCTTTAACCCACAGCCCCCCTTTATACTTCTTTTTCTTCACATTTTCTGTTCGTAATGTCATATCAGTTTGGACAGCATTAATTTCAAGTGTGACTGACATTATGTTGTAGTCCGGTTCCGAAATGTATTGACCAATCGCCGAACGGCGCTGACGTCATTGCATGAAAGGATTTCCCTACCCCAATTTCCAAACGGTTTAGGAGATTTCGAAGATTTAGTAGGGGATAATGATGCTCTATGGTCGGTTTATTATATAAAGGGAAGCAAGCTGTTTAAAACTTTTCTTACTTCACATGTGAAGGGCCGTTCGACCATCTTGCAGACGTAAATTTGATGATGTACAAGACCGGCCTCTGACGTCTGAGTGCGACCACAGGCACGACATCGCAAGGGGTGAGTGAGATCAGAGTTGTGTGTGTTCTTGTGATGGGCCAGCAGATCGGTGAAACGATCAAACGTTGCTTGACACAGCGAGCACATCACTCTCTTCAGTACATCTGAAAGAAAATAAAGTTGCAAGATCATTCCACACTCAAATTTTCAGCAGCAATTCTAAAAAAAACACTTTTGAAAAACAACAATGAGTCAGCACTTGTATGCTTTCATCTGCTACACACTGCAATTTGCGTTTAATGGTGACTAGAGGAATCGCGAGACAGAGACAGACAGCGTGGCGGTTCACCACAATCACCTTTGAAGGCGAAGTCCTCTCAAACGGGATTGAGAATTTTAGAGCTTATGTCTAAGCTCTATATTAACTGTTATGGCTTCTCAAAGGCCAGAACATACAGACAGACAAAAGCCGCCAGACCCCATCACAAACAGAACTCTACAATCCACAGATGTTGCCTCCACACACACACACACACACACACACACAGAAGCCGTATATATATATAAATATACAGTCAAACTCGCTTAAGACGAATCACTGGGGATCGGGAAATAAGTTCGTCTTAACCGAAATTCGCATTAAGAGAATTGATTGATTTTTTTACTGTCACAATTTTAGAAGTAAAATTTAAAAAGTCGTGTAAAAGCATGTACATTCTGATCAATCTCCGATTTCATGGTGTCCACCAGTTCTGGTGCATGTACTACCCTGGCCAAGTTTCCTCTCAAGACATGAAAGAGACCGCCCCATAGGTTAAACTCCCCATAGGTTAAACTCGGTCACTGACCCGGTTGCAGGAAGTGTTTCCTCTCTCATATGAAAGGGGAAACACCTCTCATAGCTAAAACTGGGTCAATGACCCCTGGGAAGAAGGTCAGTGTCTATAAAGAAGGCCACCCAGCCATCACAATGGACCTGCCTTTGATCTCGCCTCACACGCAGATCCTTGTAGCCTTGTGACTTTTAGAGACAAAGCGGCTCTGGGGCGATGAAAACGTGTTTGTTAAAAGAGGGGTTCGTTATGCAAATGATATGATATGTCGATCTCGGGACGAGTTTAAAGATTTCGTCATAAGCGTGAGTAAATTACAGACATTATGCATACTTGGGAATCCAAAAAGTGCTCGTTATAAGCATAAATTCGTTACAAAGAATTCGTTTCAAGCATTTTTTTTAAGCATGAAGAAAGAGGTATTCAGTTGGGAACTTAAAACTAATACGTTATAAGTCAAAATTCGTAACTAGCGTGTTCGTTTTAGGTGGGTTCGACTGTATAGAGATAGATGACAGTGGATTTTTCGATAAATAGATTCGACCTTTGCACTTTTACAGTGAGGACAACTTACGGGTACATGCAAGGAAAGCCCACAACTTCTAAGGCGGACAACTCTGCAGAGTCTGCTGTGAAGGGCGACGGTAGTCTCCCTGTCACACTCGACCCCCTTTGAATGAACTTTGTCCCCAAAGTTCCGAACCATGGACACGCCAAGCTTAGGTCCCTCCCAGGTTGGTGGAATGGGAACAGCATGAAAATGATTCAGTGGCCTGAACATTTCATGTCAAGTCCCATCCCTGTCGACGATGCCAAATGTAACCGAGTGCCGAAACACCACAATCACCTTTGAAGGCGAAGTCCACTCAACAAGATTGAGAATTTTAGAGCATATTTCTAAGCCCTATAATAACTGTTATGGCTTCTCAAAGGAAGGCCCGAACATACAGACACGTACACACCAAAGCCGCCAGACCACATCACAAACAGAACTCTACAATCCACAGGTGTTGCCCACACACACACACACACACACACACACACACACACACACACACACACACACACAGAAGCCGTATATATATATGTATATCTATATCTATAAATATATAGACATAGATGACAGTGTATTTTTCGCGTGGCTATAAATTGATTCGACTTTTGCACTTTTACAGTGAGGACAACTTACGGGTGCAAGGAAAGCGTTCTGGACAGTGCAGTGACATTCTAAAAATAGTAACGTAGTAACGGGAATATGGATTGACGCCACACGAAGGAAGGGAGAAAAACGCAAAACACTGGAGAAGATAAGGAAGAGTTACTGGGAATGGATCTGGGAAGCACACACACACACAGACAGACACAAGTCGTATATATATATCTATATATATATATACAACTTGTGTCTGTGTGTGTGTGTGTGTGTGTGTGTGTGTGTCCGCGATGCACGCCCAAGGTTCTCGATGGATCTGTTTCAAATTTGGTGGGCATATTCAGGTAGACCCCGGACACAACCTGCTCGATGAGATATTTCAACACGTGCTCTCAGCGCGCAGCGCTAAACCGATTTTGGTTTTTCTCTGGATCCATTCCCAGTAACTCTTCCTTATCTTCTCCAGTGTTTTCAGCGTTTATCTCCTTTCCTTCGTGTGGCGTCAATCCATATTCCCGTTTCTATTTTTAGAAGGTCACTGTCGACAACGCTCAATCCATATTCCGGTTATACTATTTTTACTCTTCTCCAATGTTTTGCGCGTTTATCTCCCTTCCTTCGTGCGGTGCGCCGGCTTAAAGCCGGGTCCCCGGCGCAGCCGGGTATTCGGCTCGACTTCTTCCCGGCGAAGCGGGTATTCATCTAGTAGAAGATATTGAAGCTCAGACCAACGACAAGAAAAAGAAAATGATTATTAACAGTCAAAGCAGTTTTACTTCAAATAATCGCGATGACATTTTTTTAAACTCAGTAAGACATATTTTCAACAAGAAGAGCAAACGCTCGATCGAGTCACTTTCGCAGTTCTGAATATTATATGAGGCATCAGATGGACAGGAAGAAATTGCTATTCACAACACAATGAGTCACGTTCACATAAAATTTGAGCCCGGTCACTTTTATAGTTTCCGAGAAAAGCCCAACGTTAAGTTGTGTGTTGCCGAACAGAAAAGGCTAGTTATCTCCCTTGTTTTTCTGATAACGTTCGTAAAAGGCTACAGATGTAAATACTTTGATGTAAAGAATAATCCTACAAAGTTTCAATCACATCCGATGAACTTTGTCAAAGATATAAAATGTCTAATTTTTCCTTTGACGCTGACCTGTGACCTTGAAAAAGGTCAAAGGTCAACGAAACCATCGTTAAAGTGTAGAGGTCATTGGAGGTCACGACTAAACAAAATATGAGCCCGATCGCTTTGATAGTTTCCGAGAAAAGATATAAAATGTCTAATTTTTCCTTTGACGCTGACCTGTGACCTTGAAAAAGGTCAAAGGTCAACGAAACCATCGTTAAAGTGTAGAGGTCATTGGAGGTCACGACTAAACAAAATATGAGCCCGATCGCTTTGATAGTTTCCGAGAAAAGTCCAACGTTAAGGTGGTGTCTACGGACGGCCGGCCGGACAGACTAACACTGACCGATTACATAGAGTCACTTTTTCTCAAGTGACTCAAAAATGAGTTCATTTTTCAAATCACCTGGAGGCTCATGCTGATATCCATTTTTTTGACATGTCTTCTATCATTTGCTAACAGTCAGCATTTTTGAAATAACTCATAATTACAAATATCTACACTTCACTATGCACAGCCCTATGCGAAGGGTATGCAGTATAAAAGTATATACCCTCAGGTTTGGTGTCGCAGGGCGTCGGATTGTAGTTGGTGGGAATGATTCGCTTGGAGGAGCCCTTGCGTCGGGTGGTGTTGTCGTCACGGCGATACATGGACAGCAACGACTGGAAGGCCACCACGGGGTCGGACAGTTGACCTTGACTGCTGAGGTTGGCGAGTGAGGACAGGAAGGTGGTGGTGGTGCTGAGACTATTGGCTCCCACCGAGCTGGACGGCTTGTCTTCTTCCTTTACAGCTTTGTTCTGCGTGCACCAGACAGAAAAAACATTACAGAGCTTATCGTCACGCTCATAAAATAATTGCCCATGTCCTTTTTTTTTTTATAGAGTTTTGAGAAAATCGCACAAAACTTCTTTGGTTTCTGAACAATCTATCTCATCAGGCATGGGAATTGAAAAAAGTCAAAAAGGCTGAAAATATTTAAGTAATGGCAATGTCGAAGGCGCGAAGCGCCTAGCCTTACTAGGGGGGTCCGGAATTTTTTTCTCAACAAAGAATGGTGCAATTTGGTGTCATCTGAGCTCCAAGTTTGCCATTAAATTCAGTTTTTAGAACCATTTTTGCCTCCCCCACTTAATTTTTCGGTGGACACTTTTGCTTTTTCGGCGGAACAAAAAAATAATTCGGCGGAAATTTGCCTTTCGGCGGACAATTCCCATGCCTGCTCATTTTAGCGTGACGGCTTGTCTTCTTCCTTCACCGCTTTGTACTGCGTACACCAGATGGAACATTTATTACAGTGGTTATGCTAGGTGTTATGCAAACTGGTACTGTAGAACCCCCCCTTTTAAGACCTTCAAAAATCTGAGAAAAGCAGGTGTAAAAGGGAGGGAGGCTATTAAAATGGAAATAAATTTACAAGCATTATGAACTTATTTATTTTCTTATTTTTTTGCTTAACGCCCAGCCGACCACGAAGGGCCATATCAGGGCGGTGCTGCTTTGACATTTAACGTGCGCCACACACAAGACAGAAGTCGCAGCACAGGCTTCATGTCTCACCCAGTTACATTATTCTGACACCGGACCAACCAGTCCTAGCACTAACCCCATAATGCCAGACGCCAGGTGGAGCAGCCACTAGATTGCCAATTTTAAAGTCTTAGGTATGACCCGGCCGGGGTTCGAACCCACGACCTCCCGATCACGGGGCGGACGCTTTACCACTAGGCCAACCGTGCCGGTAGCATTATGAACAGAAAATCGTGAAAAATAAGGTCTTGAAAGTGGGAAGGTCTTTAATGAGCGCTTCTGGTGTGATAACGCGAGACAACTCCTGTGATCTTGCCACGAGGTGGCACCAGTTACCAGACGAAAGAATGAGGGGGCATAACCTCACCAGAACCGCCCATCAATATAGACGAGTCTTAAAAGGGGAGTTACACTGTACTCATCAATAGCCACAATGCTTTTAAACAGTGAACTATTTAGATGACTAAGGTCAATTTATTTGCTATTATGAAGAACTGATGAAGAGCAGAACTGTGTTTTTGTGGGTCCACAGCACTTGCACGTCTGTCAGCTATCAGCCTGCCTGACATCAACATTTTAAATAACCTTCCCTTCAAGAACGGATAACACACATATATGGGTCAGAGGTCAGTACCAAAAAGCAAGCGCTCATGCTTTTGTCTGTCAATATGTAAATACAAACAGGTCAGCTGTACTGTTCAATATGATTACAGAGGACAACCGTTTGGAATTTCATTGTGTTACACTTTCAATTTTGCAAGAGAAACACATTCAGTGTAAAATGACTTCTTAAAAGATGACTATTGAACAGGCCATTGCCTTGAAAACAGGGTATGGCTGCCTAAATGGTGAAATGGTGGGAAAGAGGGGGGGGGGGGGGGGGTCATATGTCATTTGCGTAGAAACCAAATCGTGCAAAAACAAAAAAACCACAAGTGTACGAGGGAGTTGCAGCCAATCAGTTCAGAAAAAGAAGAACTATGCGAGTGAATTCTCTGCCCGGACGGGGATGTAGCTCAGTCGGTAGCGCGTTGGATTTGCATCCAGTTGGCCGCTGTCAGCGTGAGTTCGTCCCCACGTTCAGCGAGAGATTTATTTCTCAGAATCGGTGTCCGAACACCCCCGTGTGTACACGCAAGCACAAGACCAAGTGCGCACGAAAAAGATCCTGTAATCCATGTCAGAGTTCGATGGGTTATACTTATAGAAACACGAAAATACCCAGCATGCTTCCTCCGAAAGCGGCGTATGGCTGCCTAAATGGCGGGATAAAACCGGTCATACAGGTAAAAGCCGTGGGAGTTTCAGCCCATGAACGAACAAACAAACAAACAAAATGCTCTGCCCCTGGACCCCTATATTGCCTCACAGGGTCCAAGAAGAAGGGGAATAATTGCAGCAAACTCTCCCGTAAAACTGATCACGCTGGGTGTTTTAAGATTGGCTGAGATGACACAGAGTGTCTGTGTCGTGATATTCTCCTCACCAGTTTGTCCTGGTCAACGCTACAGCCCATGAAGGAGATGTCCCCGTCGTTGTCTCCCTCCGCCATGGTTCCCGCTTCGCTGGCTTCATCAACAACCTCGTTCTTGATATTCATCAGGGTGCTGTCAATAGAAAGACAAATAAAAGAATTACAGTTGAACCTGTCCTGGCAACCATCTTACAGTAACAACCACCTGCTCACAATGACCACCCCAATGGATTCTCAAAGAGTTTTTATTTTTATTTTGTTGGTTATATACGAGGTATGATCCAAACAAAGTGATCAAATGTGATTTTAGCAGAAATTGTTTGGCGTATCTGGCTCAAAATACAGGAGTTATTAGAACTACTCTCCTCCTACATCGATGCAAAGTCACAAGTGCCTAAGCCAATCAGAAGAGGCCTTAAGGCAGCCTTATTTGGGGTTGCGTTTGAGCTCTAATTTGACGGCTTTTTGAGGTCCTGGGTGCAGTGAAACTTGTTGGCAACAAGTCTGATTTTCAAAGAGGGTATTAACCAGAAATCACAAGGGGTGTAATCAGGTCTGACGAATGTGTGAGGCAAGAATGGGATCATTTGGTCTTTTAGGAATGGAGTTACGGCCCTTCTTTTGTGGAGACTGACATTTTCATGAAGGAGAAGGGCAGTCTGGGTTTCGCAGTTTGGTCGCTGACTGCTAAACTCGTAAGTAAGTTTGGGTAAAAAGGTTTCTACATGGTACGTGACAATGACGGTACTGTTAGTAGACAGAATATCGACAGCAACGGGACCTTCGTGATCGAAAAATATAGCGAAAAGCCTTGTTTCTGCTTTAAAAACCTCGCTTACAAATGTGATGCAACTCGTCATTTTGGTCTAGACACGCTTTGTTTCTGCGTTCTCTGGCACTAAAGTAGAAGGAAACCAAAGTCTCGTTATCACTGACTACAGTAACAACAAATTCGGGTCTACTGGGTTCATAACGGTTGAGCAGATCGCGTGCGTTCCCCTTTCAGCTAATGAGGTACCCATTTTGTGGCCAGCTTGTGGCCAACATGATCAGAAACTGGAAACAGTCGAACCTGTCTATAACGACCACCTAAGGGACCAAACTTGAGTACCCAATATTGACGGACTGTGTGATGATATCTTCTGCTATGGTCTGTTGAGACAGTGATATCAAAATCGAGACCGGAGGTCGAGATTTTGATATCACTGTCGAAACAGACCAATAGCAGAAGATATCATCACACAGGCAGTCAATGTTAGATATATTGCTAATTCTCTGGACATTTTGTATTTACTGTACAGAAATTACAAAAGTATTTGTCTCAGTTTTGGCTGTTCCACATCCCTCCCTCTGATTATTATTTCTTTTTGTTCACTCTTTTCTTGTACTTTTCAGAATTTAAAAATGTCTTTTCTTTCAAAAAGTCTTCAGTCACTTGCTCAACTAAATTCTGGGATCATTACATTTTCATATATATTTGTTTGTTTTTAAATTCAGGTGTTTTTGTTTTTGAAGTGGGGAAGCAATAAAGAGGTCATCGATATCAAAACTGATATCGACGGAAATGTCGTCGATATCACTTTTTACAATAAGCTCAGTTTTGCCCAATTGACCAATGGAAATCCACGTAACATATGAAATAGCAATATTGGTCTTTATAGACAGGTGATCACAGTGGAATGGTGAATTATTGAGGGGAAAAAAGGAATTAAAAGCTTGCTGAGGTTCACTTGGGTGGTTGTGTTGGGCAGGTGGTCATCATTGAGAGGTGGTCGCCAGGGTAGGTTTAACTGTATTATCACACTCTAACATGACCCTCGTTATCATTATACTTTGAGAACCAAAGCAGCTCCATTTTCAGCCTACCAAAAATAATCAGAAATAAAAAATAAATGATATGCAACGACCACCAACAGAGCAGTCGTAGAGCACTTGCCTTTGAATGAGATGCTTTCTATTGCAATGTCAAATATATCATTTTGAAGCAATGACATTGTTTCATGTGTACACTATTACTATGAGCAAACATCATGACAAAATACAATCTGATATCTTGTCAGATGACATCTTTGCTGCTTCATACCACATAGCAGTTCACATTGTGTTTATCTGTTCAAGCAAGTCGTTACCTGTACCTGTTTAACTTTTCATCTTCCGTTGTACAATGCTACAGTTTCTGAAAATGCTTTCAACAGTGTTTTAGGATTGGTTTGAAAGTACGTGTGTGTGTGTGTGTATGTGTGTGTGTGTGTCTGTGTGTGTGTGTATGTGTATGTGTATGTGTATGTGTGTGTCTGTGTATGTGTATGTGTGTATGTGTGTGTGTGTATGTGTGTGTGAGTGTGTGTGTCTGTCTGTGTGTGTGTGTGTCACTGTCTGTGTGTGTGTGTCACTGTCTCTGTGTGTGTGTCACTGTCTCTGTGTGTGTGTGTGTGTGTCACTGTCTGTGTGTGTGTCACTGTCTGTGTGTGTGTGTCACTGTCTGTGTGTGTGTGTCACTGTCTGTGTGTGTGTGTCACTGTCTGTGTGCATGTAAGCCATCACATTATTCATCTTGACACTGGCAAAAAAAGTCTCTGTAATGATAAAAGACAAGCTGTACGTACCTCGTCATGTTTCCTAAGTCTCTCTGAAGAGGCTGAACTAACTTGACACAGCTGAAAACAACACATACTGAATTAGTCAGGCAAAACTTTACAATCACAAAAGAATACAGTGGAACCTCCTTTAAAGATTGTCAAAATTGTGTGTAATCAATTCTTAAAGAGGGAGGGAGGGAGTCACATATTATACATAAACAAAGCTTACGAACAGAGCATCTGTCATGATCTGAGAAAACAGGATCTTAACAGGCATGGGAATTGAAAAAAGTAAAATAGGCTGAAAATGTGTAAGTAATATCAAAGTCCACGGCGCGATGCGCCTAGCCCCCCTAGGGGGTCCGGGGACATACTCCCCCGGAAAAATGATTCTCCAAAGAACCCAAATTGTGCAATTTGGTGTCATCTAAGCTCCAAGTTTGCAATTAAATTCAGTTTTCAGAACCATTTTTGCCTCCGCATTTATTTTTTCGGCGGACACTTTTGCTTTTTCGGCGGAACAAAAAAAATATTCGGCGGAACAAAAAAAATATTCGGCGGAAATTCGCCTTTCGGCGGACAATTCCCATGCCTGTCTTAAAAAGGGGCAGGTCTTAAATTGTGGGGTGTGGGTGGAGGATGGGTGGGAGATCATAAAAGGGGGTTCCACTGTAGATGGAACAGTTAACACCATTAACGATCTGTGTCTTCCCTGTCCTTCACACAAAGATCAACACACAAAAAGGACAGACACACAAAGAGCACAATTTAACATGCCTCCATTGTGGATGATTTCCTTGTTTGATGCATTCTGCCTCTCTTCGGCTGCTGATGCAGTGGATAATTCAGTAACAACAACAAATTCCCTATGTCAACTTTTAACACTCTAACACTCTAAGCAGTATTAACCGCATAACAAAGAGAATCATACAATGAAAATACAGTGTTACCTGTGATGAAAGGACACCCACGGAACCAGCCAAGAGTGTCCTTACATTGTAGGTGGCCTGTCACGACAGGTATATTTTGGTCAAGATAAGTGAAAGGACCATAAAAAGTGTTGGTTATTGAGAGGTGTCCTCTCTTTTCAGAGGGGCCTCACACTGCAGCTATGTTCCACTGTACAAAACAAAACAAAAACTTCAATCATTTTTTTTTTAAATCCCAAAAGTGGAAAGTCACACACAAAGAAAAAACTCACCACTGATACAGACCAAAGAAGTGTTCCATGAGCTCGTTGGCTTCCAGTTTGGTTTCGACCATAATACTGTGGAACTTGTCCATGACATCTTTGCGCACCACAATCGCTCCTGTCTCCTCCGACATTCTGGGACTTTAAATCTGCAAACACCACAAAATAAAATAAAACAAAATAATTCATTTTCACAATCAAATCTGTTGATGAGTTCTTGGTGTCAGCCTTTCCTTTTTCGGCCTTTAATAAATCTATTAATGATACAAGTGCTTTGCTTGACGGCACATCTGCAGGGCTAAATCTGGAGTACAGTAGAACCCCCTATTAAGACCGCCAACAATCTGAGAAATGCAGGTCTTAAAAAGAGAGAGTCTTAAAATGGGGGTCAATTTACACAGGTTGCAAACAGCAAATCTAAAACAAGTCGCGTAAGGCGAAAATACAATATTTAGTCAAGTAGCTGTCGAACTCACAGAATGAAACTGAACGCAATGCCATTTTTCAGCAAGACCGTATACTCGTAGCATCGTCAGTCCACCGCTCATGGCAAAGGCAGTGAAATTGACAAGAAGAGCGGGGTAGTAGTTGCGCTAAGAAGGATAGCACGCTTTTCTGTACCTCTCTTTGTTTTAACTTTCTGAGCATGTTTTTAATCCAAACATATCATATCTATATGTTTTTGGAATCAGGAACCGACAAGGAATAAGATGAAAGTGTTTTTAAATTGATTTCGACAATTTAATTTTGATAATAATTTTTATATATTTAATTTTCAGAGCTTGTTTTTAATCCGAATATAACATATTTATATGTTTTTGGAATCAGCAAATGATGGAGAATAAGATAAACGTAAATTTGGATCGTTTTATAAATTTTTTTTTTTTTTTACAATTTTCAGATTTTTAATGACCAAAGCCATTAATTAATTTTTAAGCCACCAAGCTGAAATGCAATACCGAAGTCCGGGCTTCGTCGAAGATTACTTGACCAAAATTTGAACCAATTTGGTTGAAAAATGAGGGCGTGACAGTGCCGCCTCAACTTTCACGAAAAGCCGGATATGACGTCATCAAAGACATTTATCAAAAAAATGAAAAAAACGTATGGGGATTTCATACCCAGGAACTCTCATGTCAAATTTCATAAAGATCGGTCCAGTAGTTTAGTCTGAATCGCTCTACACACACAGACACACAGACACACACACACACGCACATACACCACGACCCTCGTTTCGATTCCCCCTCGATGTTAAAATATTTAGTCAAAACTTGACTAAAAATAAAAAAGCAAGGTTTTAAAAAGGGAGAGGTCCTAGATTCAGGGCCCCAAAAGAAGGGGTTCCACTGGCCGATGTGAATGCGTGATGTATTGTGTAAAAAAAAATTCCATCTCACACGGCATAAATAAATCCCTGCGCCTTGAATATGTGCGCGATATAAATTGCATAAAAATAAAAATAAATTAAAAAAATAAATCCCTGCGCTTAGAACTGTACCCACGGAATACGCGCGATATAAGCCTCATATTGATTGATTGATAACGCTAATTCCATTTCACGTTAAAATCTCTCCATGAGCTCTTCTTGTTGGCCTTTCTTTTCCAAGGTTTTAAGAGTATGTAGTATTTATATTACTCTTATAACCACAGGCACATGAAGGATGACATTACAGGGGCGGGGGAGGGGGGGAGGTTAACCTGACAACTCCATGATTGCCTTTGTAGCAGATTTCTCTAAAAACCTAGCAATCTGATGTATCATATAAATCTCCTCCTAGTCCTATTGTAACAGTAAGGTTTAAAACAACAGTGAAGAATACTGAATAGCTAGTTTTTAAAATGTCTGTGCAGGTCACTCCACTAGAGAGTCTTGTGTGTGTGTGTGCCTGCAAAAAATGAATCATCTATTGAGGTGTGTGTCTGTGTGTCACTGTCAGTGTGTGTGTGTGTCATTAAGTGTGTGTGTCACTATCAGTGTGTGTGTGTGTGTGTGTGTGTGCAAAATTGTACATGTGTGTTAATTTTTTCCCTATGGGCTAGACTACTAGACACTTCTGTCTTTGCTGGCTTAATGAATTCACCTGCCTGTGCATACCATGCAGTGCATGTGTTTTTGTTTTTTAAAGATACTATAGAAAAAGAGAGAAAGTGTGTGTGTGTGTGTTTCTGTGTCAAAATGTATACATGCATACGTGTGTGTCAAATGTATCCCCCAAGCCAAGGCTAGACACGCTCAGCCTTTGCTGGTTTACATTCATGAGGCAACAGCACCCTGCTCATAAATCTCACAGAGAAAAAAATCCATTCACTAACTTTAAAATTCAATCATTAATCCACCACACATTGTAACATTCTGACACATTCATTGACATCCATAAAACAAAGACATCACTGTGCGGGTGCACCTGTTCCCCCAGTTGTCGGTGCGACAATGTGCACCATTTTTGCAGCTGCACACTTCCTCCAATGCACACGGCCTTGACCCCAAGGTCGTGTCAATGCGCTCTGGGGGGTGCCAGGCTTTTCAGCACTGATAGCATCTTAGTCCGCGTTTTAATCCATTTGACATCGACTGGAAAGCGTTTTATCGCTTAGGGAAAAGTTCTTA
The DNA here is from genome assembly GCF_037325665.1 of Littorina saxatilis. Classification (NCBI taxonomy): domain Eukaryota; kingdom Metazoa; phylum Mollusca; class Gastropoda; order Littorinimorpha; family Littorinidae; genus Littorina; species Littorina saxatilis. The sequence goes on from NC_090253.1 coordinate 27,578,633, forward strand.
CCTCGATCTTGCTGATGCCCGCAGTGTAGAAGCGGCGAAGTTTGGCTGTTCCCCTCACCCCCCGATCGTCGCGATGAAGAGAAAATTCAACATGGAGGCACAATGCGCTCAATGCACACAGAGATGCAGTCGCAGACAATATTTTTTGTGCAGGCGCGTCGTCTCTTGTTCGCGGCGCGCTGTGTCGTGAGGTGGGGAGTCACATTTCAATCGCTGTTGTTACAAGTCTGGTTGACAAAAGTCTGACGACGGTGGCGGATGCCTGAGCGGTATATTTTTGGAAGCGACCTAGTTGCAGACAGTACCCTCCCCCTCCGGTCAGACAGAGAATCGCGATTCCCCCCAGACAGGGGCAGACGCAAGGGAGGTAACCGCAATTTTGAAAATATTTTTCTCACTTTTTTTTAAACGATTTGTTTTATTGTTTCACGGTCTGAAATCGGCGGAAGCACGATCTCGTGCGCATCGATTAATGTTGCGGGTTTCTGCAAAGTACTCCCATTCCCCCTTTCTCTCTCTCTCTCTCTCTCTCTCTCTCTCTCTCTTTCTCTCTCTCTTGATTATAACTGACCGTCACTGTGACGTGACAATAAATCAAAACTGAACTCAATCGGTCATTCAAAGATTGAGTCATCCAAATGTAAATAACTAAAACAAAATTATCGCTGTCGGTGATTTGGAAATTCTTCAGCATATGTAACGTCACGAATTAGTGGCCGGGCCAAACGGCGGTTCTGATGCTGAGTCAGTCGCGGCGTTGACTGACCGGGCAGTACGTGCCCGCCCGCACCCGTGTCAAGTGCCTGGGGTAGTATCAAGCAAGATACCTCACACGCCGTGCACCCAGCCCTCGCCCACCCCTTGCCATGTGCCTGTGGTGTTTACCTCTCCCACCTCCACCCGCCTATACCCTCCGCCGCACCGTCCGGCCGCGCCGCCGCGCCCCTCCCACCCTCATGCAACTCAGTGGGGTGGGGGGATAGGGATGGGGTGACAGAGAGGGGGGCGGGGGAGGGGGGGGGGGGGGACGGCGTCGGGATCAGTCTCCTCTTACCGTGCCTTCAATTTCGAAAACAAGGCAAGAATGGGGGGGGGGGGGGGGGGGTCGGGATGGCGGGGTCGAGTTCTCTTGCCTTTCGCGGAAAACGCGGAGAGCATCCTTATCGATCCCTCTCAGCCTCCTGCTCCCCCCTCCACCCCCCACCCCGACACACACACACACAAAGCAACACCCACCCAATTGTATGTGCCTGTGCTTCTACCCCTACACACGCGAACGCCCACTAAAAACAGACTCGCTTTCGCCAGTTTCGGTTTTAATTCCAGGTGAGCTCTGTCTTGTGACAGAGACGATGTTTCCGTCAACTCAGTTTTCGCTGTTGCTGCAGAAAACGGCACAACTGAAAAGCTGCAAAACGGTGTTGTTGTTTACGACACATAAAAAATTGTTTTTGTTGTTTTAATATTAAGCAGAAAGTAAATCAAATAACAGCGTAACGCCGAGTGCATTGGCTAGAATAATTGTGCATGAGCCACACACACACACACACACACACACACAAACACTTAATTGTGACTTTGTATAGTTTTAAGTTGCGGAACTGGGTCAGAGACCGTCTGTCGTCGAGACTCGGAGAGGGAAGAGAGAGAGAAAGGAGAGTGAGAGAGAGAGAGAGAGAGAGAGAGAAATCGATCGCTTGTGTCATATTAAAAGTGCTTTGCGTTTCTGGTTCAGATAATTGTGACCAAAGATATCATGATAAAGATATAACTGAAGCGCTCAACTCAAGTTCTGTCAATTTAGGTCAAGGGTTAACACACAAAAAACAGGCTGCTGAAATCTATCCTTAGCGGATTATGGCTTTATTCCATTATTCTGCAGAAAAGACAAATACTGGAGAAAAACCGTTCTTTCCTGCAGCATTTCTGCATAATGTCATCTTTCGCCGAAGCAGCGTTTTTTTCTGCAGCAAAACATTTTACTGCAGTAAAATTGAAATCAAGAATGCTGCAGTAAAACGATGCTGTTGTTTTACTGCAGAAAACCTGTTTACATTTTTTCTGCAGCATTTTGTACTGGCTCTTGGCGGATTATGACATTATTCAGTTATTGTAGAGAAAAACCGAAATGCTGGAGAAAAACTGTTTTTTCTGCAGCATATCTGCATAATGTCATCTTTCGCCGAAGCAAGGTTTTTTCTGCAGTAAAACAGTTTTTCTGAAGCATAATGTTTACTTGGTTTTCTGCAGCATTATTGCGATTAACTTTTTCTTCAGAATAGTCTGTGACAGTTTTTCTGGAGAAAAAACGAACGACCTTGTAAAGTAGCGTTTGTATTCGTCGCCCCCTGGGATAGTATAATAGTTTGTTCCGCAGTGTACCAATCAGAAGGTTATTGGTAATTCTGGATGAGTCCATCTCTCGACAGAGGGGGGCTCACGTGCTCCAACATTATAATGAGCCAGTACAAAATGCTGCAGAAAAAAGTGTAAACAGGTTTTCTGCAGTAAAACAACAGCACCGTTTTACTGCAGCATTCTTGATTTCAATTTTACTGCAGTAAAATGTTTTGCTCCAGAAAAACCCGTTGCTTCGGCGAAAGATGACATTATGCAGAAATGTTGTGCCAGAAACAAACAGTTTTTCTCCAGCATTTCTGTTTTTTCTGCAGAATAACTGAATAAAGTCATAATCCGCTAAGGATAGAAATCAGTGCGATCAGCTGACGTACACTGACGTGTCGGTATCAAGTTCTTTGCTTCAACTCGTGACTGGTGTGCAACATTTCATGTGTGATTCAAGTGGTAACATGGGGTTTTAAGAACTAATACTACTGTTGCCAAGCACTGTATTTGAGTTTCTGACATTCTTGTGCCACTTCTGACTTCTGAGTCAGCAGGCGGATTAAAACACCGTTGACACACACACACACACACACACACAC